>NC_058130.1:28459391-28584391 GCF_016433145.1 Gracilinanus agilis | reverse complement strand
CATCAAGGTGATGGTTAGACAGATCACTTCAAATCAAAGTGAGAGAACATAGGGTATGGGGACGATCTTGAGTCTCCCCATACCTTCATGCAACTCTGGACCAAGTGGCTAGGGGGTATCTCAGGTGAACATGGTGTTAGCCATGTTTGGGGAAAAGGAGTGGAAGGAAGAGGTTTGGACCCACCTCTTCATTCTTTCCCCTCTCTCCAAAATTGAGAACACTATTTAAAAGCACAGTGCCTGGGGGCAGCTGGGTAGCTCAGTGGATTGAGCTAGAGAGTGGAGGTCCTAGGTTCAAAACTGGCCTCAGACACTTCCCAGCTATATGACCCTGGGCAAGTCACTTGACCCCCATTACCTACCCTTACCACTCTTCTGCCTTGGAGCCAATACACAGTATTGACTCCAAGACAGAAGGTAAGGGTTGAAAAAATAAAAAAATAAAAGCACAGTGCCTGGGAGATAGTATTTAATTAATTGATTGATTGATTGATTTAATAGTTCTATCACTTAATCTCTGTGGGCCTCAGAATCCAGATCTGTCAAATAAGGAGGCCAGATTAGATGGCATCTTAATTAATTAACATTGATTTAATTAATGTTAACTGATTGATGGATGGATGGACTACATCCATCAGACCTTGCTGTTCCTTCTACAATTCTGAGTTAATATTTTGTGGAATTATGGAATTTTAGAACTGGAAGGGATTGTAGAGGTTATCCAGTCCAACCCCCTTATTTTACAGAGAAAGAAACTGAGGCCCAGAAACTTTAAATGACTTGTCCAAAGATATTTTGGCACTACACTATAATGTCTCCTCGAGGACAGTAGGAAATGGAAAACCAGAATCACATAAGAAATAAAATACAATCTGATTTCATTTGAAATCATTCAGTGGCTTGGCAGCTTTGTCATAATCTCCTTCTCCAAATATTTTTCGTTTCCTATGACCTACCTCATGTATTAGGTGTGGTCTAAGAACCTCAGGGACCCAGAGGACACGTGCAATGTGTAAGGGAGAAAAAGCCAGAGGATTGAGCTATTATCAATCCTCAATTAAGAATAATCTCAAATCAAAATTGACTTTCATGTAAATTTATTTACATGAGAGAAGAGAGAGAGAAAGACATTAAGAATCTATCTCACTGATTAGTCCAGGTAGATCTTAACCCTCAGGTGAGGGTTAAAGGACCTGAGGCCCGGAGGTGAATGGAGTAAACTCCACTCACAGAGTCTATAAAAGGAAGTTTCCCAATAGAAGTTCAGGAAGATTCAGTCTTTAAACTCATCATGTGGAACAGTCTAGGTCATTAACCAGCGAAGCTCCCTCAGGTCCCCTTCACCACACCACTCGAAGCCTCCCTCCCCTCCTCTTTGGAAGGGGCCACCTATATGTCACTTCCAGTGCCTTCCCCTAGCCTGTGTGTCCAATCACAATAGAAGCTTCTCATAGAAAGCGCAGGGGGCAGTGCCTCAATTCTGATTGGTCACTCACTCTAGCACACATGGGTTGGAAGAATTGGAAGGTGCTCTTCGCCTTTGGTGATTAAATCTAAAGATGGGCAGTGTAGACTTAATCCAATTATCACAGATGCTGCTTGTTAGCCTTTGCTCCAAGTTCCTCTCAGTTTACCTGTGAGGATGACTCAGAAATGATATACTTGTGCCATCTTCTGGATTTCTGCATGAACAAGTATCTTTAGCTCAAAAAAAGGAAGGTTCGCCAAGCTAACTTTTAGCTCTGCCCAGCTAATCTATATCCCCTAGTCCTAGTACACAAACTAATAGCTCTTGGGAGCTAAAAGGGCAGACTTTTCACTCAGTGTCCTGTGGCTTTAAATAATCTTGATTTTGCCTGTTGAAGGCAAAGAAGGTTTGTTGTCAGCCTCCCACCAAGCATGAGTCCATTTAGGAAAGGAAGTGTTAAAAGCAATTGAACGAGCAGTTAGGCCTAGCCCAGGGGTTGGCAAATCCATACTTATTGCACAATTGACAAAATATTTTCTTTGTAGCCGTCCTCACAAACTAATGACTTTAACTACCGGCCTCTGTGTTTCAAAGTGATTTCCCCATCAGGAAACCATTGTCAGGTTCCCAACACACTTAATCGGTGTAGGACGGGAGCAATATGGAAACAGTGAATTACAATGGCCGTCCCCACAGATGGCCTGGGCAGGTCATGGTTTTCAACAACAATTTCTTTTCCTAACTCGGTGGGTGCACCAAGTTATTTACGGTGACATTTTCTATGGTGTAAAAGGTTTCCTAGGTAATGAAAATATTTATAATGGTTCTTGGCATCCAAGAAATAGTTTTTCTCTTTGTGTCCACAAAGATCAAAGTTCTAATGTGGCATAAAATGACCAGAGGAGCTGGATCACATAAGTATTAGCAATAGCATACAACCGAGGGGCCATTACAAGAACCTTAACAATCCTAGTATAACGGACACTAGGAACATGGCTACTGCCGGCCTATTTGGGAGCTCTTTAGTACAATCGTGGGATCCATGAATTGGAAGAGAGCTCAGAGGCCATATACTACAATATCTAATGAAAAGTATTCAAGCAAACACCAAATGTCTACTTGTTGTATGTGTCACTAGAGAAGATTCTCGTCCAGATCCAGAAAGGACTGGATGGCCTCTGAGGTTCCTTCTAATTCGGCCATCACAAGCATCCCTACTCCAACAAACCCACAAGGTTGTCTCATCTAACTATGACTAAAAGGCCCGGGGATAGACAGCTCATTTCATTTTGGGAGAGATTCAAATGATAGGAAGTTTTTTAATTATGTGAGAGGGTACCTTTCCGGTGTGCTTCCAGACACGGGACAGCTCTGCTAAATAAATAAATAAATAAACAAATAAACAAATAAATAAAGATATTTTAAAAATTAATACAAATTAAAATTTTAAATTAAATAAATTAAAATTAAAAGTTTAATTAAAAATAAATAAAATAAAAGGGTAGTTATGAAGGAAAGATGGGAAAAGCAGCCTCATAGAGGAAAAAGCACTTAGGATAAGAGCCTTGTTTCCCAGCATCTTATTTGCATGAGATTAGCATGATGATTTTTATATTAATAGCTACAAAACCTTGATTCCTAAAACTCTTTAGTAATGATGGGGAAAATGCGTATGGTCTAGTTATAAATTGGCTGGCAGAAATGAAGACTTTGCTTTATCACCATGAGATAGAGGAGAGTCATCTCACTAAAGAGATTTTGCTTTGGACCAGGAAGGAAGCTGAACTGGATATGGGGTTCAGGGCATCATCTGATCTCAGATTTTCAGGCTAATGCCTTTGCCAGCAATTTGTGTCTGGGAATAGCCCTCTGCTGCTGAAAGAACTGACTGAAGGAAGAAAAGGTTCCTTCCTTGGCTATTTAGAAGAACTGACCAAAGTAGGGAAGGGTTAGCAAACTATAGCTACAGAGGAAGAAAGGTTTTACCCTTTCTTTCCCTCCGCTGCCATCTACTGCCTAAGAGGTGAAAAATTGTTCAGTGCCCAATCAAGGCAGCAGACCTGGAAGGGCTCTATAGGTCCTTGGCTTAGGGTTTCTGCCTTGGCTGAAAAAAAGTGACTGGGCAATCCCAGTAGCCCAGAAGAGCAGAGAAGCTGATGGAGAAGTGGTTCTTCCCATTGGTGAATTGTAATGCATATTGATTATGAAAGGAAAGGAAGGACATTAAGGTCCAGTGACTAAGCTGTGATTTACTCCAGGCACATTTATTCTCTATCCTTGTGCCTCCTTCACTGTCCCTCAAGGACACTACTGTGTGCCTCAGTGGGAGAGCATGTCCCAGATTTACACTTAGAATGGTGTGTTATCACTACTCTTCTTTCTCCTTGTGTTTAGTAAATGTTTCTGATTGAGTTACTAGGGGTAGAACAGCTAAGGTGGCTCAGTGGATTGAAAGCCAGGCCCAGAAATGAGAGGTTCTGGATTCAAGTCTGGCCTCAGACACTTCCTAACTGTGTGACTCTGGGCAAGTCACTTAACCACCATTGCCTAGCCTTTCTAATATTCTGCCTTGGAACCAATACAAAGTATTAATTCTAAGATGGAAGATAAGTTTGTTTGTTTTTTGAAGTTACTAGAGTCATCTTGGGTGATTTGGTAAATAGAAAGTACAGCAGAATGTTCGGGAGCCACAGTATAAAATAGCAGAAGAGTAGCCACCCCACCAGGGTAACCCCTATGCCTCTGAGAAAGTTTCTTATAGTTATGTCTCCTTCTTCTGGGGATAAATGTTCCTACCTGCTAGAGAGCAAATGCAGATTAGAGCGAGTGAGTGAGCTCACCTGGAGGGAGAGCCTAGAAGGAAGAGGATAGGGTGCCAAAGTCATGTTAGAGTCTAAATTTGCCCCTTTTCAGTTTCTGCTCAATTTCTCCTGATTTAGCCACTGGAGCCTAGCATAAGTTTTACCATAAAAAAACACTCAAGGGGGCAGCTGGGTAGCTCAGTGGAGTGAGAGTCAGGCCTAGAGACAGGAGGTCCTAGGTTCAAACCCGGCCTCAGACACTTCCCAGCTATGTGACCCTGGGCAAGTCACTTGACCCCCATTGCCCACCCTTACCAATCTTCCACCTATGAGACAATACATCGAAGTACAAGGGTTTAAAAAAAAAAAAAGAAATAAAACAACACTCGAATGCTTGAAGGCAGCCACCATGCTCCTTCTCTCCCCAAAGTTTTCTCTGCTCCAGACTAAACATCTCAATTTTCTTCCATGGATGTTCATATGATAGCTAGGTACACTCTGTATGGATTGTAGTACTTGGACGGGAGTTTTCCCCCCTTACAAACCTCAGACTCTTACTAGCTGTGTGATCTTAGGCAAGTCACTTAAAAAATCTATTTGCCTCAGTTTCCTCTTTTGTAAAATGGGGTGATAACAGCACCTACCTCCCAAGGTTGTTGTGAGGACCAACTGAAATAGTTATTTCAAAGAGCCTAGCTCAGGGCCTGGCACACAGTAAGTATTCTATAAATGTTAGTAATTATTATTGTTATTATTTATGACATCGTATCTAGATCCTTCACAATCTTTATTCTGCAGCTCATCAGTGTTCTTCCTAAAATTCCTTGCCCAGAACTGAGCACAATGCTCCAGTTTTAGGCTGAATAAATCAGAGAATACTAAGACCATCACTTTTTTGGCCCATTCCCAGAAATGGACCCCATGCCTCTCTCAATGCACACGGAGACCATATTAGATTTTAGGGCTGCCACATTGCACCGTTGACTCCTTTTAATCTTGAAGTCCACTGAAATGACCAGGTTATTTTCATGCAAAGGACTATCTAGTTATTTGTCCTCCATTTTTCATTGGAAATTGAGTGTTTTCATTCAACTCTAGTACTTTTCCTTCATCTCTATTCGATTTCATCTTATTAAATGTGGCCCAATGTTCTATATTATGAAGATCTTTTTTTCCATCCTAATACTTTGTATCCAGCATAGTTCATCAAGGAGCTATTCACTAGGCTTCCTCTTTTAGGGTCAAGGGTGCTGGTTTGGTTCCATATTTCTCCATCCCCACAGCTATCTCACCACCTGAATTTGAATTAAACTTGGATCCTTTTATCTGACTCCCCAAGGATCTTGATCACGTTGATGTCAATGGACGCTAGTAGTATTAGCAGGCTTTTGGGAATAACACGAGTCTAGGAAACCCTCAGGTTTGGCTCTTGAATGGTCACAAGAAAGCTCTTCTCCTTCCTTCAACCTTGAGCTCCTCAATCCAAAAGTCCCTCCTCCAGGAATCTCTCCCACAATCCTTTGCTTCTTCCAACCTACTCTGCTGGCTATCCTCCCAGCGTACAACATTCTGAGAAGAATGTTCTTCCTCACACCCTGCCTTTACAGGTTCCATCTTTCTCTATCCCCATAGCTATCTCACCACCTGAATTTTGCTGAAGTCCTGCTGAGTGGTTCTTGCGAGCCTGGAAGGATGATACTCCTGGGTCCCCTTTTCCAGGCTAGATAAGCCCAAATGTTGCTAGGGTGAATAAGATGGTCCTCTCCCTTTCCTTTATTTGATGATCTTCAGTGTTGGGGTGGGCAGATTCACAGTCCCACAAAGGTTTGTCTGACTTGAAATAGCTCCCTTTGGAACTTCACTGCTGCTTGAAATTCTTACCATTTTCAGGCGGTCCTTAAGGACATTTCCAAAACTGCATTTTAACCAGGTTATGGTTTTATGTAACACATGAATATGGATTAAAATATGGATTAAAAAATAAAATATCTGATTTTAATTTCACAATTGCCCTATATTGTCTGCTAGATTGCAGAAATAGAGCCCAAAAGGAATCTGACACAAAACAGGCAGATTTTTTTTTAAACCCTCACCTTCCGTCTTGGAGTCAATACAGTGTATTGGTTCCAAGGCAGAAGAGTGGTAAGGGCTAGGCAATGGGGGTTAAGTGACTTGCCCAGGGTCACACAGCTGGGAAGTGTCTGAGGCCAGATTTGAACCTAGGACCTCCCATCCCTAGCTCGATCCACTGAGCTACCCAGCTGCCCTCAAAACAGGCAGATTTTGATAATGGAGGATGGCAAGTTTACCCTGGAGGATAAAAGGTTTTAGGTGGATAAAATTTATTGTTCAGTCATCTTAGTCATGTTCTATTCTTTGTGGCCTCATCTGAGGTTTTCTTGGCAAAGTTTTGGAGTCGTTTACCATTTCCTTCTCCAGATCATTTGACAGATGAGGAAACTGAGACAAAAAAGATTAAGTGACTTGCCCAGGGTCACACAGCTATTAAGTGTCCTAGGTCAGGTTTGAACTCAGGAAGATTCATCTTCCTGGTATTTTATTCAATGCAGCACCATCTAGCTGCCCCCGAGGGGCTAGAATCTATATTCCAGAATTTGAAGGGCTATTCTGTAGATATGGGATTAGACTTGTTCTTTAGTTTTGCTTGGCCCCAAAGGATGGAACTAGGAGACAAAAGGTGTAAATTACAGAGAGCCAAAGATAGTTTTTCCTCTAATTTTTGTTCAGTTAATTGTCCACCTGCAGTGTTTGTCCCAAGTAAATGTCATGATGGATGAGCTCTATGTGTTGTCCATCCAGCTGCAGGTCACAGTCTGGGCAAGAGTGATTATTTTTGGCCACTTGACTCTTCCTTTATGAGTGGATTAGGTGAATCACTGCAATCAATTACTCAATCAATAATTACTTATCAAGCATCTACCTGCACCGGACATTGTACCAATGACTAGAGATAATAACAAAACAATACAGTCCCTCCTTTCCCGAAGGTTTATCTTTTAAGAGAGGAGACAACACAGGATCAATAGGTTTTCAATCTAGAGGTGGGAGGGACCTTAAAGAGTACCCAATCCAATCTGCTCCTTTGACAGATGAAGACTCTATGGTTAGGTGAGTTGACGTTTTCTGAGGCAGAATTCAAACCTAGGGCTTCCCAAGTCCAGCACCAGTGCTCTATCCACTACAGCAGTAATTCCCAAAGTGGGCGCCACTGCCCCCTGGTGGGTGCTGCAGCAATCTAGGGGAGCGATGATGGCCACAGGGGCATTTATCTTTCCTATTAATTGCTATTAAAATTTAAAAAAAATTAATTTCCAGGGGGCTAAGTAGTATTTTTCCTGGAAAGGGGGTGGGAGGCCAAAAAAGTTTGGGAACCACTGCTCTACAGTATGCTGCCTCTGATATGTAGAGGGCAGATAAATGGTACAGTGGCAAGAGTGCTGATCTGGGAGTCAGGAATACTTTAGTTTGAATCTTGTCTCAGGCTTTTACTAGCTGGGCAAATTACTTAACCTCTCTCGACCTCAGTTTCCTCATTTGTAAAATGGTTAGAATAATAGCTCCTACCTTGCAGAGTTATGAGGACTGGATGAGATAATATATGCAAAGCACTTTGTGAACCTTAAACCACTAAATAAATAGTTGCTATTATTGCATGTACAAGGTCTGTATATACAAGACAATATAAATAAAACACAAGGTCCCCTTGGAAGGTCAAGCTTTAATTAGAAGCTGGAGGGTGGGGAGGCTGCACTAGGACCAGGAAAGTCCTCCCCAGAAAGGTGGCCCTTCAACTGAGTCTGAGGGAAACCAGGGATTAGTCAGCATAGATGGCTAATGAAAATGAAAACAAGACACCACTGCCTACTTGTCCACCTTTGTTTCTGAGATTCTATAATGCTTTCCCATTGGCAAATGAGGTCCTGTTTAATCTGTGGCCTCTTTGATCAAGCACAAATGCTTGGACCTGGGTAGCTGCAGGGCCCCTCCTTTTAAACTATTTACATAAGGGCTTATCTCCTCTGGCCTCTTCTCTCTTGATGTCACTATGTTTATAGATGTTGAAGCCAAAATGTAAACCATATTGAAATTATTCTACAACAGACCTTGGAAGCCTTGAAATCTCTAGTCTCTACTGACATATCTTAGGCAAGCTATTTCAAGTGTTTCCATTGGCATCCTGCATTTGGCTTTTCCTTTTGTCTGCCTGGTAAAACAGATTTAAGGGTGGGATTTTTGTTTTTGTTTTCTGTAACACAGAATATTTGTGATAGATCAAATCAAGGAAGGGGAGCTTTCCCAGAATTCACTTTTACATGCACTGAACTTTATGCAGAAAACCAAAGCTGGGAAAGATTGTTAATGTGCTCAGGAATAAAATCCATATCCAAAAAAATCTTGATAGATTAAAGTATTGAACCGACTCTAATTAGATGAAATTAAGGATAATGTAAAGTTGTGGGATCAAAATTTCATTTTCACAAAAACAAGAAGGGGTAGGTAAGATTAGACAGTAATGGTCTGGAAAAGATGTAGGAATTCTGCATACCTTCTGTTGTATTTCCCCCCCAGGCTTAGTCCTATGAACTTGCTACTCGAAGATTCAACATACTCAAAGCTTCATTCCTATCTTAATGAACTCAACTTTTCCCCAGGGGGACACCATCTTGTATCACCCATCTCCTAGCCCAGTGAAGGTGAACCTTTTAGAGACCAAGTGCCCAAACTGCAACCCTCATGCCACATGTGAGCTGTCCTCTTATCCCAGACAGGAGAGGGAAGAAGTTCTCCCATTGAGCTGCTGGGCAGAGGGGCAGTTGATGTGAGAAATGTCCTCAGGTGCACATGGAAAGAAAGAAGGAAGCAGCTCCTTCCAGCACATGTGCCATAGGTTCACCAACATGGTCCTGGCCCATTTCATTGTGACCACTGAAAATTGTGTTCCTTGCTGTCCATTTGAATAGACCATTTTTTCCACTCAGATGACTACGATATCACCCCTCATATGGAATACTGTATTAGTCTCCTAATTTTTCTCTCTGCTTCATCTCCCCCTTCTCCAATCCATAAAGCTTCTAAAACACTGTTCTAAAAATAACATCCTGACAAAATCTCCTTTATTGTTTTAAGCTTCACTGTTACCCCATTGCCCTATAGGAAAAGGATTCCTAACTTTTGAGTGAGTTATGGACCCCTTTGGGAATCTTTTGCAGTCTATAGAATCCTCAAAATATTGTTTTCATTCCAAATAAAATAGCCAGGATGATATGGGCAATATATTATATTGAAAAATAGCTATCAAAATAGACACATATTTTAAAAATCATGTTTTATGGACTCGAGATTAAGAGCTGCTTCATTAGAGTAAAACGAAGCTCTACTTTTTGGAATATAAAAACCTTTAAAAAGAGGGTTGCCCCAGCTGTGTGACCCTGGGCAAGTCACTTGACCCCCATTGCCTACCCTTGCCAATCTTCCACCTGTAAGTCAATACACAGAAGTTAAGGGTTTAAAATTTAAAAAAAAAAAAAAAAAAAAAGAGGGTTGCGATGTAGCAATACAGACTCGTTCAATATTATTCCTCCTCTTATATGTTAATTCATCCATCATTCAACTGCCAAAGTGATTTAGTATCAGTCTGATCATGTTCCCATAAACTCCAGTGACTCTCTGTTACCTCCGGAATGAATATAAAATCCTCTTTTTAGCACATAAAGTATTTTTGGTGCCTTCCCTCAGCAATGGTTCCTTCCCATCTGCCTACAGGAAATAGTAATGAATAGCATGAAGGAATTGGTGAATACTGATTTATATCATAGGCATAGGGACTAGACCTGTGATTTTATTAGTATAAGGAATTCCCAACTCTGGTGGTTAGTGCTTATGACCTTGGACAAATCATTAGTTCTCTCTGGACCTCAGTTTCCTCATCTATAGAATGAGGAACCTGGACTAGATGGTCTCTGAGTTCCTTTTTCATTCCAGAACTAAAATCCTATAATCCTAGTTGAGGAAATTCCCTCTATCATTTGGAGTTGACATCTTTACAACCTATAGTTTGTTCCCTAGAGCACTGAGAAATTAAATGATTTGTCTAAGGTCATATAGCAAGTATGTGTCTAAGACAGAACTTGAATCCAGATCTTCTTGGCTTCAAGGCAGGTTCTTTATCCACAACTTATCCACAACTCAGGTTTTTATAAAGTTATGTGATAACAAACATACATGCATATACTTATAAATATGTGCATGAATATAAACATGTATTATGTCTCTAACAGAGATCAGCCACTCATGCCCCATAATTAAATGTATTTACATCAAATATATATGCATATATGTATATGTACACTTTCTCTTTAAGATTTGTTATTAAGTTGTCTGTTTTAAGAGTTCTAGGAGAAAATAGTTTTTGTGTCAATTATTTTCTGACTGAGAGTTCTGAGACAAGCAGTTCCTGAATTTTGAATGTTATATAATAGAGTGATGTGGGCATAAGAACTGCAATATGATTATAGGATGAATATAATTTATCTGATTACATGCAGTAGAAGGGAATTTTATTAGTAATAATAAACTGAGGAACTGAGGTGAGGTCTTTCACAGAGGATTGATATTCTGAATCTGGAAAGAGAAGAGAGAAAAAACTGAAAGGACATGTTTACAGAATTGCATTAGCTAAGTTTGAAGCTAGAAGTGATGGACAGTATAGCTGCTATTTGAGGAGCGAGTCTAGCTGAACAGAAGAATAATTTGAAAATCTTAAGTCACCCAGTGTATTGATTCATTTGATCAAGATGTCCTACCCAATGAGTTCTTGGTCAAGTCCAGTATGGATCAACTCAGCTTAGCAATAGAAGTATCTATTCAACACAAAAGCTATATTCCTCAGGGAAGTAGACACCAAGTTTAGAGTTCCAGAGGTGCAAGATACCCTGAGGAAAGCATTTTCCTCACTCATGTGTCTTCTTAGCATGGTTTGTTATGTGCCTACTCTCCCTTCAAAGAGAGTGAATTGGTAAGAGATGGTAACCCAGATTTGTGTGTGGATGAAGCTATATGTATTATTTATGCATCTATTTTATCATCCAGGTATCAATCCTATCATTGGGTTTTTTACCTTATTATTAAGCAAATGACTATGACATTAAAGTTTAAGATATGAGAGTGCCATTATTGTGAGTGGCTGTATAAATAGAGATATAGAGAGAGCTAGAATAGCTACAGAGTTAAGAATGTGACTAGGAAGAATGTTCCCCCACCCCATCCTCAGGTGGGCTCCCTCAAGGCTCTGTGAGAATTCGAGTGGTGATGGCGGCCCCTTTCTGGGAACCCAGAACTGCCAACGTGAGAAAAAGTTAGGCTGAGCAAGCCAATTCAGAAAATAATTAGGTATTCACATACCAGGTGAGAAACACAAGCCTTATCAGTGGGTATAGTCATGCTAGGAACCCATTCTACACATATATGTTTGTTTATACATATAGGAATATGTGTATATATGTTCATTCAACTTCCATATAGTACAAACATTCAACTGAGGCCATAAAATAAGAATGCAAATTTTTTTCAAAATAGGAATCTTTAAAAGATTTTACATACAGCTTTCATTTAAATTTGCTTTATTTATATATTTATTTTTACTAATGGGTAATCTCATCCCCCAAAATCTCACACTAAAAATGACAAAGACAGAAAAAGGAGCTGGACCAAACCAAGAATCACAATAAATATTTCTCGAATCGAATGAGGTTTAATTTTCCACTGAACTAACATTTCTGGATTGGCCAGTATTTATACTGAGCAGGTAGCATTTTTTTTTATTCTGGTTTAATTCATGTGTATAGAGACTTTCCTAAGGAAAGGGGTCGAGAGCTGGTTTCCTTTTTTTAAGGGGCCTTCTCCACTTGTTTTATTAGAAAAGCTGTGCTTTTCCTGATTGTTTGTATTTTTGATGGATTGTTTCCATTTACATTGGGTGATCCAGATGAACAAATGGCTAATGGGAACAGGCAATTCCAACACAAAAAGAGAGTCAAACCCCAGAGGACATTTTTTTTTCAGCAGGAATTTAATTATGGGACGTGCTTGGCTGATCTCTTCAGAACGGGAAGGCTGTCAGAATTCTTGATGGGTGAAAGAGGTGGCATTTTGCTCCCAGTCTGCCTCAGCTCTGACCTCATCTGTCTGTCTGGTATGATGACAGCCCATTTTCTCTTCACAGCAGCAGAGAGGATGCTGGGAAGTGTGTCACTTCCCATTAGCAAGTTGTGGCATCTCTTCTGGCATGCTTGGCAACTTGGTGAAGATAAAACAAGCTAGGAAAACATGGCTTGTGAGTCTCTGAGTCTCCAATAGCATCCTTTGCCCTCTAATAATTTGATTTGCTAAAGTTAAATGGAATCCATCTTTCAGGAACACAGTGAGTGGAACATCCACTTAATTTTCCCAGGGTTCCATCAAAAATACCAGGTTTTTTTTAACCCTTTTTAACCCTTTTCCATGAGATCTTTAATCATGCCCAAAGAAACAATGATAGCCTGTTATTCTACATCTGGATCGATGCTAACTTTCTGTAAAACTTGGGCCAGTCCCATCACCTTTCTAGGTCTTGGCTTCTATACATGCACAATGGCAGGTTTAAATGAGGGAAAGATCATCTTTGGATTTGGGAAGGAAGGAGGCATTATAGTTGTCTCCAAGTACATGATGGTCTGTCTATTGGAAGAAAGACAAAACTTGTCCTGCTTTTCTGCAGAAGACAGAATTAGGAGCAGAGGGGAAATTATGAAGACACAAATTTAAGCTTAGAAGGAAAACTGTTGTTCATCATTTCAGCTCATCCATCTTTGTGACCTCCTTTGGGGTTTTCTTGGCTAAGATACTGGAGAGATTTTCCATTTCCTTCTCCAGTTCATTTTACAAATGAGGAACCCGAGGCAAACAGGATAAAGTGACTTGGCCAGGGTCACACAGCTATTACATATCTGAGACCAGCTTTGAACTCAGGTGTTCCTGACTCCAGACCCAGAATTCTATTTACTTTGCTACCTGGCTGCCCATAGAAGGAAGGACTTCTGAAAAATAGAGCTGTTCTGAAGTGGAAGGGGCTAACTGGTGAGATAATGAGCTCCCCTTGTTGAAGGTCTTCATGATGACCAAATTGATAACCATTATTAAAGGCATGTTGCTATGGAGGTTCTTATTTGAAAGGCGTCACTGCAGTCCCCTCTGACCCTGAAATTCTGTGAATCCCAATTTTATTATTCATTTGCTATACTGCTTAGCCTCTCTGACATCCAATCTCCTTGTTTAGACAGTGACCCTTGTAGACAATATCCCAGTCTGGATCTCCTAAATTCACAAGGTCACCGGAGCACTTCCATCCCCCAGCAGGGCATTCGCAGGCATTTGTTGTGGTCCCCAAATGGTGGTTGACGACCATTGCTCTCAGTGTTCTAAGTCTAACCCTAAATATTGTCACTCGTGAGCCCCTCCCACTGTGCTTACCAGTGATAATCAACTGATGGACTCCACTAGCTTTCAGGAAAAAAAGATTTACTGAAAAGATACAGCAAGAACAGTTAGGACGAACTATTCTGCCCACACCAAGAGAGTAGGATGCTCTCCTACACAAAACGTCCTGGGGAAAAGAGAATCAACCTCACAGCAGGCTGGCCACGAGTCACGTATGTCGAGGACACATTGGCCAAGTTGGATCTCCCAATTCGTCACCTTGGGAATCGCGTTCACCCTTCGTGGACTCCTCATAAAGTTTTCAGTGAGGCACGAAGTTAGTTAGTGGTGGGCAAGCCATTCTGCTCTTCAGAAAACCTGGTATTCTGCTGGGCCAAGGATCTTCTACCTGCTTATTGACTTGGACATTTCTGTATGGGAATGTCTCCCAGCTGCTGCTTCTGCTGTTGGGTCAGGCCACACCTCTACTCTGGGGGCCATTCAGTCCTTCGGATGGGACTTCTGACGGGACGTCTGGATCTCCTAAATTCACAGGGTTACCTGAGCACCTTCATGGAAGAAAGCTCATTTGTCTAAGAGGAGGAAAGAATAAATACAAAGAGACATATGTAGACATGTGCTCACAGCTGCTGTGCCTGGGAAGGAGACAGAGATGACTTCCCACCCCTACTCGACTCTCAGCACCAGCTCAAAGTAATCCTGCTTGGCTCATGGCCACAGAGGAAAGAGAACAATGAAGGAGTGGGTTGAACCTTTTTTGTATACACATTGAATTCCAGCTCCGAGACTTCAATTGTCAATTTTTTTCTGCCTCTATACATAATTCAATGACTTTTCATCATCACACAGTACAAATCTCTGAGTTATCGTGGCTAGAAACCAGCTTAGACTGAGAACAGCCAGGGAATATCTGTGCCTGATTCAAGGATTAGCCCCTACAGCCCAGTCTACTGCTATTACATTTACAAAATGAGCAGCTTAACTGTTGAAGTACCATGATAATTGCTTTGAAAGTAGCTTAGAAGAAAAGCTGACCCTGTGTCTCTTAACTCCTGCTTCTTCTTTAACTCCTCACTTCTGTGAAGATCTTTGGTAGGGAACTCAAAGCACCAGATCCATTATTCTTGGAATTATAAGATGATCCACATTCGGTTCATTGGGACAATATGGCCCTGAACTAATGGAATAGAGAGAATCAGGCTTGGGATTACAAAAGAACTTGACTTCCAAAAGAATCTCAAATAAGATAAATTACTTAAGTCTCTGAACCTCAGTTTCCTCTAGTGTAAAATAGGAATGATAATATTTCACTGGATTAAAGTGAGTCAAATGGCATGATAAGGGAATCTTTTCTTCAGAAGACAGAATTAGGAGCAGAAGGGAAATTTGAAGGCACAAATCTAAGCTTAGTAGAAGGAAAACTACTAACTTTAAAGTAACATATAAATGTCATTTGTTATTATTTTGTATTGTTATCCCTTTCTCGACAATAGAAAACCATTGGAACTTGTAGATTGTAGAGCTCAATTTGGGAGTATGATATGATCAGACCTGCATTTTAGGGACATCCCTTTGGCAGCTTGTGTGGGGAGAATTGTTTGGAGCAGGAGATGGGAGACCCAGAGACCACTTAGAATATTGCAGTAGTCTTGGGAAGAGGTAACAAAGACCTAACTGGTACAGTCGCTGACTAAGATAAGAGAAGCATTTATACAAGGGATGCTATGAAGGGGGAAGAAAGATTTGACAATGTTTGGATATATGGAAGGAGTGCAAATGATGAGCTGAGGATAACACCCAAAAGACGAATGGAGGATGACGATAATAGGGAAGATGGGAAAGGCTGACTAACCAGTGACTCCCTATTTTCTCTGAGATCAAAGATCCACTGTTTCCTTTCAAAGCCCTCACAACCTGGTCCCAGACTGCCTTTCCAACCTTCATCTGTTGTTCAGTCATTTTTCAGGGACCTTCATGGTAAACATATTGGAGTGCTTTGCCATTCCCTTCTCCAGATCATTTTACAGATGAAAAAAAGAGAGGGAGTTAAATGACTTGCCTAGAGTCATATGCACTAGTAGATGTCTGAGGCCAGATCTGAACTCATAAAAATGAATCCTCCTGACTCCAGAACAGGCAATCCATCCACTGAGCCATTTAGTTGCTGAACCTTAGTTTACATTACCTCCTTTCCCAAACTGTATACATTTCAAGGCGTCTTCCATTTCTGCCTACAACTAAATGCCTGTTGGTTGATTGACTGGACTTCTGCCTAATTGAAATTTGATGATTTTATAATCAATCGATGCTCATTTATGTGATGTTCACTTGAACTCCCCCAAAAAAGTCCAACTTTGAGATCTGATCCCCTCCTCTGTCATTTGGAACTTCAGAAGGGAAAAAGTCAGGGACGAGGTCTCCCTATCGCTGCTTCGTCTCCTTCACTCCTTAATGGGAGCTGATAGCATTTAAGGGTTTGGGGAAAAAAAAAATCTTTACCCAGAGCCATAACTAGCAGTTTTGGTACCTGGGGCATGACAAGGAAATGGGGTAATTAGGAGCCTGGAACACACGTTCAAATGGGGATAGAGACAAAAAAACCAGGTCAAGGTCTCCTGTTGGCACAGATTTCCAGGCATGAAAGGCGACTTTTAGGGAAGTCACCCACCATGGTCAGGTTGAATTAGGACAGACAAGAACCAACTTGAGATGGATGTGCCAGGGGGCAGGAAGCCATCCTCTGGTAGTTCTTGAATTCGTTATCCTGACTAACTCTGTGTCAAATTTGGTTTTAAAACTCCTAAAGAGAAAAAGTACTATCAACCCCTCTAAATTTCAATGCCCTCATGCAAAGATGTGTGACCTTAGCCTAGTTACACCTCTGCCTTTCTATACATCCGATCTTCCAAATAGCTGTGACCGGAGAAGCCATTGCTATTCATATTTTACAAATGAGGAAATTGAAGAAAATTAGAAAGGTTTAGGGAGTTGCCAGTCACACTGAAAGGAAAAGGAAAAGCAGCAGGCCAAAATGGAAAATGAGCTGGGTTTTGAGCAGAAGAGTTCATTTCAAATCTCATCTCTGCCACTTGCTGGTTGGTGATCTTGTGAAAGTGGCTGAACTTCCCTGGCTTCTTCCTTTGGTTTCTTCATCTGCAAAATGAAAAATCTGGACTGGGGTGCCTAAGTGGCAAAGTAGATAAAGGGCTGGGTCTGAAGTCAAAATGTTGTGGTTCAATAGTGATAAATGTTGGATTTGTCCCAAGAATGAAGACTCAGACTCTGCCCGTGGCAGGAAGGCTAGTTCTATTGGGTTCAATGGCTAAGTTTATTTTTATTTTTTAAAGGTCAAAGTGTTTTATTTCTGTATGGGAAAATGTCATCTATGGCCTCTGGGAAAGGCATCATTGCCTGGGTATTTTTTTAATTTTGTTATTGTCATGCAAAACACAATTCTATATTGGTCATTATTGTAAGAGCACACTCATATGTAACCAGAACCCCCAAATAAAACCAGAGATTCACTGATATGAAAGATGATTCCAACAGCTCTTTCTCTGGAGGTGGATAGCATTCCCCATCATCAGTCTTTCAGGATCATCCCAGATCAGTGCATTGCTGAGAGTAGCCAAGTTTTCATAGATAATCATCATCCAATGTAACTGTTATTGGGTACTGTGTTCTCCCAGTTCTGCTTATTTCATCTGCATCAGTTCCTGCAGATCTTTCCAGCTTTTTCTGAAATCACCTTGCTTATCATTTCTTATAGCACAATAGTATTCCCTCACCAACATGTACCACAATTTGTCCTGCCATTCCCCAACTGACGGGCATCCCCTCGATTTCCAATTCTTTGCCACCACAAAAAGAACAGCTATAACTATTTTTGTATAAGTAGATTCTTTCCCCTTTTCTTTATTTTCTCTTTGGGATTCAGACCCAGTGGTGGTATCACCACATTAAAGGACAATGGCTAAGTTTAGAATGGCCAGGGTGGTGAAAGAAAAACCATTGTTGGGGAAAAGAAAAGCTCTTGGAAAAAAAAGTTGCTTTTCTGGAATTCAGGTTTCTAGATTTTTATTGAAGGTCTGCAGGGTTCCTTCATCCCATCCTTGGGAACTTTTCCACTTTCCCCATATTATTCCTGCCCTGGGCATTCCAGGGGTATTCCAGGCTGAAAAAAGGAGAATGGGTGAAGAAGGGGGCAGATAGGTCTTTAGATGTGCTTTTAGGGCTGGCACATCCTAGGGTGAATTTTAGGGCATGAAAAGAAAGAGGAAGGGACTTGCTCCAGGCTTGGGGATTTCCCCTAATCATAAAGAACTCCCCTTAATTGCAAAGCTGCTCTTGGGGGAAAAGCTGCTCTACTGGAATTTGGATTTCTAGATTTTTTTTGAGGGTCTGGGGGATTCCTTTCTCCCAGTGCACATGTAGGATGTTCCTTCTAGTGTCCTTCTTAACATTATCTGTGGACCTTCAAGGTTGCTTGAGTGTTCTTCCCTCTCAATTTTGCAACCTCTTATCAGCTGGAAGAAAGTCATAACATCATCTGCCGACCTTCAAGATAGCTCAGATGCTTCCCACTCCTCAGGCTAGGAATATCAAGCAAGCCCTTATCATCTGGGAGGAAGACATAGGGTTGGAATCTACACTTCTAATCGGCAATATCTGCTAACTAGTAAAAAACTAGAATCTCAAAGCATCATTTAAAGAGACTTTCAGTGTTTCTTGGATTTCAAAGCACTACTGAAAGCACCAGTTCTCATTCTTCCCCACCGCACAAAAAAAGACCAGCCTCAGACATTTACTAGCTGTGTGACCCTGGGCAAGTCACTTAACCCTGTTTATCTCAGTTTCCTCATCTGTAAAATGAATTGGAGAAGGAAATACCAAGCCAAACTAAAGTATCTCTGCCAAGGAAGTCCCAAATAGAATCAGAAAGAGTCAGACATGACTAAAATGACTGAACAGCAAGATCCCTCCCAACCCCTTAAACAATAGCCTTACAAAATTTAACACTAACTATTTCACTTATCTCTCCTTTTTTCCAGATAGGAACAAAATGATTTGGTCATTTGTCATTTGAAAAAAATATGGGTTTTTTTTCCTCCTCTTCTCCTCTATCTCTCACCCCATCAGAGTAGGAGAATGTAATCTTAAGAATTCCTAGAGCAAAGCTTACAAACAGATAACATCACTCCAAGGGCACAGGGGATAAAAGGTCTCTTCCAATGGAAAAATCACTGCCTCTTGAATAAGAATAAGAATAACTAACATTTAGGTAGTACTTTATGGTTTACCAAGGTTGTAGGTGGAAGATGATCCATTCCTTACTCTTTTTGTGTGATGGATCTCTTTGGCAATCTGGTGAATCATACAGATTTTGTTTCAGAATAATTTTTGTAAAAAAAAATGTCCATAATTACAAAGGAAACCAATTTTGTGGGAGAAACAGTTATCAATTTTTTAAAAGGTTGATAAATAGAAATAAGTAAGATATAGTTTTATATGTATATTATATATATATATACATATATATATATATGAATCTTTTTTGTCAGGTAATTCTTTCTCTAATGGGGGAAGAGAAGAGAGAGAAGGAGTTAACTGGTATTTTAATGTAACAAAACAAATAAATAATTTTCAAAAAAAGATTCACAGAACTCAGGTTAAGAACACACCCCCCCCCAACACAATAACCAACCATGACTTCAGGTGTAAAGACCAAATACAGTTCCAGAAGGCTCATGATGAAACATGGTGCCCACCTGCTGATAGAGAGATGAGACTCAGGGTCAGAATGAGACATATTGGGTTTCTTGGATGTGGCCAATATGAAAATTTATTTTGCTTGGCTATGAATGTTTGGAAAAGATTTTTGCTTTTCATTCTTTTCTCAAAGGAGGGGCAGAATTTTTTCTGATTTAAAAACAAAGTTTTACACAAAGCCCCCACCCCCACCCCCACCCCGAGGGACATCAAGGAGAGTGAGGAGAAAACAGGATCTAGGAGAGCTGGATCTACCAACTGGATAAAGTCCCTTAACCTTTCTGTATCTCAATTTCTCCATCTGTAAAATAGGGCTAAAAATACCTGCCCTACTTACTTCACTGGGCTATTGTGAGGATTCAGCAGGACCTTGGATAGGAAAGTGTTTTGAAAACTCTCAACCCTTTAAGGGGTTATTTTTCCCAATTTCTACCTCTTCCTGCCTCTTGTTCTTTCCCCCCCTATCCCCAGTGCTTTACTTTAAGAGGTAAATTAAGAACTGGTAAAAGGAAAGGGAAGAAATTGTTATGAAACTCCTTTTTAGGTCAGATCCATAGAAATGTATTTTATATATAGAAGTGTATAAAGAATGTGATTTTTTTAAAGGGGTTCTGATGAAAAGCCTGAAGCAATTGAATTGAGTTTAGAGTGTTCACTGTACCCTTTGGATGATGCTTTTTTTTTCCCAAGGAGCCCTAGTCACGACCAGCAAAAGTACTTAGAATCTGTTACAGAACTAAAGAATTCAGCCAAGGATGAAGGGATGCAATCAACAAGAGTTTACTAAGTACCTACTGTGTGGAGGGAAACACGAAGGCCCTAGGGAATAGAAAATCAAAGAAGAAAACATTCCTAAGGAGAATTTGGGCAGCATGTGGTGCAATGGGTAGAGTACCAAGGCTGGAGTCGGGAAAATCTGAGTTCAAATCCAGCCACAGATGCTTATACTACCTATATGACTCTGGGCAAGTCACTTAACCTCTATTTGTTCTGTGTAAAATGGGGACACATTGGAGAAGGAAATGGCAAATAAGCCCAGTATCTTTGCCAAGAAAACTCCAAATGGGGTCACAAAGAGTGAGGCATGACTGAAACATGAATACAAGAATCCAAAGGAGAGTTTAGTGATGAGCTTGGAAGATGAGTGACTTGGCCAGGATCACAGAGCTACCTTCAGGGAGTTTTCATCTGAACTGTCATCATTCCCTCCTCTCTCAAATAATGGGATTGGGCTAGGTGTCATGTGTTATTCCTCCTCCCTTTAGCATTCTAACACACACAAGGATATTTTACTCATCATCTTGAGCTAAATGGAATTGGAAAGGCCACTGGATGATGCAGTAGACCAAATTCCCCTTTAGACACATACACTTTGTGTGACTCTGGGTAAGTGATTTTATATGCCTCAGTTTCCTCATCTGCAAAATGAGGGTCAATATAGATCCTCACAGTGGCTATTAGGATAAAATGAGATCATATTGCTTAAAGATGAATGTATTTCACTCTCGGTTGTTTTTCTATATTCTTACACACATATCTATAGGGTAGCTATTATTTCTCTTTTTAAATTTTTTTTAAACCCTTCACTTTTGTGTATTGGCTCATAGGTGGAAGAGTGGTAAGGATGGGCAATGGGGGTCAAGTGACTTGCCCAAGGTCACACAGCTGGAAAGTGTCTGGGTAGCTATTATTAATAATAATTATCAATATTAAGAGTTCTGGATCTGGGATCAGAGAACCTGGGTTAGAATTCTGGCTTTACTAACTGTACTGCCTCGGGCCAAACTTCTTAAACCCTTCTCTCCTCTCCCTCTCAGCCTGCCCTTCTCAGCTCTAATTAGAGAAATTTACTTTCTAAATAAAAATAATAAACTTTTTAAAAAAATTTTTAAGTAAAAAAATAAACATTTTAAGAAATATTTTGATAATTGCATTTCAATCTGTTCAGTTGCTTTTGTAATCCTATGTGTTTTATTCTATTCATGTCAAAATGTTCTTGAGGAATATATAGATTTTATCAAACTGCCAACGGGATCCATGGCACACACAACAAAGTGAAGAAACCCTGTTTTAGAAATTTTCCTGGAATACTAGGAGGATAAGTGACTTACTTAGGGTCATACTGAAAGAATACAACCTTCTCAAGGGCAGGGATTGTTTAGGTTCTGAAACTTTTTGACCTACCACCCCCTTTCCAGAAAAAATATTACTTAGCGCTCCCTGTCACATACTATCACCACCCCCTTACAGTTATTCACCACCCCCAAATGCACCTGTGGCCATCACCACTCCACTGGATGGCTGCAGCACCCGCCAGGGGGCGGTGGCGCCCACTTTGGGAATCACTGGGTTAGAGTCTTGCTATTGTAAGACTACAAACTTTGAGCTGAGGGGGGACCTCAGAAGTCATCTAAGCCAACCCTCTCAGTTCACAAAGGAGAACTGAGGCCATAGAGAAATTAATTGACTTGTCCAAGGTCACATAAGTAAGAAATAGAAAGAGGTATTGAACCTAGTTAGTCCCAAATTCAGCACACTTTCTACTCCATTGTGAATGTCTAGTGCACTATTCATGAATGCAAAGTAGATGCTTAATAAGTACTAAGAGTAATAGCCAGAGGGGGCAGCTGGGTAGCTCAGTGGATTGAGAGCCAGGCCTAGAGACAGGAGGTCCTAGGTTCAAATTTGACCTCAGACACTTCCCAGCTGTGTGACCCTGGGCAAGTCACTTGACCCCCATTGCCCACCCTTACCACTCTTCCACCTATAAGTCAATAAACAGAAATTAAGGGTTTAAAAAAAAAAAAAGAGTAATAGCCAGTGTTTTAAGGGTTGCAAAGCACTTGACAAGTAGTATATCATTTGATCCTCACAAGAACTCTGGAAATATTTATTATTAAAAAAATTTTAAACCCTAATATCTTTTATATATATCCTTCTATATTAATTTTTTAAATTTGTTACAGGGCTAGGCAATGGGGGTTAAGTGACTTGCCCAGGGTCACACAGCTAGGAAGTGTCTGAGGCCAGATTTGAACCTAGGACCTCCCATCTCTAGGTCTGGTTCTCAATCCACTGAGCCATCCAGCTGCCCCTGGAAATATTTATTATTAATAATTATTAGAATTTCCCTCAATTTACATTTGAGCAAACTGAGGCAAACAGAGGTTAAGTCACTTGCCCAGGGTCATATAGCTATCCAGGCTCAGAGCTCTTTGCACTTTGATGTCCCCTAATGGCTTGTTGGTTGTTGATTGATTTATATAGTTAATATACGTAGAGAGGCAGGAATCCACATCAAGGGTTGCTAATATATTGTATTAGCACTGCATATTGTATACACTATTAGACCACAGTTGCTTTGTTGGTTTAGTTTTTCCTTGTATTTTTCTTTTCCATATGGAAGAGTGTTGTGGACATCTTTTCCCTCATGCTTTCAATCAACCAGTGAATCAATCAGTAAACATTTATTAAGCACCTACTATGTGCCAAGCACTGTGCTAAGTTCCTGGGATTTTTTAAAAATCATTTCAGCTTTAATAACCAAGAAAATTGATTGAAAAGATTTCACAATTTTATTCTTCTTCAATTTAAATTGATTGCTGCCACGTACAGTCAGGAACACAAGCAAATAGAGACTAGATTCCAAGAACCAAGAACCAACTTCCAAGAAAGGGAGTAATTTCAAACTTGTGAGAATGAATTAAGAGAGTCAAAGATTTAGGCTCTTCCTGAATGAGGTCTCCCACATTTAAGAAGACATTCGTGGACCAAGATCCCTGGTGGCTGCTCTTAAGGAACTCACAATCTAATGGGAGAGACAACTTGCAAACAAATATATACAAAGTAAGCCATCCACTGGATAAATAAGAAATAATTCGAAGTAAGGGTGGGGGCTTCCTGTAGAAGCTGAAATTTTATTTGCGACTCTAAAGGTAGGTCAGTAGTTGGAATGGGGGAGAAAGATTATTCCAGACTTGGGGGATACCCAGGGAGAATGTCAGGAGCCTTTGAAAACGACACCAACCCAAGTTATTCCTGGGAAGGAAGAAGAATGAGAATCATTCTTTAATGGAAAGCGATTCATTTGAGATGCTGGTGGAATTAAATCACACGAACAGCGAGTGAGTGACAAAGATGGAACAAGAGCCCAGCTCTTCCCGATCCCAGCCTGGCACGTCCTCCATTGCCCTCACCACAGAGATCGCCCGTCCAGCCTCAGCTAAGGGAGAGTAACTGTCAGATCTGAAGCCATTCACCTGCCCTGGACTATGTTGACCTGTCATGTAACTAAGCAACTGTATCGATGGGGTCCCGCCACCTCCCTGGCGTGTTGTCCTGCCGTCTCGTCCAATATCGGCCAAGCGGGAAGCCTTTGCAGGGCTGCCACAAGGAATAATGAGGAGGGGGAAGGGAGCATCTAGTTTTCTGGCTGATTGAGTGGGGGGAGCTAGACCGCCAGTCCACTGGATATCCCAATTTGATTTTCTGTGAGTGGCTAGAATCAATATTGACTTGGGCTAGGGGAGCCCACTTGTCCTCTTTGCTTAAAGGAGAGGGCAGCTTGGGGAAAAGGCCCCCTGGGACGGTGTTTACATGGCGGGGACCTTCAGTGTGTATCCCCTCATCGAGTCTTTTGTAGATGGTAGCCAAAACACGTTTGGAGTCCAGCCAGCTACTCAGGCTCCCAAAGGGTTTCGAGTCTAGATGAAGGAAGAAGAGGGTCAAGACAGAAGAAATAATGAAACAAGTGTGCATCTATCTAATATGAGAAGGCTTGCAAAATACTCACAATAATCAGATGAGATAAATACCAGGAGCCCTATTATCCCCAGAGGAAAATGAGACTCAGGGATTTTTAAGCGATTTTCCTATTGCTAGAAACCTTAAGAACTAAGATTTGAACTCCAGGTCTAGTAGTCTTTTCTACTGAACTACCTTGCCTCAGCTAGAGGCAGCACACAAACTATTGGACTTGAAGTCAGGAAGACCTGAATTCAAATCTAGCCTCAGCCACTTACTAGTTGGGGGATCCTAGGCAAATCACCTTATCTCTTTCTGTCTTGGTTTTCTTGGTTGTAAAATGGGGAGAAGAAGAAAAATGATATTTGTAAAACACCTGGTATATAGTAGGAGCTTACTCAATGCTTATGTATAATTAGAACATCTTAAACCCTTGGACTATATCTCCCAGCATCCCTTTCCTCTTTCATTCCCACCTTGTGTGCTTGAGTATTGTATATAATTGTGTGTAACTCCGTCTCTCGCTCTGTTTTCCCGAGTGTGCGGCTGGGTTGGCTCCCTCTTTGCTCTAGCTTTTTACTTCCTCTTGCTTCAAGTTATTATTAATTTATTTATTATGAATTATTATATTTTATATAATAGATCTTATATTATATATAGCATAATATGTAGTATAGTATATTATTATATTGTTATTAATTATACATTTGTGCATTATTTATTTATGTTAGGTATTGATATTTTAGAATATATGATAATATAAGATAATAAACCACACAAAAATAAATAAATGTATGACTAAATATATAAATCAATAAGTATAGATGTGATATATGAATATAAATAATATATAAATATAAATATAAAAATGATACTTGGAGTATTTGCATAGTAATTATGAATCTCACACTTGTTACCTTCTTTCCTTTCTTCCCTAACTCAACCTACGATATAGGATAGAAAATATATAGGAGTTGGGCCTTTCTCCCAGCCA
Source organism: Gracilinanus agilis (assembly GCF_016433145.1). Classification (NCBI taxonomy): domain Eukaryota; kingdom Metazoa; phylum Chordata; class Mammalia; order Didelphimorphia; family Didelphidae; genus Gracilinanus; species Gracilinanus agilis. Next base: position 28,559,121 of record NC_058130.1, on the reverse strand, counting down.
TGTGGGCTACATGCAATGTGAGAGAGAACTTGGAAGCAGCTGAGCAGAGGAACGAGAATGTAAAACAGTAGGAGTGAAAGAGGAAGAGTGAAGACCTTTGGCTATGCTATTTTTATTCCCATTTTACAGATCAGAAAATGAAGGCTCAGAAAAAAATGTAATGCCTTGCCTATGGTCACAGAGCAAGTAACAGAAGTAGGATTGGAATCTAGACTTCTCCTATCTTTTTTTTTTTTTCTATTTATGAATTTTTATTTAATTAACTCATTTAGAATATTTTTCCATGGTTCCATGATTCATGCTCTTTCCTTCCCCTCCTCGTAGCCAACGAGCAATTCCACTGGTTTTACGTGGGTCCTGACTTCTAATATTATACTCTAATCCCTATTACTATTTCTTCTGGTATTGTGATGTCTCGTGTCAAATTTACTTATTAGGGCAGGGATTATGGTTCAGGAGAAATCAAGGCTTGTGAGCAAGTCTGAGTAAAGGATGGACCCAAACAGGTTCCAGACACCAGCATGTGCATTTGTGGTGGGAGAAGGGGGGGGAGGGGAAGAGTGGACCCTTCATTCAGAAATTATAATTCTAAAATTATAATATTTATAATAATAATTCTAAAATTACAGGCTGTAGGCTGCACGATCGCTTGAAATCTATCAGAGATTTACAACGGGAAGGGACCATCAAGCTCCCCCCCTCCCCATTTTACAGATGAGGAAACGGGGACCAGAAAAGTCAGGGACTCTCTCAGGCAGGATTTAAATCTAAATCTTCCTGGCTTCACACCTGACGTCCTGTTCGCTAGCCCACACCGCCTTTCAATGGCAGGACACGGTCCCTTCCAACTTAAAGGTCTCTGATTCTGTGAAACTGTCATGGTCAGGGACACCTTTCAATGGCAGGACACGGTCCCTTCCAACTTAAAAGTCTCTGATTCTGTGAAACTGTCATGGTCAGGGACTTGGGGCGGATGGATTCTGCTTTCCACACCTGGGCCGGCATTTAGCTGGCACCTTCCGAAAAGCAAGTAGGGAAGTCGAACCCCGGGATTTCCCTTCCTTGTTAGTTCAGCCACAGACGCCAAGTGCTTCTTCGCTGTCCTCTTCTCGCATGTCCCTTTGGGTTCCCCAGGGTGCTCTTTGGGCACAGGGCGTTTTCGGTGACCCATTCTGGGGAGGATGAGACTTCTTGTGATTTAGCCGGGAGAGGCCAGCAGAGGGAGTCTGAGACTGAGAGGTTTGGACTTCCAGAGAAATCTGAGGACATCCCACAGGGCTGCATTTGACTCTGGAAGTTCTAGTCACTGGTGGCTTGGAGAGGTCACCGCTGGGGATCCGAGCAGTCCGGGATCAGTTTCCCTGATGTCAAAACATTCCAGGGAAAAGCGGACCCTCTAAGCCCATCAGACCACACCGAGAGCATATGCTCAATGGAGGATATACATTGAATCCATATGGCAAATGCCCGAAGGGAAGTTATTCCACGCTCCCCTGCTCTGCCCGTCAAAGGATGAACCTGCTCCTTAGGGTCCCCTTCCTCATTGGACCCTCCCTTTCTCACCAGGCTCCACTTCCTACCCTTCCTATTCCTAGGACACCCCTAACAACAAGAATTCTACTTCCCATCAACCAGTAGCTCCCTCATTCTCTACAGGTCTACAGTTCCCTACAGAGCCATCTTTGTGACCCCAGAACAACAATTTGCATTCAGTAATCCCTGCCTTCTCACTCCGTAATATTGCCAACTCTGCTTTTTTTTTTTTTAAACCACAGCAGTGACCTGATTAGGAAGATAAAGTTTTGATTTTAGAGTCAGGAAGCCTTAGGTTCAAATTCTAACCCTGACATTTACTGTGTGACCCTGAACAAGTCTCTTAAACTCTCTGAGTTTATATTTTCTTCATTTTACAATTTGGGGGATGATAATAGACACATTTTTACATAGTACTTTAAGACATACATTTTTATTCAGTCATTTCGGTCCTGTCTGACTCTTGGTGACCCCCAGTTGGAATTTTCTTGGCAAAGATGCTGGAGTGGTTGGCCATTTCCTTGTCCACCTCATTTTATAGATATAGATATAATATAGACATATTATATATATATCGATATAATATAGACATAGATAGATAGATATAATATAGACATATTATATATGAAGAACTGAGGCCAATAGGATTAAGTGATTTGCCCAGGGTCAAGCAATTAGTAAGAGTGTATGGCTGAATTTGAAATCATGAAGATGAGCCTTTTTGATTCCAAGTCCAGTGTATGCTCCTAGCTTCCCTAAGCACTTTATAATTATTATCTCACCAGATTTTGACAACTCTTAGAGGTAGAGGCCATTATTTCCCCCATTTCACAGATGAGAAAACTGAGGCAAATGGAAGTGAAGTGTCTTGCCTGGGGTTACACAACCAGTAAATATCTGAAAAAAGAGTCATATTCAAATCTCTTATGTGCTACTGTACCCCATAACATTTTCTTTGTTTAAAATTAGCTTTTTCCCCCAGATTATATATTGATACATTTTCAATAATTTCAGGTTTTTCAAGTTTTCAATAAATTTCCATTTTCAATAATTGTTTTCTGACATTTTGCAATCCATGTTTTCTCCCTTCCTCTCACCTCTCTCTCTCCCCAAGATGGCAGTTAATATGATATAGATCATACATATGTTGTCATATAATATATATTTCCATGTTCATCATATTGTAAAAGAAGATGACTATCACTTACTTTCGTGGAGGAAATAAAGTGAAGAATGGCATGCTTTAAGCTGTATTCGGGTGGAGAGCCTTTTTCTTCATGAGTCCCTTAGTCCTGGATCTTTGTGTTGCTGAAAGTTATTCAGAGTTTTTTATTTTTTTAAAACCCTTATCTACGGTATTAGAATCAATACTAAGTATCGGTTCCAAGGCAGAAGAACAGCAATTGGTAATTGCAGTTAAAGTGACTCTCCTAAGGTCACACAGCTAAGAAATGTCTTGGGCCAAACCCTACTGGGCCACCTAGCTGCCCTATCACTCACACTTGTTCACTGTACTTCATTGCTGGTGATGTGCACAATGTTCTGGTTCTGCTCACTTCACTTTGCATCAATTCATGTAAGTCTTTCCGAGTTATTTTTGCGATCATCTTCTTTGTCATTGCTTATACAATAATATTCCATGGCAATCATATGCCACAATTCGTTTGGCCATTCCCCAATTGATAGACTTTCCTCCAGTTTCCAGTTCTGGAAACACAAAAAGAGCCACTGTAATTATTTTTGTACAAGTAGGTTCTTTTCTCCTATCTTTAATCTCTTTGGGATACAGACTTAGTAATGGTATTGCTATATCAAAAGGTATACACAGTTAGATGGCCCTTTGGGCATGGTCCTAAATTGCTCTCCAGAATAACTGTCACAACACAATTTCATCAATGGTGTATTATGGTCCCAATTTTTTTCCCCCATATCCTCTCCAACATTTATCATTTCCTTTTTTGTCATATTAGCCAGTATGGTGGTAGGTTCTGTTTCAGACTTTTATCTTTAATCTGTATGTGTCTCCCTGCTTTAAATGTATTTCTTATAGACAGCATATTGTGGGATTCTGTATTTTAATCCACTGCTATCTTCTTCTGTTTTATGGATGAGTTCATCTCATTCACATTCACAGTTGTGATTATGAACTGAATGTTTCCCCCCTTTATCCTATCTTCCTCCCTCTTTATCCTTCCTTTCCTTTCCTTTCAACCTTTCCCTGTTCATAAATATTTTTTGTTGCTGATTAGTACCTCCTTGGGTTTATCTTCTTGTTTGTCCTTCCCCCTTCTAATCTCCTCTCCACTTCTTACTTCCCTATAGGGTAAGATGGGTTTCTATAGGTAACTGTGGTCAGATGTTATTCTCAATCTGCACCAATTCCAATTAGAGTAAGGTTTAAGCATTGCCTGCCACCTTCCATCTTCCCCTCCACTATAATGATTCTTACACACTCCCTCATGTGAGATAATTTGCCTCCAGTTTTCTCTCCTTTCCTTTTTTTCCCCAGTGTATTCCTCTTTCTTATCCTTTGATTTTTTCTCTTTCATCCCATTATATTCAATTTACTTTTTGTTCTCTGCCTATGAATGCTTCTATTTACTGCCCTAATAATGATAAAGTTCTTAAGTATCTTTCATACCTTAAGAATCCTAAGTAATTTAGGTACCTTAGACTCTTCAAGTATTGTAGACATCTTAAGTATCTGAGTTACAGCCTTATGTAGTAATTCAAGCAGTTTAACTCCATGGATTCCCTTGATTACTTTAATTATCTTAATTCTTATATCATAGATATCTTTATTTTAATTTAAAAAATATTTTTCCATGGTTACATGATTCATTTTCTTTCCCTCCACTCTTCCCTCTCCCCTCCCAGAGCCACAACCAATTCCACTGGGTTTGTAGCATAGATATCTTAAGTGTCCTAGTTAACACTTTCCATGTAGGGATGTGATCAGTTTAACACCACTGAGGTCCTCTGATTTTTTCTTTTCTTTTTACCTTTTTATGCTTCTCTTGAGTGTCAAGTTTGATCATTGAACTTTATTTTCAGCTCTAGTCATTTCATCAGGAATGCCTGGAAGTCTCCGATTTCATTAAATGTTTATTTCTTCCCTTAGAATATTATGCCATTTTGCTGCATAAGTGATTCTTAGTTGTAGTCCTAGATCCTTTGACTTTCAGAATATCTTATTCCATACCAAAAGGTAGAAGCTGCTAGATCCTGTGTAATTCTGTACCACTTGAATTGTTTTGTTTTGTTTTTCTCTCTGCTTGCAGTATTTTCTCTTGAGCCTGATAGTTCTGGAATTTGGCTATAATTGTCCTAGAATTGTTAAGTTAGACCTCACTTTCAGGTAGTGATCAGTGGATTCTTTCAGTTTCTATTTTCTCCTCTTGTTTGAGAACATCAGAGCAGTTCTCCCAGTTTGGGGCCTGACATCCTTTTACATTTGCCTTCAAGGATTCACATATTTCTGTTTTGGCATTGCTGTCCTCTTCTGAGCTTGCATTTTGTTATTCTCTTTTTGCTGAAATGGTTTTCCAGTCAGGCCTTTTTATTTTGTCTTTTACTCATTTGGGAGAGCCTTTTTTTATGATCTTGACTATGTATTGAGGCTCTGCTCCACTTCTAGGTTGGAGGGAGGACTATCCCTGGGTTTCCCTGGATATGTTTGTGCTTGGTCACTCCTCAAGCGCCTCCATATATGCTTGCATCAGGCTGTTCCTCACGTTACCTCTTACCCCAGTGAGACCCGTCTCTCCTGCTGCCCCTTACCTTTTCTTTGGCTGAAACCCTCGTTCACTCTGTCTTCTGTTGTTCTGTCACTCCAGAATTTGTTTTGAGGCTTTTTTTTTCCTTTTGTGGTTCTTTGGAGGTGGGTTTGGGTGAGCTCAGAACGTTCCTTTCTCCACCATCTTGGCTGCTGGAAGCAGCCCCATAACATTTTCAATCCCTGTTTCACAAGGTCAATTTGAGGTTTGAATGAGATAATGTAGAAAAGGCACTTAGCAAAATTGTCAAGCCCTGTATAAATGTCAGTCATTATTGTTATTGTCAAATTTTATTAATAACAATGGACTGCCTGAGTAACTCAGACTCTGACACAGGACATAAATCCATCTCTTAAAGGAGAACATCCCTATCCAATGGCCAAGTTGGAACAAAATCAGCTAGGTGGTATAGTTGAGAGCCAGCCCTCAAGTCAGGAGGACCTGAGTTCAAATCTGATCTCAGACACTTATTAGCTGTGTGACCCTGAGCAAGTCCCTTAACCCTATTTGCCTCAGTTCCTCATCTATAAAATGAGCCAGAGAAGCAAATGGCAGACCACCCCAATATCTCTACTGAGAAGATCCCAAATGGGGTCCCGATGGATTGGACACAACTGATCCATTTAACAACCAAAGTTGCCAAGCCAGCTGGACCACAGACTGGGGCTCAGATGGGAATTGCTTTATCTACATTAGCCCAACAGATTTCGCATCTGCTAAGTTTCTTCTTATCAGCAGCCCTCAAGGGTAGAGAGAGGGCTTACCTTGAACCAAGAACACTTGGATTTGAATCCTGCTCTGATCCTAATTAGCTGTATGAACCTTGATAAGCTATTTTATCTCACAGGGCTCAGTTTCCACTTCTGTCAAATGAGGATAATCCTAGCACCTTCCTCCCAGGGTTGGTGGGAGGTAAATTATGTCTAGTGCTTAAGGGGCTATGGAAATAGTATGTGTGGAATATATAGAAATATCAGTGATCATTATTCAAATACCTCCAAACAGCTATGACTGGCTGCTGTAGATGCTCCCTCCAAAGACGTGTGCTGAGATCTCCTCTCACTCTAGTAGCTAATTTTCATGAGTTGTCCGACCCCTACAACCTTCCCCTCCCAAAAAAAAAAAAAACAAAAACAAAACCCATTCCCAGGCAGACAGCTATCTGCTGATTGGTCCATTTCAGCCCAAGGTAGATAGAGCAGTGACCCTGGCCCTGGTCCCCATCCTTATATTTCTCTAGCTTGGCAGAACTGGACCAGAGTCTGTGCCCCATAGACTTCCATCTAGACGGCAGAGCAGATAGTGTTGGACTTGGAGGGACCTGAGCTCCAATCTTGCCATAGACAATAGCAGTGTGATCATGGGCAAGTGACAAGCTCTGTCAGCCTTAATTTCCTCGCCTATAAAATAGGGATAGTATAGTACTTATTTCATAGGGTTGTTGTGAGGGTCAAATGAGAAAATATATGTAAGGGGTTTTTTAAGCTTCAAACACTTTACAAATGCTAGTTATTGTCATCGTCTCAGAGGCTACCCTGGTGAAAAGCCATCATCGCCTCCCTCCTGGGCTATTGTAATAGCCTTCAGGTTGGTCTTGCTGCCTCAGATCTCTCCCCAATCCAGTCTATGTCCAAAGCACAGGTTTGATCTTGTCACCTCATTCCCCTATTCCAGGGTTGGTGAAGTATTGGCACTCATGCTGAGCTAGCACTGAGGGAGCTGTTCCATTGTTCCCCCTCTTCCCAGCACCTGAGGACATTTTTTTGCATGCCCTGTCCAACTGCCCAAAGAAGCTCTCTGGGTTAATTGGGGGGCTTACAGGCAGCTTGAAGTTGCAGTTTGGGCATGCAAATTAAAAAACCTTTGAGAACACTGCCCTCTTCAATTAAGTCCAGTGGCTCTTGGTTACCTGCAGAATCAAATATATAATCGTCCATTTGGCTTTGAAAATCCTTAAGCGGAGTAGCTAGGTGGCTGGGTGAACTGAGAGCCAGGCATAGAGAAATATGAGAGGTCTTGAGTTCAAAACTGACCTCAGACACTTCCTAGCTGTGTGACTCTGAGCAAGTCACTTAACCCTCATTGCCAACCCTTGTCAGTCTTTTACCTTAGAACCAATTCATAGTACTGATTCTAAGATGAAAGGTAAAGGTTTTTTTTTAAAAAAGAAAGACCTTCATAATCTGGCTTCTTCCAGTCTTCTTGCACCTTTGACAATACCTACACTCCTTAGTCTACAATCCAGTGACTGCAGCTTCTTTGCTGTTCCTCTCACAAGACACTCCATCTCCTAACTCTGAACATCTTTCATTATCTGCTCCCCTTGCCTTCTCATTTCCATCTCCTAACTTCCCTTAATCCTCACTTAAAATCCCATCTTCTTCAAGAAGCCTTTCCCAGTCTTCTTTCCTGCTAATGTCTATTCTCTGAAATTATCTCAAATTTATCCTGTAAATATCTGTAGTTTTCACATGTGGTTTCTTGCACTAGACTGAGAACTCTTCCAGGACAGATTCTGTCTTTATATCTGCAGAACTTAGCACAGAACTTGCCAAATAGCTGGTACAATATAAATGCTTGTTAACTTGATGATCTCCACATCCTAATAAACCATCAAAGCAAATCTTTGGTGGATACATACATGCTAGAAGGCATGGGACTATCCAACATGCAAGTGTTTGCTCAAACATTGGCCTTTGCCTGCATTTGAATGGATTGACCGAGGAGGGACTGAATTTTAATCCTTCATCTAGACACGGTATCATTGTCTCCTGTAGAAAACTCTGATGTTTCCATCCTGTTCAGCATCTCTCTAGTGTGTTCCCTTCTAATTGATTCTCTTTGGAATTGATTATGTGCCTTCTTAAAAGTAATTCTTTTGAGTGACAGAGCCTGATTGCCCATCCTGTCTTTGCGCAGTGAAATGACCTTATCCAATTACTGGGGAAAGAAAAGAGGGGGAGGGACAATATGCTGATATTACTATGTGATCAGACACATTTGTCATTGTGACAGGAACATGTTGTCTTTAGAGTCTGCCCCTAGAGGGGAGAGGTTAAAGCAGGAGTCATGATTCAGATGGAGATGAGGAAGTCTTTATTGTTAGCATGGCAGGAAAGGCAGGGCAGCTGAAAAGTAGAAGTTGAAATGATACAGCTGCAGGCAATAACACTGATGCTTATATCAGCCTCTTTGTGGAGCCAGCACTATCTGCAACCAATCCATCAATACCATTTTTTCAGGTACTATGTGCTAAGCCTTGGGCATATAAAAAAAGGCAAAAGACAATTCCTCCCCTCAAGAAGCTTACAATCTGACGTGAGAGACAACATGCAAACAAAATATACATAGCAAGTTCTATACAGTATAAATAGAAAATGGTGAACAAAAAGAAGACACATAAAAGCTGGATTTTGATGTTGGCTAACTCAGCATGACTCAAGAAATGTTACTATTGCAAAGAAAGATTTAGCAGGAAAATATGAGGCATTTCCATGTCTTTTGCGTAGCTATATGTAAATGGTTAGTTGCTTTTCCCCTGGGATAGGCAGCTGGAATCACAAAGAATATGTAATTTTTTCCCCCTTAGACTATCTTTATGGGTCTGGGATTGTGGTGATATGTAAGTTCAGCCTACATGTATAGATCTAATGACTAGGGGAGGGGATATGTCCTAGGATCAGTTTAAAATAAAGTGTCTGACTCCAGCTGGCGAGCCCCCTCCCTCATCCAGTTAAAGGTACCTTTTCATATAGCAGAATTGGGAACATGGCAAGGTACCTGGTATTTGCTAGACCTAGGGAGTGTCTGTTTAACATTTAACCAGTTAGTAAATAAATATAGCAGATTTTATTTATTAAATATATTATATATATGTATATATATATATATTCCTCCTCTATTTATTTAGTCCTCCTCACAGTGATTGTGATTAAGAAGAGGGATAGAAAAGCCCTGTAAGATGGAGCAGTGTCTAGTAGTAAAACAGATAATGGTTGGCACACATATTTATTATATATAATATATAAATAAAAATAGTAAAATTTTTTTTAAAAAGTACATCAGGACTATATTAAGGTACTAACTGAGAGGGAAGAACATTGACTGGAGAAGACACTGAAAACTGTCAAGAGTCCAAAGGAAGATAATCAGGGATGGTGAAGGGCCTTAAGATCATGCCATATGGGTATTAGTTGAAGGATATGGGGGATGTTTAGCCTGTAGAAGGGATGTCATAGTCTGGGTGTGAGGAGGACATTTGGTTTGTCTTCAATTATTTGGAGGCCTGTTATATATAATAGGAATAAGGCTGCTCTGCTTAGCCTCCAAGGAAAAGTCTAAAAAACAATGGCTAAAAGCCATAAAGAGGGACAGCTAGGTCCCTGGGTTCAAATCTGGCCTCAGATGCTTCCTCTGGGCAAGTAACTTAACCCCAATTGCCTAGTCTTTACTGCTTCTCTGCCTTGGAACTGATATTTAGTATTAATTAATTCTAAGACAGAAGGTAAGGATTAAAAAAAAAAAGTCTTAGTAAGACAGAAGAGGCTTGAGGCAAGGAAGAACCTCCCACTGCCTGAACTGTCACAGAATGAAATGGACTTCCTCAGGAAGCAGTAGATTCCCCTTTACTGCAGGTCTTAAATGAAGGTTGGCCAACCACTTGTTGGGGATGGCTTACATCAGGATCCTTACCCTATTTCATATGTTACAATCCCCTCTGGCAGACTCATAAAGCCTCAGAATCATGTTTTTCCATGCATGAGTCTCACCTCAGACACTTAGGTGAACTTAGGAATCACTTAGTCTTCCTTGTGCCTCAGTTTCCTCATCTATGAAACAAGTGGATTGGCTTGAATGGCCTCTTCTGACTCTCTAACTTTCACCTCAGCTGCCTTCTCACTCTGGAAGTTCCCTTGAACATCTCCTCTGCTGCCTCCTTCTTCCATTGGTGAGTTCCTTCTGGAGGCACAAAGTGGTTTAATAGAGTGAGCTTTGGACCTGGAGTGAAGAATTCTGGAACCCAAGTCAAGCCTTATATCCTTCTTAGTTCTGTAACCCTGGGCAAAACATTTCACCCCTGTTTGCCTCAGTTTCTTCAACTGTAAAATGGGGATAATAATAGCACCTACCTTGCAGGGTAGTTATGAGGATCAAATGAGACAATATTTGTGAAGCACTTAGCACAACGACTGACACTTTGTAGACTCTATGGAAATGCTTTTGCCCCAGAACCTCTCTTTTGAGGGAAGGCCCAAGCGAGCCAGCCTTTATTCTTCTCCCAGCCCTGCATGGACTTTCTATAGTCTTCCACCAACCTTGTATTGACTCTCTTGATTCTTCCTCAAATCCCCCTTTCCTGGTCCCTTTTAGATGTTCACTTCCTTCTCAGAAGGTAAGCTCCCGAAGGGCAGGGACAATTCTTTCTGTTTGTATTTGGAGCCCCAGAAGCTAGCTCAATGCCTGTTGACTTGACTTAACTCTGAGCTTCTCTCCAGCTCTGTCTTTTTTTTTTTTTAACCCTTACCTTCCATCTTGGAGTCAATACTGTGTATTGGCTCCAAGGCAGAAGAGTGATAAGGGTAGGCAATGGGGGTCAAGTGACTTGCCCAGGGTCACACAGCTGAGAAGTGGCTGAGGTCAGATTTGAACCTAGGACCTCCTGTCTCTCGGCCTGACTCTCATTCCACTGAGCTACCCAGCTGCCCCCCTCCAACTCTGTCTTTTGATTCTGCAATTCTCCAAATCATTATAACAGAACCACAGTTTTAATTTTTCTTGCTTTAGCACCAGAACCTCCTTGCAATAATTCTCACAACTCCATCCCCCTCAACCTGTCACTACAATGTCATTTGATCAAATCTGGACTCAGACACTTTCAATAGTTCTGTGACCCTGGGCAAGTCACTTAACCCCGTCTGCCTAGCCCTTGCCCTTCTGTCTTAGAGTTAATACTATGTCAGAAGGTGAGGGTTAAAAAATAAACAAATGCTGGCTGACTCCCTGACGGACACCTGATGGTCCAGAACCATACCCTGGAGCCTCGTCCCATCTTGGTGGGAAGTTCAGGAACCCAAGGTCCTGACAGTCTTCACCTCAGTGTCCATTTTAGCCTGTTATTCTAATTACTGCTAGTTTGTTTTTGACTTTTAAAAAATCTCTTCTGTATTCTTGTTCATTACAAACCTTCCTCCCTACCAGGATTCCTGACATCTTGCTGGTAATTCCTTGTTCTTCCAAACTCTGCCTACTTGATTGCCTGGATTCTCAACTTCCTTCTGTTCTTGACTTCTCAGTCCCCTCAGGGAGGGGAAGAAAGATAGTATTAATCAGAATTTGAGATGGATAACAGAGAGAAGGCCATCAGGGCTCTAAGAAGAGTGGGTGCTACAGTGGAAAGAGCATCAGATCTGGCATCAGTGGACCTAGGCTCAAGAAGCCCCTCTCTTATGTATTATCTATGTGACCTTGGGCAAGTCATTTACTTCTCTATGACTTGGTTTACTAATCTATAAAATTGGTGTGTTGGGGTGGGGGGTCAGACTAAGGGATCTCAAAGGTCCCTTGTTGCTCTAAATTGTTGCTCTAAATCTATGATCTTATGAGTTCAAATATTATTTGACTTTTCTTAGACTTATATGCCACCCCCTACCTTTTTGCCTATCTGTGACCCTGATATAACAGTGGTTTTATATGTGTGTGTTTACCACGGCAGAAATATTAAAAATGCTATGGATCCCATGATATTCAGAAAGCAAATTCATCTCTGGTACCTGCCATTACGCTTACTCAGTATCCTGGTTACTGGTAGATTACAACACACAAGAGTTTTTTTTAATGACTCTAAAGGAGGACAATGTATCACAAAAGGCAGTGAGACATAAAGGGAAAAAAGGAAATATTCTTCAGTGGGAAATGGGTTTAGAAAGAGAAGAAACCTTCCCCCCCACCCCCATGTTGCAACTTAAAAGCAATGCTAGAAATTGAAATGATTTCCTCTAGGAACCTTAACTGTATTTCCATCCCATAATTTGCATACTCTCTGCCTGCCAAGATTCCACTGATAAGAATGTGTTGGGCTGGAGTGAAAATCACTTTGGAAAAGCTGTGGTTATTTTCTCCTATCTGAACAGACTCCATGGACCCTTTTTCAAATGAATGCAACTTTGAGATGGTTTGAGAAGGAAGCAACTGGGAGTAATCAGGACAGGTTTCATGAAGGAAGTGACAGTTGAGTTCTTCCTTGGAGAAAGCTAGGAATTCTAATAGGTGGAGGTGGAAAAGGAGTTTATTTCAGTTATGGCAGGGAGTGATGGGAAATAGAATGGCCTAGCCAGAAACCTCCTTTCTACTATAACCTGGGTTTCAAGCCTGAGACATTTTACTCATTGCTGTTTTGGCAATAATTCCAAATTGGTGAAAATGGCAACAAGGTATGACTATGTGAGTGGAGTTGATGCATGGGCTTTGGAAGGGTAAGACATTCTCTCTCTCTCTCTCTCTCTCTCTCTCTCTCTCTCTCTCTCTCTCTCTCTCTCTCTCTCTCTCTCTCTCTTTAAGAGAGATACATATGGTTCCAAATTCTCTTCAGGGAGAGACTTGTAAAGAGAAAGAAAAAGAGAGAGAGAGAGAGACAGAGAGACAGAGAGACAGAGACATTGGAGGCATCACACAGATAGGGGAAGCTGTCTCTTCAATCTGTTCATGATTCCCAATTTACTTCCCTAGAATCTTTAGGGAATTTCTCATTGGGTGGGATGAGGAGCTCTCTTTTGGTTGAGTTGGGACAGTTCAGTCTTTGTAGAAGAGTTAACTCAGTCTGTATATTTTCTTTTATATTCTAATCTGTAGAATTTCTTCAATTTCTATTTCATCTCTGGATTTATTTACTAATCATTATTTGAATCACTCTTTTGTATAACTAGCATTTTGTGGGAAGGGGTCAAACCTATGAATGTAACTTTGGGTGTACCTTCTATTTTTAAGAGAGAGAGTTCACAGAAGTATCTTGACCCTAAAAATTGTGCTCTTAGATAAGTAATATTTCAGGGAATTGGTATAATTTTAGTCTGGCACTCCTCTAAGGAAAACAGAATGGTCACTCTCCTGGCCCCTTCTCTTGCTTACCTCCATTCAGGAATCAAACTAACCCTTGGAAAAGTGTGAGCAAAATCATAGAGATATCTCTCCATTTCTCCCTATAAGCCTCACTTAATTAACCATTGACACACATATATATATACATATATATATATACACATATATATATCTTAGATGAGTAGCTCACATCTTAAACTATCATGCAATATCCTACCCTTATCACAATCTAAATATAGTTTCCATTTACCCAGCATCCCATTTAAAAGAGTAACAAACTAAAATTTCTTCTTCAAAATGCCATCATGTCCCAATTTTTCCAGATCTGGTTATATAGTTTATGGATTATCCTGCCCCACTGAAGCTTTTCTTCCAATTATTTATGTTTAGGGAATTTTTGCTCATTTTTAACCATTTCTTTATTCATTAGCCCCTTTGCTAAAAGAGGAGGAGAAAAGAATGTAAGTAAAATAGAAACTCAACAAGTTCAAGTTTCTATCAGCAAGTTTCTTTTTTTTAAACATTTATTAATATTTATTTTGTAGAAAAGTTAACGTGGTTACATAATTCATACTCTTACTTTCCCCTTCAACCCCTGCAACCCCCCCCCCCCATGGCTGATGCGTATTTCCACTGGTTTTAACATGTGTCATTGATCAAGACCTATTTCCAAATTGTTGATAGTTGCATTGGTGTGGTAGTTTCCAGTCTACATCCCCAATCATGTCCACCCCAACCCATGTGTTCAAGCAGTTGTTTTTCTTCTGTTTCCTCTCCTGCAGTTCTTCCTCTGAATGTGGGTAGCATCTTTTCCATAACTCCCTCAGAGTTGTCCTGGGTCATTGCATTGCTGCCAGTACAGAAGTCTATTACATTCGATTTTACCACAGTGTATCGGTCTCTGTGTACAATGTTCTTCCGGCTCTGCTCCTTTCACTCTGCATCAATTCCTGGAAGTCTTTCCAGTTCACCTGGAATTCCTCCAGTTTATTATTCCTTTTAGCACAATAGTATTCCATCACCAGCATATACCACAATTTGTTCAGCCATTCTCCAATTGAAGGACATACCCTCATTTTCCAGTTTTTTGCCACCACAAAAAGCGTGGCTATAAATATTTTCGTACAAGTCTGTTTATGATCTCTTTGGGGTACAAACCCAACAATGGTATGGCTGGATCAAAGGGCAGGCATTCTTTTATAGCCCTTTGATCTATCAGCAAGTTTCTAAGGGTCCTTTCATGACACAGTGGATACAGCACTGGACCTGTAGGTAGGAAGACTCATCTTCCTGAAGGACCTACTTGCACAAAAAAAAATTATGGCTGCTCTTTTTTGTGGTGGCAAAGAATTGGAACTTGAAGATGTCCATCAATTAAGGAATGGCTGAACAAATTGTGGTTATATGATGGTGATGGAATACTATTGTACTGTAAGGAATGATGAACAAGAGGACTTCAGAAAGAGCTGGACAGACAAAATGAACTGATGCAGAGTGAAATAAGTAGAACCAAGAGAACATCGTACACAGTAATAGCAATATAGTGGAATGATCAACTGTGATAGACTGATTTCTTATGGGCAATACAATGATCCAGGATAATTTTTTTATAAACCCTTGCCTTCTGTCTTAGAATCAATATTAGGTATTGGTTCAAAGGCAGACGAGTGGTTTAGGGCTAGGCAATGGGGGTCAAGTGACTTGCCCAGGGTCACACAGCTAGGAAGTATCTGAGGCCAGATTTGAACCTAGGACCTCTCATCTCTAGGCCTGGCTCTCAATCCACTAAGCCAACCATCTGCCCTCGATCCAGGATAATTCTAAGGGACTTATGACAAAGAATGCTATCCACCTCCAAAGGAAAAACTGTTGGAGTCAGAATGCAGAGGAAAACAGATGATTTTTCAATTGTTTATTTGAGTCTCTGTTTGAGGGTTTTGGTTTTATACGACTACTCACTTATAAAAATGAACAATATGGAAATGTTTTACTTGAGATACCATGTATAACCTAGATCAAATTGCCTGTCAGCACCAGGACAAGGAAGAAAGGGAGGAAGGAAAGTATGTTCAATCATACAACTTGGGTAAACTTGTGTGGAAATTTGTAATGACATGTAATAAATAAAAAAAAGACTCATCTTTCTGAGTTCAAATGTGACCTCAGACACTTACTACCTATGTGACCTTGTTTAAGTCACATAACCCTGTTTGCCTCAGTTTCCTCATCTGTAAAATGAACTGGAGAAGGAAATGGCAAATCACTCCAGTATCTTTGCCAGAAAAAAAACCCAAATGGGGTCACAAAGAGTCAGACATGACTGAACACTAAAAATAAAAATAGAAATTTGGCAAGTTTATTTTTTTGTTGTTAGTGTTGTGTAAAAGAAGTAAAAACAAATTAAAAATCCAAGAAATTAGGTAGAGGCATGACCTACATTCCAATGGATGCTGCTTACATTGTTCTACATTGGTTTGTGCAAGTCTTCCCAGGTTTCTCTGATTCTTCTGAATTCCTCCTTTCTTAGATCTCTTATACATCATTCCAGAGTTTTGGTTATGCATGAGTGTGCTCTTAAAACAATGACCAACATGAAAATGTGTTTTCCATGATAATAAAAATAAAAATTTAAAAAATACATCATCCCAGAGCATTCTTTAAAAAAAAAGTTTTGTTGATGCCTTTTATTTTTACTTCCATCATTTCTGGATTACTAACTCCCACACACCTTCCCCTAACTAAGCCTTCCTTTGAAGCAAAGAAAAACAGTTAAGCAATGTCAAGTGGTACAGCAATCTATGCAACATTCTATACCACTAGTCCTCTGCAAAAAGAGGGGAAAGTATTTCTCCATCTCCTCTCTCAGAAACAAGATTGGTCGTTGTAATTGCACAGACTCTGGGTATGTCTTATTAATCATTTTCCTTATATTGTCATGCTTGCTGTTTTCCTGACCCTACTTACCTCACTCAGCATCAGGTCATGTCAGTCTTCTCCTGTTTCCATGGATTTCTCATATTCATTTCTTCTTATGGTACATAATATTCCATTACAGTCACATACTATAGTTTGACCGTTTCCCAATGACTGGACCCACTTTGTTTCTAGCTCTTTGCTACCAAAATAAAGGGCAACTGTAAATATTGTATATTTAGGTGACCTTTCCCATGTGGTCTTTGACCTCCTGGAAGTCTGCTCAGTCAAGAGATCACTGGGCCAAATTAATCTCTGTTCATTTTTGGTTTTAATTTTCAAGTTTTCTGGAAACCTGAGCCTTGGCCAAGAAGAGGATGGAATCTTGTAGCAATGGCTCCATAGCCCTCAGGACATCATCCCATTGTACCCTATAAGGTGTCCTCTCAGTGCCACCCCCCCAAAATAACAACCCATTCTCAACTTTATTTAGGGATGTTTCTAGTATGAAATTATGGTTTGGGTAATGAATGCAAAGACATTTTGCAAAAAAGAAAAATAGAAAGTATTATTCACTTATATTCTTTTTCTCCACCTCCAACCCCTCTGGTATAATTTTTCATATCCAAGCTTGTGGCAATGGAGAGAATGGAGCAGGAGGGAGGTATTTGCAGGAAATTCACCCTGGGAAGGAGTCTTGGCTCCAGCTCCAAGGGGGCCATAGCCCAGTGCACTCTCACAAAGCTCATCTTCATTATTTCATGTCTCAACTCTCTCAAGAGTCCCCAAAATAGCAGTTCATGCACTGCTGTCTCTTCATTTCATTTTGTTTTTTTAACAATATTTGGAAAAACAAAACCAGATGCTATCTCTACAAAACACACACACACACATATACACATCTAAGCATTGACAGCTGCGCTAAAAGTAACAGATTGGAATCTTTAATTTTACCCTGGGTTATTAATCAAGGACAGCAATACTATTACGACTTCTAGGAGAGAGAAAGTCAGGACCTTAACATAGATTAACTCAAAAGTCTTTTTCCCATGCCAATGCCTTAAATCTGTCCTCTGAAAGATGGCAGCCTTCCTAGGCTATTGCCACATCCTCGGTGGTCAGATCCCCCATCTCTCCAACCTCCCTCCTAGAAAAAAAACAATCATCTAATGCATCGCCAATTGAAACAATAGAAAATATATAACACAGAAAACTTGGGGAAAGATTCCCTCCCCCCTTTCCTTACAAATGTAAAAGAGAAAAGTCCCAACAAAAAAAATATTTATTTGGAAATACACATGGCACAGTGACAGCTGACTTTGGGAGTCAGAACCATTGGCTGTGTGACCCTGGGTAAGTCCTCACCCCTTTGTGCCCCCAGGAAGCTAGTCAAGGCTATGGGTTAAAGACTAGTTGTGATTCTATGCAGTTAGAAGATAGTTTCAGACTTTAGACCTGGAATGGCCATAAATGGAATAGAAAAGCATTTACTAAACACTTACTATGTGCCAAGTACTGAGAGAACAAATAGAAAAACAAGACATTCCTCACTCTTGAAGGTCTCACATTCTAATGAGAAGAGTCAAGACACAGAGAGAAATGAGCTTCAGGGCTGATGGCCAAGCCAAGGAGGTCTTTAGGATACCTTGTCACGAAGAAGATTTCCTGGCAAGATCACTTATTAGCCTTCTCATTCGGGCCCAAATACACTTAGTGGAATTTTCTAACTTTTGGGACATCTACTCTTCTGATGAAAGTATGGGGTGTGAATACTCAGGATCTCTCCACTCATGAGAAGAGTTTTATGCAAGCATGCAGGCTTAAACCCTGGATTACATACATGGGATGCAATCTTGTATAGAGGGATCACCTCCTCCCTTGCAAGTTCCTGCACATTTCCAGCTGCCCTGTGTGCACTGGGCCATCATCTCTACTCCATCCCCATCTGAGTAGGGATCTTGGCCCCATGAGCCATCCCGGGCTTTGATAGGCCACCTCTGACTTTAGCTTGCTCAGTTCTAGACTTTCACTACACTTCTAGCCCTCACTTCCATTCCCAGCTCTTTTTATGTATTGCCTTCCCCATTAGAACATAATTAGAATAGCCAGGCCAGTTAGGTGGTAAAATGGATAAACTGTCAGGCCAGGAGTCAGGAAGACTCATCTTCATGAGTTCAAATCTGGCCTCAGATGCTTACCAGCTGTGTGACCCTGGGTAAGTCAATTATTCCTGTTTACCTCCATTTTCTCATCTGTAAAATGAGCTAGAAAAGGAAATGGAAAAGTATTCCAGTATTTTTGCCAAGAAAACCCCAAATGGGGTCACAAAGAGTCAGGCATGACCAATCAATTTGACCAGAACAAATTTAAAATATAAGTTCCTTGAAGGTCAACCTTGTCTGCTTTTATTTGTGATAATGTAACAGTGCTCAGCAAAGTGCTTGGCACAGAGTAAGCCTTAATAAAACCTTTAATCGTCTATCTAAAAGGATAAAAGCAAAACAAGGAATAAGCAACCATTGGTCCCAAAGATTTTTGTAAATCTTCCAAGTCATAGCCTCCAGGATGCGAATTTCCTTGCCCTCAAGACTTGCTGTATTGTTTCCTACCATTCAAGGAAGGAAATACAAGGATGAGCTGTCTCTTTCTCTTCTCTTTCAGGCTCTCCCCTTCTTCCTGGCTCTGCACATCAGTCTAGGCAATATTCCCCAAGTTTTCCAGACTACACTAATTAATTGCTAAAGTTAAGCCTCTCCGAAGCAGCAATTCTGACCCTTTTTGTGTTCTGGACCCCTTTTTCAGTCTTAGAAAGCATTTAGACTCTTTTTCAGAATGTTTTTAAATGAATAAAATAAAATAAACAGGATAGACACCAAAGGAAAAACAAAGGCTACTGGCAAATCAAAATATATTTTGGCTTTTTACATATAATTTTATGGACATCCTGAAATCTATCCATGGACCCCTCATTCCAGGGAAGAACCCTGGATCCATGGGGCAGCCAGATAGTTCAAAAGACAGAAAGCCAGGCCTGGAGACTGAAGGTCCTAGGTTCAAATTTGGCTTTAGATCCTTCCTAGCTGTGCGACCATGGGCAAGTCTAGCCATTATCTAGTTGTTATTGCTCTTTTGCTTTGGAACCAATACTCATGATCAATTCTAAGATGAAAAATATGGATTAAAAAAATAGGAACTTGGCTCTAAATTCAGATAATACCTTCTCTTCTAGTTAACACTCTTTCCCCGCTCTGGGCCAGTTTCCACACCTTTGGGCTCAGTTGGTTACCAGTTCCACCAATAACCCTCTTGGGGCAGTCATATTTGATTTTCTCCAAATATTCAAATAGAAATATAAGTATATTCACCCAAATGGACAAGATAGTGCTTCCATCTGAATTAAGAGATAGAGGAAGTAACCATACATGAGACTTGTGATTAAAGAATGAATTGAGATTTATTAAAATATGCAAGAGGGCAAAGAACTGGAAATCAATGGGGTGCCCATCAATTGGGCAATAGATGAACAAATTATCATATAGGAATGTAATAGAATATTATTGTGTTACAAGAAATAAAGATGGATTCAGTGAAGCATGGGAAGATTTATGATCAACTGATGCAGACTAAAGTGAGCAGAACCAAAAGAAGAATTTATATAACAAGAACAACATTGCAAAGATAAACAACTTTGGAAGACTTAAGAGCTCTTATCCACAAAATAACCTGTTGTGATTCAATGGACAATTGAGGCTACCTCCCAAAAAGAGAAGTGATGGACTTTTGGTGCAAACCAAAAAGTACATTTTTGGATGTGGCCAATGAAGAGATTTGTTTTGCTTAGTGTTTGCCAACATAATCTCCTGAGCTTGGTTTTTCTTTTCCTTTCTTCTTTTTTATATGCCAGGAGGGAGAAGGTAGGAAAGATGTAAAATAAATGTTTGTTAGATGAAAAGAATAAAATAGAACTTTTTTTTAATGGATACACAGAAGAAGGAGTTGGAACCACTCACAGCAGCCAAGCCAAGCATGGGTCATCCCAGATATTTGATTCCTAGGCACATGGCAGGGCCCTTGGATAAACAAGTGGGAAATTTATATGAAGCACAGTACTCCAAACACTGAGGGCTTTCACAGCCCTCTGGTGAAGGATGCGAGTTGAGTGAGAATTGTAGAGTTACACTCCAAAGGAGATCTAGATAGAAAAATTCTGTTCATGGCCGTGTAACATCCCCCTGGAATAATCTTAGCAAGTCATTAATTTCCCTAGACTTCAATGAACTTGTATAGAATGAAGGATTTGACTAAATGGTCTTTTCACCTGCAGAATTGTGTGATTCCATGGCATGTAACTATGCAGAGAATTATCCCAATACAGCTATTTTCCTCTACATGAAAGGGAAGGGGCCAGTATCCCAGCATTTGATATGGTAGTATTTTTTATTATAATATATGAGTGATGATAATAAGCTACATGGTTTTCAAACCATCTTACAAATATTAACTCATTGGATGCTCAGATCAATAACTCTGGAAAGTGCGTGCTATTATTATCATCTCCATTTTTTAAATCCCTTATCTTCCATCTCAGAGTCAATATTGTGAATTGGTTCCAAGGCAGAAGAGCAGCAAGGGCTAGGCAATGGGGGCTAAGTGACTTGCCCAGGGTCACACAGCTGGGAAGTGTCTGAGGCCAGAAATAAACCAAGGACCTCTTGTCTCTAGGTCTGACTTTCAATCCATTCAGAAACCTAATTGTCCTTTATCATCTCTATTTTACAGATGAGGAAGTTGAGGCAAAGAAAGGTTAAAGGACTTGTTCAGGGTCACCCAACTAGTAAAGTGTTTGTGACTGTAAATCCAACAGTCTATCCCCTGTGCCCCATTTTAAACTCAGGCGAACACTTTTGCCAAGCCCATTAAAAGGACTTCTTGCTGGGAGGGAAGTCTCTCAATGATAAAACAAGTGTTTAACGTACCACCTTCTACTTTATCACCTTTACATTTCTTCATCATTTTCAGGTTGTTCTTTGAGCATTAACTCACATCAAATCCTTGTAAGTGTTTTTAATAGTTACTTTAAATGTAAGCCATTCTGAACAAATTGTGGCAAGTGATGGTGATGGCATACTATTGTACTATCAGGAATGATGAACAGGATGACTTCAGAAAAAGCTGGAAAAGGGGGCAGCTGGGTGGCTCAGTGGACTGAGAGTCAGGCCCAGAGATGGGAGGTCCTGGGTTCAAATTTGACCTCAGACACTTCCTAGCTGTGTGACCCTGGGCAAGTCACTTGACCTCCATTGCCTAAAAAAAAAAAGAAAAGAAAAAGAAAAAGAAAGATAAGATAAAGCTGGAAAGACCCACATGAACTGATGCAAAGGGAAAGAAGCAGAACCAGGGGAACACCGTACACACCTACTGAAATATTGTGGAATGGTCAAATGTGATAGACTGCTACTAACAGTAATACAATGATCCAGGACAACTCTGAAGGACTTAAGAAAAAGAAAGCTCTCCACCTCTAGAGAAAGAACTGTTGGAGCCAGAATACAGAGGAAAACACATGATTTATCACTTGGGAGTTTTGGTTTTATAAGATTATTCACCTACAAAAATGAACAATATGGAAATGTGTTTTGCATGATATGTATATAACCCAGAAAAAAATTTATTTTAATTTAATTTTTAAAATAAATAAATAAATGTAAGCCATTAAAGATGTCACTCTGATGCCTCATTGTGCATGGAGATGACCCTGCATTCTTGAAAACTAGCCATTAGAATATAAGCTCAGGCAGGTCCTACCAACCTTTGAATATCTGGGAACTGAATTCATTCTTGTTGCTCTTTTGGCCAATGACTGCTCTATAAATGTCAATAAAGATAATGGGTAATTCTGTTTGGTACAGATAAAAACTTGACAAAAAACTTGTCTGGATAAAGTGAAAACCTTCAGAAAAAAAAATGCTATCATTATCACTCCAATGACTGGTGTTGGGTAAGAAATCCAGAAAATGTGGTTTAGGCAAATATGCTTCTCCTTGTCACAAAATTGGCAACAGCTCTACGTATGCCAGTGAATGTCTAAAAGCACGAGTAGCAATTCTTAAGTCAGCCTCCCCATTAAACAAAGGTTGACGCATGAGTCTTGGCACAGTGGTTCCCAGAATACTCTTTGGGGCAGCCCATTGAGGAGGCAGGTTCCTTGATTACTTAATTCCTTGGGCCTCTCAGATGGAGTTAATAGTAACAGAAACCTGAAAAGCAAGATTTCATAGGAACAATCAGATCCGGGAGGGAGGCCAGGAAGCCAATGTCTGTGAGTATGTTTAGGATAAAGGAGAGAAGTTTCTCTTCATATCCACCCTTGGGCTTTTCCTCACGGCCATTAATCTCTTCTCAGGCCCTGCCACACAAACTCAATGCCATTTATCTGCTTCCCTCTCTCTACTGCCAACATCACAGATAACATCTGGGGGTGAGATTTCACTTAGTTTTCAAATCAGTGGCTCGCTCCAACTGGAAGCCCTGTTCCCTCCTTCAATATGGGGCAAATGAAGCATAGTTTTTGTGCATTTAGAGATTGAAGGAGGAAATAGATGAAGAGCCCAGAGAAATCGAGTATAAACCTGAAACAGAAGCATAATGCAGAAGTGATGGACCACTTCAATTACCTAGACATCCATTGGATAGCTCCTTTCCACTCTGTCTATCTCTCTGTCTCCACCCTTCCCACTCCCCCCAAAAACCCAGATAGTTAATAACTTCTTGACTGGTCTTTTGTGATAATTACATCCTTCAAATGGTTAAACAGGTCTATTCTGATCTGATTTTCACTAATAGGGAGGAATTGGTTGCTGGAGTGGAAATAAGAACCCTGGGTGGAGGAAGGGGGCAGAATTACCTCTATTACCAACTCTAGGAGAAAGTGGACGGGAGAAATATTTTGGCAGAGTTTGATATGTACCCTAGGTGTTAGAAAAGCTGATTTCAGAGGGTTGAGGGAAGATATAGGTATGAGATAAAATACTTCAGGGAAATTCAGTCTGGAAAGGAAGAGAGATGCTCATGAAGGAAATTCTAAACATTCAAAGGCAGATCATTTCTTCGAAGAAAGGAAACGAAATTTGTCTGCAGAGACTGATATAGAACCCTGAGGAACTCACCAACGACCTTATGTTTTAACGAAAAGATGTTCAGAAGGTGGAAGTAAGATCAAAGAAGAAGGGTGAGTATAAGAGCATGGCACAGTCTTATTAAAAAAAACCAGTTAGGAATGCCAAAGCAGAGAATGAGTTGAGGCTTATAAAGGAAATTGACAAACAAAAAATGGTGGGGGTTTGTTGTTGCTTTTACTGTTATTTGTATGTTTATGTATGTATGTATGTATTGTAGGAGTAAAAATAATGTTTTAATAATAATTTATAATTTTATATTTATATATTATATATAAATTATATATTATTATATTATCATATATAATAATAATTATATATTATATTATTATAAATAATATATAATAAATATATATAATAAATAATAAATATATAAAATAAATATTATAAATAATAATAATTTAATTTTAATTA
The DNA here is from genome assembly GCF_016433145.1 of Gracilinanus agilis. Classification (NCBI taxonomy): domain Eukaryota; kingdom Metazoa; phylum Chordata; class Mammalia; order Didelphimorphia; family Didelphidae; genus Gracilinanus; species Gracilinanus agilis. Next base: position 28,535,216 of record NC_058130.1, on the reverse strand, counting down.
AGAACAGTGTTTTAATTTATGTTTTAAATATATAATTTAATAATATATTAATAATCAATATAAAATACAATATAAAAATAAATAAATAATGATAATATAAATAATAATATATAATTTAATAATAAACAAAAAAGAGGAGGGTAAGAAAAGTAAAAGGATTCTTTCAGTAAAGTGAGCAAAGCAAAGAGAACCAAAAAACTCACATTTGCAGCACTTTACCGAAGCAAAGTTCCCAAAAAAGAGCCCCTCAGCATGGGTTTCAGCCAAGTTTATCTCCCAAATCCCTGTGCATACGTCAAATGAGGATGTACTGAAAAGGATTCTGGGAATTCAGGTGGGGCAAATTTTCCATCTGCACAGTATGTCTATTTTCTGTATGTTTTTAGCTACATTGAGAAAAAATGAAGGATGCAAGAAGGATAGAACCTTTGCTTGGGGTGGATGGAACAATGATAATGGACAACAAAGGCACAGCAGAGCTGATGAATTCTCATTTTACCTCTATTTCTTCTGACAAAGACCACAGCCTTTGTTCTGGAAATTACCAAAACAAAGACAGCTCACAGTGAGCTAAGAAATATCTAGCATAAGTAAGGTGTGAGATGTGAGTCATTCCTTGACACATTAGTGATGTTTAATTCTTGACAAGTTTTAAGGTCAATTTGTACTAGTAAAGGAAGTTCTCACATTAGTAGAGTTGGTTTCCTCACTGGCATTTCCTTAGACTGATGAAATCACAGACATAACAATAATAACAGCAAACAAACAAGGTACTATGTTATGCTCTGGGGATAGAAACAAAATGAACAATAGTCCCTTCCCTCAAAAAGTCTATCCTCTAGTGCAGGGGTCGGCAACATATGGCTCTCGGGCCATCCCTGGCTCTTTTGAGGGCCAGATATGGCTCTTTCTGCAGGAGCCATAAAATCAATTTTTTTCAGGCGCTGTTACAGGAGCGGCACTGTGAGCACTGGACGGCTCTCACGAAATTACATTTTAAAAAATGTGGCATTTATGGCTCTCACAGCCAAAAAGGTTGCCGACCCCTGCTCTAGTGGGACAATCCCATGGACAGTCTTCCTTTCTGTCCTCATCCCCATTCCTGTCATCCTGGGGACCTTCAGTATTCGTGTCAATACAATGAAACACACACACACACACACACACACACACACACACACACACACCCCTACCATATTTAAAAGCACGAATGCCAGTTCTAAAGTCACCCTCCCCAGTAAACAAAGGCTGATACATGAGACCTGGAACAATGGTTCCCAGAATACCCTTTGGGGCAGGTTCAGTCCCACTGAGGAAGCAGGATCCTTGATTACTTAATTCCTTGGGCCTCCCAGATGGAAGCCATTATGAACTCTCTACCGTCATGAAATCCCTACTTATTGAACTTTTAGATTTAGAGTTGAAAGAGCAGCAGAAAGGCCCTTGGAGTTGGAGACAAGAGTACATAGGTTTAAATCCCATATATATATGTGTGTGTGTGTGTGTGTGTGTGTGTGTGTGTGTCTTAGTTTCTGCATGACATTAGGCAAATCGTCTCATTGAGACTCTTTCTCCTCTTCCATAAAATTTAGAGATTTCTTCCAGCTCTAAATCGGGGATCTCATGATCATTTAGTTCAATCTTCTAGTTTTACCAATAAGAAAATTGAGCCAAAAGAAGTTAATCGAGGTAAGGGGAGTAGAGAATTTAAAACCATGTCTTCTGACTTCAATTGCCCTGCTTTTTATCTTCCCACAGTTCCCAAACTATATACCCTTGGGGCACTATAGCAAACTCGAAGGGACATTATGGAATATTTAAAAATTTTGGCCTAACTACTTAATAAATGGAACTGTTAAGTATTTCTTTTGGCCTAAGGGCACTGTGAAAAGATTAATGAGACACTAAGGACTCCATGAACCAAGAAAGTTTGGGAACTTCTGCCTTGTCCCATGCGGCATCTTTAACCAAATCACGTCAAGGCTCATCATCTTATAGATTTTCATCACCTCCAATATCCTTAGTTTCTATCCTTTAAACACAAACTGCCAACAGAAATCCCTAAAAAAAATTTAATAAGAATCTGAGGAAGAAATGAAGAGCTGAACTCCTACAGAAGAATTTGAAGTGAATCAGTGGCTGATCACAGAAAATGAAATACTGCAGTGCAGAACCTAAAAGAGTGAGTGGATGGTACAGAACTAAAAATATAGTATTTAAACAAGAAATACTTGAGGAAAGTCACAAGATAATAGAACCAGAAGATATTTGAGATGCTTTTAGCCAAAGCTCTTGATCTTAAAGACGAAGCTTGGCTAGACCTCAAAATCATTGACCTCTCAGAAAATGAATAATAGTTTCAAACTCCATATTTCAGGAAAATATACAAGCCCTACGTATTAGAATTAGTGGGCAGCATGCCAAGGGATAGAATCCACAGGACTTTGGCACTGAGGAATATCAGGTTTGACTGTGGTTCCTTCTAACTCCAAATCTATGATCCTATATTTAACCAGAACTGGATTCATCAAGCTCCAGAGCTTTTAGGCCAATTAAAAATATTAAATTGCCAGGAGGAGACAACTCATTAACTAGGGGACACTATTCTGAGTTGCCTAGGAGCACAGCATCACTAAAAAGAAATAAAGGATGGGGCTATGATAGATTAAAAAAAATAGCTAAGATAAGGGAAATTTATTGCAAACCTGAGCTTATTCCTAGAAGGAAAATAAGGGGATTTTCAAAAAGCTTTGATGACTTCTAAGCAATCCTTTTGAGAAAACTAGAGTTGACTTTTTGAAATGCAAACATAGACAAAAGAAAGCTAAGAAAGGGAAAGGAGTCCAAATATCTTTAAAGTGCTGGGTCTGTGATGGTTGGAGAGAGGTTATTGTTCCTTGGGAATTCCACCTTTCTATGGGTCATTGGGGAGAGTTGGAGGAAGATAAGTACCCTAAAGGAGAGAAGGGGGGGGGCAAGTTGGAGCCAGAAAAGCTGTAGTATTTTTTCAAATAAAGTCATCACAGGTGAAGGTCATTCAAACAAAGGGGTAGGGATAAGAAAAAGGGCAAGGCTCATAAAATCCTCTTATCTAGGCTGGAAAAGGGACTTGTACAAAAGGTTATGGCCGCAGATATAAAATAAAGTGAGTGCCTGACTGTGGTAGGTCAGAGAGAGTGAGAAAGTGTGTGTTTGCCATCCAGAGAAAGGGAGGAAATTGTGTCCAGTAAAACAAGCTATTTTTGTCTTAGTGTCTCTTTTAATTAAAAGTTGGGTTCATTCAAGACAACTTGGGTTCAGATCAGACCCATATTGACCTTGTGGCCTTAAATGAGTCATTTATCTGGACTCATGGAAACTCTCTAGGATTGTAAACAAGTAAGACCAGCTGGTTCACTTTGGTGGAAGGAATTTCTTTTATCAGTGAGCTCTTCTTAACAAAATCCCAGAGCCAGATCAACACTGAAAGAAAGGTCCAATGATTATGGAGAGGGAAGGAGAGAAGGGAGCATGTCCCAGAGGGAAGAAGTGAACAAGCATTTATTAAATACCATCTGTATTCCAAGGACTGCTCTAATTTACAAATATCTCCTTTGATCCTCACAATAAGCCTGAGATGTAGGGGTTTTTTTTCTTTTAACTCCTAAAAACCAGTTTTATTTCAGTTCTGAACAATTATGAATCTCGTGGAAGAAAAGAAAGGAAGAAGCAGAAAAAGATATGGAAATTTTAAAATGTATTACTGCCAAAGCCCATTCTTACTGTTTCCAGGTTTCCAACAGCACCACTCCGGTTCCGTAGTGTTCCAAAAGCTCCTATTTAGAACTCCTATGGGGTCTTCTGAAGTTTGACTTGGTCACCTATGAATGGCTTCACCCACCTTTGAACTATAACCATTCCTGAATATACTTTACTTTGAAGAACTGGATATTGAATCTTTTCTCATAGGAAGTCTGCTCTCATTGTACAGATAACTAAGCTGAGGGATACAGAGGTTGAATGACTTTCCTAGGACTGCACAACTAGTAAGTATCTGAAGCTGAATTTGAACACAGATCTTCCTGATTCTACATATGTTGCTCTATCTACTATATCACCTAATTGCCTTTAGGCAGGAGATAAGGACGAAATTATTTAAAGCAAAATAAATTATAGTATCTCATGCTGATTTTTTTAATTTAAAAGAAGGGAACAGCTGAAGAAATTATGGTTCCAGAATATACTGGAATATTACTGCACTGTAAGAAATTACAAAAAGGACCGTTTCTAAGAATCCTCAGGAAAATTTGCATCAACTGATGCAGAGTGACCATGAAGATGAGAGAAACAATTTATACAACACATTATAGAGAAAAGCAACTTTGAAAGGATCAAGACCTCTCACCAATGCAATGAAACATGCTATTCACTTCCCAAAAGAAGGATAACAGACCCAAGGGATAGAATGAACCATACATTTTGGACCAGAGAAATGTTTGGATTTGTGTTGCTTGACCATGAGTGTTTGTTAGAATTGTTTTTTCTTTTCTTTTTTTGAGGGCATAGATTTTGGGCAGGTGGGAGGGAAGGTAGCTACAAGGAAAGGAAAGGAAGGAAGAAAAAGAAACAAACAAGAAAGAAAAAATAACAAAAGATTTTCATTAAAACCTCTTTTTAAAAAAATGCATCAAAGAAAATAGAAGGAAGTTAAGAGGGAAAGTTATTATCAGAAGAGCTTTGGAAGTAACATGTTGGATGCTTATAAACCACTTCTCTTTTTTTCTAGCGATTCTATCTCTCCCATGGTGAATGCCGAGAAGGTCCTCATTGTCTTCACCCTTCCCAACCTGCTGTTAGTGGCTTCCTCCTCTCCCAAAGCAGATTCTCCCATGTTTCTGAGGGACTTCAGTTGCCATAGTGAAGGAATTGACCTCATTGGGAACCACCACTTAGGGAGAAGGCAGTGGGACAAAAGGAAGGTTCCAAGAACTTTTGTCTGAGGTAAGGTAACTGTGGTGTTGGAGCATCAGAAAGTGAAGCAAATACTAGTCTACCCTCTTGAGAGCAGGTTCCTTCTTCCAGGAACTTCAATAACTATGTGAGAAGACCTTGAACTTCAGAACACACCCAAAGTGACTAAGTAGGATTATGCCAGGTAGTGAAGATATGACAAACCACAGGTAGATTTTCAAGTGATTCATTTATCTTGGTAGAAGCAGGGCTAACAGCTGTTAGTGTTGTAGAAGGTCCCCATAGTACTGCAGGGACCAGATGAAATACATTCTTAGGAACTGCCCCATTGATATCAGTAAGCTTATTAGAAGGGATGACAGTAATAATGATGACGTAGATGGTCTCTGAGGTCCCTTCCCCCTACTAGGTTCTATGATTTCCATGAAAAAGTGTGGAAGAGTCATCAAGAACCCATATGGACAGAAAGGAACCTGGGCTGATCACGTAGAGCCAAAGAGAGAGACAACAACAGATGGATGAACTTGAGTATCACAGAGGTATTTATGGAATATCAGAGATCAAAAGAAAAGCCTTCATTACTCCATAGATAACAGCCAGATAGAATGCTAGATGATTCATTAAGTACAGTTATCCCTTCTGTATCTCAATGTTCTGGCCCTCCCTTTGTACCAGAGAAGAACTCAATTTTCTCTTTTTCTTTCATGAGGTGTTTAATTCTTTTTTTTTTTTAATTTTTTTTTAAACCCTTAACTTCTGTGTATTGGCTCCTAAGTGGAAGAGTGATAAGGGTGGGCAATGGAGGTCAAGTGACTTGCCCAAGGCCACACAGCTGGGAAGTGTCTGAGGCCAGATTTGAACCCAGGACCTCTCATCTCTAGGCCTGACTCTCAATCCACTGAGCTACCCAGCTGCCCCTTTTTATGAGGTGTTTATAGTACCTTATTGTAAACTTTGGGTTAAGCATGCATTTCTGAGTTTCTAAATTTATTTCTGTATCATCAGCTGTCTTTGCATGTTGTCTGTGGCTTCTGCAAAACTCCCTGCAAAATTCCTATTTAATTTCTTATGTCAACTAGAGATATGTGAAAAACTCGATGGGAAAAGTGGCAATGTAGAAGCTATAACACTACATAAAATTACTATATGCCAGCCTGGGGATACAATCATAAGCAAGCAAGATAGTCCCTGCCCTCTAGGAACTGATTCTAAGAGTGAAAGACAACACATAAAGAATTTTTTATGCCCCTGAGATGTTGGAAGGAAATGTTTATAGTTCTTTTCTTGCTCTATCTTTGAAGTAAATATCCTTTTGTAGAATTGTAATTAGTTAAATGGAAAGAGGACACTAGTCACCAGCAGCTAAGAGTGAAGGGGGACATACTCAGAATGGGAGCTCAGCCAATGATATTAGAGAAGAGACACTTCAAGAAATGCCTTTAGAAAGGGAGATGAAGTAGACTTCATCCAAAAGAGGGAAGTTAAGTGTATTTATCTGGCTCTGGGATACTGAAGCCAGAGTATATTTGATTTATATATGCATTTATATAATTTATATTTATATATAATTTATATGTATATAATATATAATTTATATTTATATATAATTTATACTTATATAAATATATTTTATATATTATATTTATAAATAATAGAAATAAAATTTAAATAAATATATTATATATTTGCATATATAAAATAAATAAAACATAGGATGTCCCAAAAGTCTTAGCATAGTTTTAAGCTAATTTGTTAATAATCAAAACATAATTTATTAAACTTTTTATTTATTGTTAATACATGTAAATTATTCATTAAATGCATTTAATTAAAACTTTAAATATACTAAAACTGTTAAAACTTTTGGGACACTGTATATGTATGTCTATGAACCTATATGTCTACCTATCTTGATATATTTGCATATATGTATTAGAGATTATTATGTATCACTTATTAATATTGTTTGACCCTAACTCTCTAAAACTCAGAGACTATTTGCACCCAGAATGTAGCCCTGACCTCAGTAACTCACCAGGAAAGCTGGAGATGGCTACAAGGGATTTGGGATTCCCTGCCAGGTCCCAGATCAACCCCAAATGTTTAGGATCCCGGTGCCCAGGGCTTATTTTAGGTTCTCTTCATACGATTTGTATGTGACTCATGTTGGATCCCTGTGTCAAAATTCTGTGTAATAGAAGCTTTCCAGAACTTGGGGAGATGGAGCCTCGCCTCCTTTCTGGCTTACTCCCTCTACCAATAGATTTCTTTCTAAAACTATTTCAGTTGGGGGGGGGTTGTTCTCATGAACAACATGGGCATATGTGTGTATGTATATATGCACAAGCACACCCGTAGAGGAAGAGGGAGAGCCTTTCTGTACTACGTGACATTCTACACACACACTCACATCCATGCACACACCCCTAGGAGGGGAAAGCCTTTATGTACTGTGTGACATCACACACACACACACACACACACCCTCCTAGAAGAAGAGAGCCAAGGCCAGCAGTGGAGCCCAAAGTGATTTCAGCTTGTCTTGGGCGTGTTCCCAGTGGCTATTGTCTTTTACACAATGGTGTAACCTGAGAGAACCAATTTCGCAGACTCTCCTGCGCCCATGCCTTTGGCCAACATTTCCTCTCCCCCACTGGGGAAGTCAAACACGAGAGGTGAGCAAGAGCGGCTGGCTGCCCCAGGAGACTGAAGGGAACTCGGGCCATTTCTCTCTTTCTCTGCGCATCTGAAAGCCTGGGGCACAGAAGGAGACCGAAAGGAAAACATTGTGGACTTTGGAGTTTGGGGCCCAAAGATGGGGGTGGGCAGGCAGCAGCACATAGCAGAGGAACAGGCTTTCCCCCCAGAAAACCTTCCCGTCCAAATGCCCCATTTAATATCTTGGAAAGGGTTAGCAGCGAGCCTCATGCCCAAACACAGCTGCTGAATCACATGGGTAAGAAAAGGCCAAGGGAGGGAGGAGGGATTTAAAGAACGAAGGTGACGCTGCAGCTTTTATTAAAACCCCAATCTGGCATCCTATCCAGCTGGCTGGAAGTTCCATTTACCCAGGAAACAGGGAATAGTGGCTCTCCGTATTGCGACTCACATTTTTCATTTCTTGTCCGGTTTCCTCTCCGAGGTAGAGAGCATCTCGGCATTAATCCCATGGGAGATTAAACCCCCTGAACGGCAGCTAAAGAATAGGGTCTGGAGAGCCATGGATTCCACTAATAGTTTCCACGTGGGCGTACACTCGAAATCCTGCTTGGCCTCTTCTCCTTAAGGTGAGCCTTCAGAAGAGCCGACCACCAAATGGGAGACCTCCAGCCAAACCCGTCCGCTTTGGCAGTCCTAGTTCAGAAGGAAAAACGAAGTTGTTGACTGTTCATTCAGCGTAGGAGACACACTCCAGTTGGGGGGCCTGTTTGTAAGTGGGCATCCCACTCAAGGCTTTCTTCATTGCCATATTGAGGTTTGGAAGGGATTCTTGGCACGCAAAGGCTAACCATGCCAGAGGAGTAGAAATTAGAGGGTGAGCATTCTTGGTCTTCTTTGTGTCATGGACCCCTTTGGCAGCCTGGGGAAGCCTGCAGACCCTTTTCAGAATAAGGTTTTAAAGAATTGAAGGAAATGCTAAAATTCAGTGAGAAATGAGTGAAAATTCAAATGTCATTTTTTAAATTCAGATTTACATATCTCTTTGAATTCTGTTTATGGATCCCATGTTAAGAACCTCTGCTCTAAAAGGGTTAATATATGTGGTATATTAATATGTGTGGGTCTACTGATATATGTCAGCCATCTGAGGATCAGCCTAGATCAGTTCAGGGAAGTTCATCACCAAGGCTAGTAAAGCATCATCTTGAAAATCTAGTCAGGTGGATTGAAAGCCAGACCTAGAGATGGGCGGTCCTAGGTTCAAATCTGGCCTCAGATACTTCCTAGCTGTGTGACCCTGGGCAAGTCACTTAACCCCCATTGCCTAGCCCTTACCACTTTTCTGCCTTGGAGCCAGTATTGGCTCCAAGACAGAAGGTAAAGATTAAAAAAATATATGTCTAGTCAGTTATAGAGGGATTATCCTTCATGTTGGTAGAGGGAGAACCTATAACAGCAAAACCACACGGGCTCAATATCCTAAAGTACTTGTGGCCCATTTGCCTTTCCCTCATACTCAACATTCCACATCCCTTTCACTACTTTTGTATGTGTTGATCTCCATGGCTACAATGCCTTCCTTCTTCACCTCTACCTCTTGGCATCCCTGGCTCCCTGGCATCCTATATTCAGCGTAAGCACTATTTCCTCCATGAAGTCTCTCCTGGTCTTCCAACATGCTTTCCTTTCATTTCTCTATCTCCTCTAAAAAAAAATTTTTTTTTTCTGTTACATAGATTTGAAGACTAGAAACAATCTAATTCAAATCCCACATTTTATAGATGAGAAACCTGCCAAATGTCAAACAGCCAGTATGTGTAAAAGGAAGAATGTGATCCCCGTTCTTTCTGGTTTCAGAGCTAATTTCCCTCTCCAAATGGTCTTAGGGTCTTGAATACTGTTGTTGTTCAGTTATTTCAGTTGTGCCCAATTCTCTGTGACCCCCTTTGGGATTTTCTTGGCAGAGATACTAAAGTGGTTTGCCATTTCCTTCTCCAACTCCTTTTACAGATAAGGAAACTGAGTCAAACAAAGTAAGTGATGTGCCTTGGGTCACACAGCTAGTGTCTGAAGCCAGATTTGAACTCACAAAGATGAGTCTTCCTGACTACAGCCTTGACCTTCAGTGATGATCTAAGCTCAAGAACTGCCTCTGACACACATTGGCTAAATGGAACTTGGGTAAATCACTTTACTTCTTAGCACCAAAAGTATACCTCTGAGCTATTAAGTTGCAGACGAGGTACTCAATTTTATTGGTAGAGAGAGTTTTCCTCCCCTAGGAAGGATATTGGTGAAAGCAGAGGTCCAGTAATGAACTAACTCCTATTGAATATTTATTTGTCTATAAACATGTTGGTCCCCTACCCCACCCCACCCCAACCCCCCAGTATAATATCAGCTCCTTGATTTTCCTTGAGTAAAGACAACTTTATTTTTGTCTCTTGTATTTAGCTCAGTACCTTGAATGTAGAAGGTGCTTAATAAATGTTGGTTGAATTGATCAGGTGTCATCTGATAGCTTGACCATTCCACAAATGTATTCTGAAGACAACCAAATGATATAGAATTAGTAAAAATGGGACCCTGACACCTGGTCTAGACAAAGGTTGGATTGGTATAAGATGATCCTTATTTAACTCTGCAGGGTACATTTCACATTAATAAAAAAAGGGGAAGAGTCCTGTGGAGGGTCCTTTGAAGGAAAGGGTCCCTGTGGTCATCAGTTCTCTTTCTAATCCAACCCTAGGATCACATTTCAAAAGAGCAAAGAGAATACAAATGTCAGAGAAGAGAGGGAGGCATGAAGGAAAGTTGGGAATCCCTAGTATAAAAAGAATCAACTCAGTATAGTAATTAGAGAGTAGGCATTAGAGGGCAGCTAAGTAGTATTAGAGTACAGGGCCTGGAGTCAAGAAGACTCATCTTCCTTAGTTCAAATCCTGCCTTAGACACTTACTAGCTGTGGGATCCTGGGCAAGTCATTTAACCTTGTTTGCCTCATTTTACTCATATGTAAAATAAGTAGGAGAAAAAAATGGCAAACCACTCAAGTCTCTTTGCCAAGAAATTCCCAAATGGCTCTAACATGACTGAAAAATGATTGAACAATTAGGCCTCCAAATCAGAAAGACTTAGATTTAAGACCTACATCTGACACAATAGCTGTGTGGCTTTAAGTAAACCACTTGGGTTCTCAGTGCCCCCTCCCCACCAGAAAATTCTCTAGGATTATAAATTATTTAAACAATAGATAAACTGCATGAATAGAGTGAATTTTAGCATATTTTCCTTTTAGTTTTGGATATGCCCAATGTGGCCATACATATTTGTAATGGGTTTTTATTGCCTTCTCAATGGGCAAGAAGACAATATTTAGGAGAGAAAAGCACAAATGAAACTTTTTTTTAATTGAGTTAAGAAAATAGGATATATTTACTCACTAGGCATTCTAAATACTAATGAAGTAATAAATGCAGTTCTGAAAGGAAAAAAAGTATAATAATAAATATGAATGGTCTAAATTCCCCCACTAAAAGAAAAAATAGTTACAGTATGGATCAAGAAACAAAACTTAAGGGGGCAGCTGGGTGGCTCGGTAGATTGAGAGCCAGGCCTAGAGATGGGAGATCCTGGGTTCAAATCTGGCCTCAGATATTTCCTAGTTATGTGACCCGGGGAAAGTCACTTAACCCTCATTATGTAGTCCTTACTGCTCTTCTGTCTTGGAACCAATACACAGTATTGATTCTAAGATATAACATACAGGTTTTAAAAAAAAGAAACAAAACTTATTATGCTGCATGTATGAAACATATCTAGATCAAAATTGAGAAGTGGTTCTAATATATAATATTCAATTGAAAGTACCCCTCCTCAAAAAAAAAAGGCTAAGTGGTAGTAAAAATATCTGAAGTATTCAAACCAGAAAATATTGAAAGAGATAGATGAAGGCAAATAAATAACAAAAATGCAACACTTCTTAGTTAATATGTACCAAACAATTTTTAAAATTCATCATAATAGAAAGATTAGCAGAAATGCACAAAATGGACAAAGTTCAAAAATACTTGGGAAGTTTAATACTTTGTTATTAGATTATAACAAATATAATTAAAAGCAAGTAATTTTATAAATTAAAAATAAGTTATGTGAAGGCCAATAGGAAAAAGCAAGAAATCTATATTCTTTTTTTAAAACCCTTACCTTCTGTCTTGGAGTCAATACTGTGTATTGACTCCGAGGCAGAAGAATGGTAAGGGTAGGCAATGGGGGTCAAGTGACTTGCCCAGAATCACACAGCTGGGAAGTGTCTGAGGCCAGATTTGAACTTAGGACCTCCCATCTCTAGGCCTGGCTCTCAATCCACTGAGCTACTCAGCTGCCCCTATATTCTTATTAAATATATAACCCCACTCCCCAAAAAATAATTATGTAGACCATTAAAAAATCTAAAATTCAAAAGGAGTTTGTATGTTCAGAAATTGTGCTTGATTTATTTTCAGTCTATAACATAACTACATTAAAATTAAATAACAACATGAGCAAAAGGTATAAAGCTACATGAAAGGTAAAAAACAATTATTAAATCAATAATCAGCTTTACTAAATCAATGTTCAAAGAAACTATATATAAAGCACTTTGCAAACCTTATAACACTATATAAATATTAGTTATTATTGTTACTAATAATAAGAAATTGCATTTTTTTAACCCTTACCTTCTGTCTTAGAATCGATACTCTGTATTGATTCTAAGGCAGAAGAGCAATAAGGGCTAGGCAATGGGAGTTAAATGACTTGCCCAAGACTTGAATCCAAGACCTCCCATCTCCAGTCCTAGCTTTCTATGAGCCACTTAGTTGCCTCCCAGGGTTTTAAAAGAAATAAGACATGGTAACAGAATATTTATTTAAAAGATAACAGTAGCACCACATCTTAAAATATGAGATGCATTCAAAGTTGTTCATAGAGGAAAATACATATCACTGATCATATACATTAATTAGAGGGGGAAAGAAAATAACTTGGACATGTTCCCAAAGACTCTAAGAAAATAGTAAAGCAATAGCCAAAAAGAACATTGAAAGAAAGGCTAAAAAGCTAAGTGTAGAAATAAATAGAAAGTGTGTAGATCTTTCTATAGTTTTCAAAATGCTTTACAAATATTATCTCATATTTGAAAATATGTTTTGTATGATAGCATGTTTATAATACACTCTCAAATTGCTTAATGTGTGAGGGAAGTGGGGAGGGATGGAGAAAATTTGGAACTCAAAATGTTATAAGATTAGCACTAAAAATTGTTCTTATATGTAATTGGGAAAGAATAAAATATTACTGAAGGAAAAAAGCCAATAACTATTATCTCATTTTTATCCTCAGAAGATCCTTGGGAAACAGGTGCTCTTATTATCCTCATTTTATAGATTGAAGAAATTGAAGCACATGTAGGTTATGTCTAAGTGATATATGAACTCAAGTCTTTCTATCTCTGGGTCTAGTGCTTTATCCACTGGGCCCACTTAGGTACCATAGAATCCAAGATTGAACAATGAAAGAATACTTAAAATAATAAGTAAAATAAGGAGTTACAGAGTTTTGTCCCCAAAAGGCAAATAAAACATAAAATCATTAGCAAATAATAAAAAGGGGAAATGCAAATCAATAATTATAAATTTAAAAGGAAGGATTATAATGAACATGAAAGAAATTAAACATTTCATTAGGAAATATTATATATAACTAAATGGTAACAAATTAGAGAATGGTGAGCATGACAAAAATATTAATTTTCCAAAATGACACAAGTGAAAATGAATAATTTAAATAAATCTGTCTCTGAGGAAGAAATAAGATAAGTCATCAGTGAATTACCCTGCAGAAATGTTAATATCCATGATTTTAGGTGGGGTGAAACTGCCTCACCACAGGACCCTCCAGAACTCCAGGAGAGGGGGCAGTTGGGGCAGTTAAGAATGTGAGTATAAAAGCCAGGACTCCCAGTTTGCAAGGATACTCTTTTTGGGGTTCAAGGAAGGCTGAGAAGTAGGGTAGGATTGCTTTTTTTGTTAGCTCATCTCTGACCTCAGGGAGCAGGGTGTTTCTTTGTGGTTTACTCCATACAAACTATACCAGGCTGGGAAAATATCTCACTTGCAATATCTCAACTTATCTCTAATTTAAATAGATCTTCAATCAAGATTACCTTTACTATCTTAAACTTAATAACATTAGATTAAGAGAAAAGTTTGTGAGGAAGATAGAAGTTAAGTTATTCAAAGATAGAAGTTAAGTTATTCCCCAAGGGGAATGTGTATCTAACAAGTTTCCTGAAGATACTAGGTAGCTTGTCTCACCCTCAAACCTAAAATTTACTTCCCCTTTCTCTGTTTTCCTGAAATTAATAAATCCCTTCCCTTATTAAGTTTGAGAGCCTATGTGAAGTTATACCCACCTATAGCATACATTACCTAAGCAAAATCTTCATCCAGGCAAGCACTGGAACAGCTGTTATCCAGAGAGCAAGTCTGCTGCATTAGAAAGGCATCCTGAACCTTTTATCTATCTCACATTTTGGGGAATAATCTTCTAACAGTGGAAATTGCTAATCTCAGTGGCATTATTTTCTATCTGTCTACCAATTTAGCCTTGGATTAGCCAAACCTAAATCGCCTCCATTTCTTGATCTAAGGGGGATTCAGTTAAAACTGTTACCCAATCTGCTTCAACTGCCTCAGGAGGGGGAGGAGAAAGAATTCTATTGATTCCCATCCCTCCCCCTTGCTAGGATAGCTTGTTTGATCCTTTGCACTGACTCCATTACCAACCATTACCAATCTGAATCAATCTTAAAGAAACTACCACACTCAGATAATTTCACAAGGTAAATTATTTCAAACTTTCCAAGGACTGACCACACTTATAAATATTATCCATACATAACTAGAAAAATATTATCCATAAAAAACTAGGAAAAAAACCATCTAATACCTGACACTAGCTATGTGACCATAGGCAGCCAGTCATTTAATCTTGCTGAGATTTACTTTTACTTCCTCTTTCCTTCCTTCCTCCCTCCCTCCTTTCCTTCCTTCCTTCCTTCTTTGTCCATTTATTTATTTTTACAATCTTTTACTATCTCTCCCCAAATGGACAATAAAAACAAAAGTGAAAAAATAAAGCCCTCATAACAGAGATGCATAGTTGGCAAAAAAAAATAAAATAAAATTCCTGCACTAGCCATGTTAAAAAATATATGTCTCATTCTGCATTTTAAATTCATCACCCCTCTGGCAGGAGATGAGTTGCATGATTAATGTTTAGTCCTTGGGACTCCTGATTTATCACTGTGTTAATCAGAGTTCTAAAGTCTTTCAAAGTTGTTTTTCTCTATAATATAGCTTTCATGATGGAAGTTGTTCTTCTAGTTGGGCCCAGTTTCCTTTGAAATTGTCCATTTCATCATTTCTTAATGGCACAAGAAAATATATACTTCATTTTTCTCATCTGTAAATGGATATCATAATTAACTGTGAGATTTGTTTCACAGAGCAATTGGGAAGCTCAAAGGATACAATGTTTGCAAACTTTAAGCTACTCTATAAATGTTAAATATAATAATTATATAGGAGATTATTATTTATATGTGGATTCTACTACTTGTCTTAAGAGGCTCCTCCCAACTCTTGGATTCTGTTATTCTGAGGGTTCTCTTCTAAGTTTGATCTAGATTCTTGATTAAGCCTATAGGGGCCAGGCATCCTCCTGGTAGCTGGGAGGCAAAAGGCTACTGAACACATATGTGACCCCCTTCAAAGATCTCTTTCAGGTAACAAGGAAAAGCAAATGTGGGCTCTGGAATGTAGGTAGCCAGCAAGTAAATCCAACTGACTTGGCAGAAGCTGTGCCACCAGTCTTAGACAATATTTCTATCATCTTCTGCATAGCAGAATAGAATGACCATAGGGTCAAGTTATCTATCACTTCACAAATTTCCCTTGCATTTGGAGGTAGGTAGCTTGAGAGGCTAAGTAGCAGAGCCAGAGACTCATCTAAGCTGAATGATGATCTTTTGCATCCTTATTTAGAGGGCTTACTATAGAGTAAGAACCTATACAACCAAATGATCAATCAACCAAAAAGCATTGATTAAGAGCCAACCATGTGCTAGGCACTGCTCTAAGTTCTAGGAATACAATGATAAAAATTTTAAAGTATTTGCCACCAGGATAGTTATTTTCATTGGGGAAAAGAACTTATATAGGCTTAAATAAATTCAAAATATTTTTAAAAACCAAGTAGTATATGGGAGACACTAGAAGCTGGGGGTATTCAGGACAGACCTCATATAGCAGGTGGAATGACTTGAGCAGCTAGGTGTCACCAGAATGGCTAAAGGGCCTGGCCTGGAGTCAGGAAGACTCATCTTCCTGAATTCAAATCTCATCTCAGACTAGCTATGAGACCCTGGGCAAGTCACTTAATTCCATTTGCCTCAGTTTTTCCATCTATAAAATGAGCAGAAGAAGGAACTGACAAACTACTCTAGTGTCTTTGCTAAGACAACCCCAAATGAGGTTAATGAAGAGTCAGAAATGACTGAAGTGACTGAACAACAAAATATTTGTCTGAGTTAATCTAATTAAGGATGCATACTGTTATGTGTAACCTGAAGCTGTTATTGGTAATATTTATTGATACCTGTATTGATAAATTGTCCTTAAGCAGTTAGGGTAAACTAACTTGTAGGCGGTGGATGGAAGGCCGGAAGCAGTTGGCTGCAACCCTTATTTATTTGTTCTATAGTAGAGGTAGGGAGAGGAAATAGAAGGATAGAAACTAGGAGTTAGGAATAGGATAGGAAATCTCTTAACCTTATACTAGAAATCTCTAAATAAAAAACCCTCAAAACTAACTGCTTTCTTTTCAGCTTCTTCTTGCCTGCAAACAGGCCTCCTTAAACTATTCTCACTAAACTAAGATTTAAATTCTATCTTACTAACCTATGCTAAACGATGAACCTTAAATTTATAATGAACTTCTAAAAGCAATATGTGAAAATCCAAACGCTGCCTGAAGCCAATGGTCAGATATAACGATCAGAATCTCTTGGCAGAGAGACTCTGACACAGGCACTGCTTCCAAGTCAGAGAGAGTGGACAGAGCCCCCTCTGGCAGCTGCTTCTCCCTTCAGGAGAAAAACTCAGTAAACACACTTTCTCAGCTTCGAATGGGTATATCAAACTCTCAAAGGTAACAGATCTTCTTAGTCTGAGAGAATGATCCAGCAACCTGCTTCCAACTAGAGCTGAGAACTCACTGAATTCTCTCTTTTATGATAGGCCTCTTAAAATGATGGAAGGAGAGAACTATTTCCTCTGGATTCTTAAAGTAGCAGAATGAACTTAATAAAATTTCTTTTAACATAAAACTCCTGCTCTTAATGAGACAGAATGAACTTAATAAAACTCTTTATAACAATGCTACCTGCATGTCCTGGGCCTCTGGGTATTTTCACTGTTTGCACCCATAACCTTAACAGATAAGACCATAGAGCTTCTTTAGGTGGGAAGGAAAGTCACAAGCCACCATAAGTTTAATAAGAAGAGCCTTCTCTGTACCTTTTTATTTTATTCTATTTTTAAAATTTTTTCCATGGTTACATGATTCTTCTTGTCTCCCTCCCCTCTTCTGTCCCCCTCCTGGAGTGACAATTCTACTGAGTTTTACAAATACATTATCACTCAAAACCTATTTCCATATTATTCATTTTTGAAATAGAGTACTCTTTTAAAACCAAAACCTCAAATCATATACTCATATAAATAAGTGGTAAATCATATGTTTTCTTCTGGATCTCTACTCCCATAGTTTGAATGGCATTCTTTCTCATAAGTCCTTCAGAATTGTCCTAGATCTTTGCATTGCTTTTAGTAGCAAAGTCAATTACTTTTGATTATCCCACAATATTACAGTCTCTGTGTGCAATGTTCTCCTGGTTCTGCTTACTTCACCCCACATCAGTTCCTGTAGGTCCTTCCAGCACAGTAGTATTTGATCACCATCATATACCACAATTTCTTCAGCCATTCTCTAATCAAGGGACAAAATTTTGATTTCTTCATCTGAAAACTGCCTATTTGTATCCTTGGACATTTGTCAATTGGCCTTCCCCATACCTTTGAGAAATCTCGTCCTCTCATGAGTCCTTTTTTTTTTGAATTACTATTTACTGTGTTCAAAAAGACCAGGTTTCACTCTCAAGATTAAGCAAGGTTCAAAATTTAGATAAGTCTCAGAACAATAGTCACTTAAAGCATCCTAGAGGGTTATTTTCCTAAAAACATTCAAAACCTCTTTCAGAACTCTTTCCAAAAATCTCCCTTTCTACTTGGTCAAAGGTGAACTTAAGAAATAGTTCTATTCTTTGATTTAACTGGGCTTCTTCCTTCTCTTAGCCTGGTCATTATCCTAATCACTTCAGGAAGTACTTCCTGAGCTGACCAGGAACAAGGGGTCTGGAGAGTAAGGTGGGAAACTAGTTCAGCCTTCCATAAGAATGATGTAAAAAGATTTCAGTGGAGGATATTATTTCAGAATTGATAAAGACTTATCAGGTTTCCCAATCAAGTGGAAATCAGGACTTTAGAATAAAATCCTGTCAATTTTTTTTCGTAATTAATAACCTTGAAAAGGTAAGGGGCAAGAGTGAGTCTTAGTACACTTCCATACTCCCACATAACTGTGTGAACTGGGAAGTTATTCTTTTCCATTATTCAGCATCTATTTCTCAATATTCTGTGTGATAGTGTATGTTTCCCTCTGAATTAGTCCATAGAGGGCTAGCAAAAGGGGAACATGTCCCATTCTTACATTCCTGGGAGAACTACTGGTTAGGTTTCCCCCAGTAGGTATCCTCTGATCTCTATTTCCAGCCAGAGCTCTCTGAGCTGCTAGGAAAAACTAGAACTGATAAGACTGGGCACCTAGGGAAAAGGGAGTGCTAAAAGGGTGTAGGAGTCTACAAATGGGAAAAGTTGGAGCACTAAAGTCAGATTTCACTTACTTTATCATTTTCCCCAAGGCTGGCCTGCAGCCAGAGCCACAACTAGGAAACATTGCTGATATTATAGAGAGCTTTAAAATTTGGAAGTTCCTTCTGTGTATCATAAGAGATTGAGATCTAGAAAGGATCTTGGAGGTCTTCTAGTCCATTTACAGGTAATGAACTGAGACTCAAAGAAACTAGAAAGTGTCTGAGATAGGAATTGAACTCAAATTTTTTGCTGATATAATCTCTAGTGTTTTACCCACAAAGCAGCACTATCTCTCTTCATTATATCTTGCTATCAATTTATTGTTGCTATCAAAACTATTTAAATCCTCTTTGAAAACTCCTCTAATATTGGTTTCTTAATTTCACCATTACCTAAAGAAACTGAGGCAAACAGGGTTAAGTAATACTGCTGAATGGCCAGTCTAGTCCCAGTGTCTTCCATAAAGCCTTGATTATCATAAAATAGGCTAGGTGGTACAGTGGATAGAGCACTGGGCCTGGAGTGAGGAAGACTCATCTTCCTGAGTTGAAATCTGGCCTCAGACACTTACTAGCTGTGATACCTTGGACAAATCACTTAACCCTGTTTGCCTTAGTTTCCTCATCTGTAAATCGAGCTAGAGATGGGAATGGGAGATATTCCAGTATCTTTGCCAAGAAAACTCCAGATGTGGTCACAAAGAGTTGGACATGACTGAAAAATGATTAGAAACTGCTAGACCTGAAGATACAAACTCAAAAAGGAAACCCTCCCTGCCCTCAAGGATTCTACCACATTCTAATGGTAAAGGCAGAGTGGAGGGGATACATTTAAGGATTTTATTCAGGCCAACTAAAGACATGCCTGTACACTTCTCATGACAGAACATACTGATGTTCTAAAGTTAGCAGAAACAGACATTTACATTTTAATCCATCTTGTAACTAAATACATCAAATCACTGAACAGGGCTTTGTAGTAATTATTATTCTCTGGGGAATGAGGAAGATTGAGAATGGGCGGAGAACAGATTTCAATGCTTGGCCATCAGCATTCTTCCTTTTTAGGTTGACTGGCCCATAGATGTGGAAAGTCCCATTAAATAAATGCTTAGTGGTGGTGGTGGTGGTGATAATAATGAAGTGTCAGAGGCAGCATTTGAACCCAGGTCATCTTTTTTTTTTTTTTTAACTGCACCACAATTGCTAATTCCTATTCACAGATAGGGAATGGTTAGCTCAAGGACAAAGCCTTTAGTGGGCAGATGGAAGCTGAGGAGTTAAGAACTACTTTGCTATGTTCCACCCCCATAGTTCTTCCTATCTTTTCTTCCTTCCTTCTTGCTTATTCTCTTTTCTTATGGGAGAGAGAGTCAATGCCTTCTTTTAAAAAAAAAACACACACACACACACACACAAAAACCTTAACCTCCATTTTAAAATCAATATTAAGTATTGATTCCAAGACAGAAGAGTGCTAAGAGCTAGGCAATGGGGGTTAAGTGACTTGCCCAGGGTCACATAGCTAAGAAATATCCAAATTCAAATTTGAACCCAGGACCTCCTTTCAATTTATCGAACTACCTAGCTGCTCCCCACTTCTTATTTAAGAATCCTTCCCTTCTCAAGTCACTCCTTATCTATAAAATGGACATTATTCCTCCTATATTACCTGTCATTGAGATTTTTAATGAGAAAATTGTTTTTTAAGCACAGATGTGAATCCTTATTTAGTGTGAGTTATTCTCTTCTCATCTCCTGGGACAGGTAGTGTAGAGAGTCAAGATGAAGAGAAACATTCTAATTCTTTTTTGTTCACACCTCAGTCCCAACTCCAGATCACATAGCAAATCAGCAACAAGAGTCTTTTATGAGTTTAAGGTCACATGTTTTACAAAGTTATCCTAAAATCAACTTTCAGATCTAACAGGGGAATACTCGTGTCTTGCAATTAGGAGGGCCAGGATTATATTTTGAATGATTCGATCCCCATGAGGATTTTAGAGCATTTGAAAATATTGTTTCTAATCTACTTACCATATGAAGAAGGGGAATCTTTTCATTGGCTACAGAAATATAATTAAGAATGCTTATAAAAAGACTCTAACCAGGTGATTTGGTTTTGCTTCCCTGCCTGGCTGGGTTGAGTGAGGAAGAGATGTTGTAAGCTTCTGGGAAGGGAGAGGCTTCAGACTCAAGTCAACTTGTAGCCTGTGAATGTAGACCTCTTTTCTCTGCCTCTTTTTGTTTGTGTGTGTGTTTGTTTGCTTAGGTAAGGGGGTTTTGGAATAGCCTGAGAATTTATGAGTTTCTAGAAGTTGGAAGAATAAGTCACCAGAGAGAGGTCTTAGGAGTGGAGGCTATGCCACATTTCACAGGAAGCTGAGCCATGTAAAAAGAAAAGTCCAAAACCGTCTGTTTGTCACAGCATAGCAGGTGAGAGAGAGAGAGAGAGAGAGAGAGAGAGAGAGAGAGAGAGAGGGATTCAACCACTATCTTACACCACCTTTGGAAGTCCACTTTGTAAACCAAATGCTTTATGCCATGGTGACCAATTTCAGGGTGTGCCCACTGTCCCCAAGAGCCAACAGAGCATAGAGGGGAATGTACCCTCACAGGGGATGGGTAGCACAAATGCTTTGTAACTTCTGTTTGATATATTCTCTCAGTAAATATCCCCTTGTAAAAGCTAATTGATGATAACTGGTTAAATGATATTTGGGTTATTGATAATATAGGAGAAATATGGGGGCAGTTGGGTAGCTCAGTGGATTGAAAGCCAGGCCTAGAGACTGAGATCCTAGGTTCAAATCTGGCCTCAGACACTTCCCAGCTGTATGACCCTGGGCAAGTCACTTGACCCCCATTGCCTAGCCCTTCCTACTCTTCTGCCTTGGGGTCAATATTGACCCCAAGATGGAAGGTAAGGGTTTTATTTTTTAAAATATATAAATATATAGGAGAAATATTATCTGTAACTGAGAGTTAACATTGGGAAAAATGCAAAAATGGAGACTTGAGATGATAGCATTAAAGAAAGTCAAGCATCCCTCAAAGAATACTCTCAGAACCTTTGGGGGGAAATGGAGCTTTCCTCTGAGGGACCTGACTCATCAATAAGGAAGCAGAGTTTATAAAGGCTTTGTAAACATTTTCATTTTGTTTCCCATCTTATCATTATGAACTTGGCAAACATAAAAGATGAACATTTCCCTTTAGGAAAAAAAAAACATGAAAAGAGGAAGTCACAGATCTCCACTATGAAAAGCTTTTTTGGGAGGTTGGGGAGTGAGGTGGGGTGAGATATTTTTAAAATTTGATTGTTCCGCCCAAATCCCACTTCTCTATGGATCCTTCTGAACTTCCTTCTGCTCTCTTCTATATATTTTAATGAATAATTGATGCTCTTTTCTTTTTTTTTCTTTAAGTACTATTTATTACTCCCCCTCTTTAGCAAAAAAAGGACTTCATTATAACAAATAAGCATAATCATATTATTTATATTATATAATTATATAAATCAAATAAATATATATTTTGTTGCTGGTTTTAAAAAGCACATTTCATTCTATACCTCTTTCCCATGAAGTAGAAGCTTTGAGATACTGAAATAAGTCAAGCTCCTGATATATAATTTTCCAAGCCAGAAAAAAAAAGGAAAATACACTAATACCTGGCAAAATAAATGGCTGCCTGGAAGGAGATGCTATTTTCTAATGGTAGGAGATATGCTAAGAGGATAAAGAATGACCTTTCCCCTTCAGCAACTACAATGCAAGATGAATTTGAGCCCCAAAGTCTAATGAGTTAGCCTGTCTCTGTGCAGTGCCCTGTGAAATATATGATGTAATATATATATAATATACACACACATTTGGCTCACTCTGCACAGAATAGCGCAACTTAGCAATCTTTCTTCTTTGTTTGAGGCCCTTGAACAAAGGGAAAGAATGGAGGAAAGTCATTTTTAAAAAGAATTCTTAAAGGATGGCTGCTTGGCCCCCATAAAACTTATTTCAGGGTCAAAAAAAAAAAGAGACAGGAGATAATGGGCTTGTGAGTCACTTACCTTCTCACTGATGGATAACTAGAGGAATTCACCGTGTCTTGGGTGCTCGAGTTGCCCATGCAGAAGGAGGGGGGCCTTTTTACTCCCTGTTGGAGATTTAGTTATTTGTGCCTCCCAGAAGGGCAAAGTAGAAAGTTTGCTGAAACTGAGTGTTTTGCCTGGAGAAAAAGATGTCAGAGAGAAAACATGACAGCTGTCTTCCCCTATTTGACGGCTGCCAACTAGAAGAAGGAAAAGGCTGATTCTATGTATAGCTCCAGAGTGTAGAGCTGGGATCCATAGGTAGAAGTTTGTAGGGAGACAGATTTTGGTTCTGCATTTTGAATTTCCTAGTTGGGGGATGGGGGGACAGGGGGATCTATTCCTTGTTAGATAGTAAGATCCCTGTCACTGGACAAAACCACATCATAGGATCATTGGTCATTTGTTTTAGAACTCTGAGAGGCTATCTAGTTCAACCCCCTCATTTTACAGATGAGAAAACTGAGGCCAAGAAAAGTTACATGATTGGCTCAGTCACAAAAGTGGTTAAGTACCTGATGTTGTTTTTGAACCCATATCCTAAGTCAAGGATAGATGACTGCTACTTGTCAGGTGATATAGGAGAAATTTTTACATTATAGGAGGAATTATATATTCCAAAGCACTTTTCAACTTTGTGATTCTTTATTTCTGTAAAATTTCTGGTAGGAGACTCAGCAAGGATACTGGCTATCAAGTCATGTGACTCATCTGTGGTGCAAAATTCCATATGTCAGATTTAGACAGAACCTTAAAGCTGATCTGGGTCAATCTCCCATTTTCCAGATGAGAAGTGCAGGTAACATGAGTGACTAATTCAACATTTCATAGAGAGCAAGTTGCAAAATTAGGATTCAAACCCAGACTCTCTGACTTAAGATATAACACATTTTTTACTACATTCCCCAATAGAATATAAGTTCCTAGAAGACAGGGACTATTTGATTTGTTATATCTCTAGTGCCTAGAATATAATATTATCTTAATAAATGGTTACTGATTTCGGGGAGGTAGTAGAAATGTAATGAATTTAGAATTCTAGCTCATGAGTTCAAATCCTCAATCTAACACCACTTCTCTGAGTCTGGACAAATCCTGAATTCTAGGATTCTAGGTATCAGTTTCTTCATCTGAAAAATGAAGGGAGGGGTTGGACAAGTAGGTCTCTAAAAGACTTTCTAAATCTATGCTTCTTTGATGATTGATTGATTGATTGCCTTCTATAGTCTAGACTGGCATAATTTTACTTTATCCTGAACTAAAAAGGAGGTCTTTTAAAAATGGTAACTGTCACTGCTAATGAAGACACAAATCTGAGGAACAGCTGCTAGGTCTGAGCATTTTGGGCTAATAATAGCATTTTAAAGTTTCCAGAATTTCCATATACATTATCTCATTTGAATCTCACAACAACCCAGTGAGGTAGATGCTATTACCCTCTTTCTTTACAAGCAGGGAAACTGAAGCTAATAGAAGTTAAATGATTTGTCCAGAGTCACACAGTTGGTGTGGTAAAGTCTGAACTCAGGTTTCCTGACACCAACCCTAGAGCTCTCTCTATTACACCACAACCCTCCAGACTTGGATACTAATGACCCATGTAATAAATAGCAAGACTGCACCTCAATAGTGGGTAGGGGACATGAGAAAGAAGAGGGCTTTGGGGATTTTCAGCAGTTCAACTTCCAATCCCAATTAGATGGTGACTAGCAGAAGCCTACAATAGGACAGGCACCAGAGGGCACTACAGATTGGCTTCTATGGACTTGTTTTGTTGGCATTGGGACCTTACCAGTCTTGTTGAGTTTGTAGGATATGGTGTATCTTAGTCCTTGGCTTTGGGGACCTTACCAGTCCTGTCATTTTTGGTAGGATACAGTGTATCTTGGACCTGGGCTTTGGGAACCTTACAATTTCATTATTGTGGTAGGATACTGTGTATCTTAGTCATTGGCTTTGGGGACCTTACCAGTCCTGTCATTTTGGTAGGATACAGTGTATCTTGGACCTGGGCTTTGGGGACCTTACAATTTCATCATTGTGGTAGGATACAGTGTGTCATGGACCTGGGCTTTGGGGACCTTACAATTTCATTATTGTGGTAGGATACAGTGTATCTTAGTCATTGGCTTTGGGGACCTTACGGTCCTGTCATTTTTGGTAGGATACAGTGTATCTTGGACCTGGGCTTTGTGGTCCTTACAATTTCATTATTGTGGTAGGATACAGTGTATCTTGGACCTGGGCTTTGTGGTCCTTACAATTTCATCATTGTGGTAGGATACAGTGTATCTTGGCCCTGGGTTTTAGGGACTTTACCAATCCCATCATTTTGATAGGATACAATATAGCTTTGCCCTGGACTTTGGGGACCTTACAATTCCATCATTTTGGTAGGATACAGCGTATCCTGACCCTGGGCTTTGGGGACTTTACCAATCCTGTCATTTGGGGCAGGATACAGTGTATCTTGGTCCTTATTTCCAAATCCCTAAAAGGGAGATTATCCCTTTAGTAAAGTGGATGATGTGGAGGTTTTTGCGACATGGTGGTGCTGTGCCGTCTGCTTCCACTGCTATTTATGGCAGGACTGAAAACTGCCTTGGAAATTAACAATAGATGCCTATAAATCTTCCTCAGTTACCTAGCAACTAATACAATAAAACACAGAGGTTAATGGGGTTGGGTGGCAGTAAACTTGTTTTAGGAATACCTTGGGGATTTTAAATGACGCTTTGGAGCTCTGGGGGGTCAAGTGGGGGGGAGACAGAATAAACTTGATAATTAAACATCTCATCTTCATTCATTGATTCAGATATGGGGGGCAAATACCCAGACTCTTTCCCATAACTAGTGACATGTCCCTGAGTGGCTTTAGAATGACCTAGATGGTCTCAGAGGGCCCCGCCCCACTCTAAAAGTCCAAGAATTTAAGACTTCAGACATTCAGGGTTCAGGTTTTAGGTAGGGGGAAGGGGAGGCTGCTGTTTCATTGCTTAAGCGATTGAAAGCTTACCTATTTGACTACCCCCATTCAGAGTTAGTCAAGGTGAATTTTAACAGCCTGTGAGTTTCTGAAATTTGCTGGAGACAATGACTCTCAGAGCTGACTGAGTTAAATCTTTTTTTTTTTTTTTATCCTTCCTTTATTTTTGGTCTAACTAGTTTCTACCATAAGAGGCAGCATGTCATGGTGCATAAAGAGCAAGTCTAGATAAAGAGTGAGCTTCAGATTCAGAAAGTCCTGCTTCTGACACACAGTGACTGGTTGATCCTGGACAAGTCCCTTCATCTCTCAAGACCCTCAGGTTATCCTTTATACAGTCTGTATGAAGCCTCTGCTTGAAAACTAGAATCATTAAATCATGGATTATCACTGGAAGGGAACTTATAGGTCATTACTTTACCCATGAGGAAATTCAGGCACAGATGGGTTAAGAGACTTGTCCAGGGACATGTAGCTGAGTTTCTCAGGTAAAATTTAAACTCAGGTCTTCTGCTATCCAATATCTCTGCACTTTATCTACTAGGCCACCTCCTAGGGATCTTTATACATTTCAATACAGTTACTAATTGATGGAAAAGGGCTTCCTTACCAGGAAATTACACACAGATGAAATCATGGAATCACAGATTTGGAGCTGAAAGGGATCATCTAGACCAACTCCCTCTTCATATAAATGAGAAAATGGGAGGTGATATGACTTGCCTAAGATGACAAAGGTAGGAAATATAGAGGTAGGATTTGAACCCAGGACCTGTGAGTCTTTTGATCTTTCTACTATACTAGTCAAGCTTAAAAACAAATAACCAAAAGCCCAACCATTTAGATCATAAAGCAGAGATTCCAAATTTGTAGCACTCTCTACCAGATTCAATTTGCTATCATTATTCATATCCTTACCAGCTTGTTTTCATAGATTAGGTACCTGAACATAGACTCCTCTGAGAGGACATATATTCTCCTTGAATTAGTTGGGTCCTGATTCTTCTTCTTCCCTATCTTTAGCTCTTATTATTAGATCAGAAGCTTCTTGAAGCATGGTGAGGTCTACAGTCCAAGCCTTTCCATTTCCCTAGTGCCCACTGCTATGCCTTGTATCATGTGGGTGCTTAACACATGCATATGAAATCAAAGCTTGGAGAATGATGCCTCTTCTTGGGACAAGAGATATTCCATTTCCTTGCTCCACACTTTTGTCCAGCCTATCAATCCTCTGTATTCCTGGAAGGCAATCCCTCCTTATTTCTTCCTTTTAGAATCCCTAGCTTCCTTCAAGGCTCAACCAAAGTGCCACCTCCTACAGGAAAACTCGCCAAATCCCCCAGCTGCAAGTGCCCCCACTCCATTCCTTTGCATCTAATTTTGGGTCCATTTTGCATTTATTTTTTCCATGTAAGTGTCATTTCCCCTACCTTACCCCTAAAAGAATACAAGCCAATTTAGAGCAGAGACTGTCGTGTTACTATCTCTGCCACCCAGTATTATTAGCTCAGTTTGGAGCACATAGTAGGTACTTTAAAAAATGTTTCTTGAATGGGCTCATGAACTGGCTGACTTTAAAGAAATGGGTTCCACGTGAATAAAGAAAACTAAAACTAAATTTTAAAAAATTGCTTCCTCCTTCCTCCCACGGCCCTTCTGCCAGAGCATTTATCTCATTTCCCTGTTCTGCCTTTGTTATTAAAAGGAGCCAGACAGTTGCAGAGGGACATTTGTGCCAGACAAGAACCTAGGAAGCTAGAGAGTGAGTGAGTGCCCTGTGGCAATGCACAGGAGGGTGGAGATCTGCCTGCTTTGGGAACTCAGAGAAGGCTGATGGTACAGTTTATAAGCAGCTGCCCTGGGAGGAATACAGAGCCTTTGTGTGTTTGGGTCATGATTAGCTGGAGTACAGACTGTCTCCAATAGACCATATGGTAGAAAAATATCTCATGCTAGTTTGACTCCAGAAGAAATGAGAAGATGTAGGATCCTGTCTTTGAAGAGATGGAGGACTATGGGAGTGAAGCATCACATATAGGGTCAGATCAGGTTGATGTGTTCATTTTGTGGCTATCTTTTTCCCTTTTACTTTTTTATTTTATTGTTTTGGAATATTTGGAATATTATTGTTTTGGAATAAATGTCTTCCCTCTTCACCTATGCCTCATAGGATCTCTTTCTTGGTCTCCCCTCACTTTCCAACTGCTAGCATTCTCCCTCCATAATACAACCTTGAAATTATTCTATATATACTTAATTTTATATGTGTCATCTCCCTCATTAGAATGTAAGCTCCTTGAAAGCAGAGATCTTTTCATTCGTTATACTTATAGGCAGCTAGGGGGCACAGTGGATAGAGTGCCAGGTCTGGAGTCAGGAAGGTATGAGTTCAAATCTAGCCTCAGACACTTACTAGCTCTTGTGACTTTCAGTAAACCACTAGATCACAATTTCTTCAACTGCAAAATGAGGCTCATAACAGCAGTTACCTTAAAGCAGTGGTTCCCAAACTTTTTCAGCCTCCCGCCCCCTTTCCAGAAAAAATATTATTTAGCCCCCTGGAAATTAATTTTTTTTAATTTTTATGGGAATTAATAGGAAAGACAAATGCACCTGTGGCCATCACCGCCTACCTGGATTGCTGCAGCACCCAGCAGGGGGCAAGTGGCACCCACTTTGGGAATCACTGCCTTAAAGGATCAACTGAAGATCATGTTTATAAAAATCACAGTGCCTGGCACATAGTAGGTGCTATATAAATGTTGATTCCCTTCTCCTCTGCTCATACCCCCAGACCTAACACACACTTGGCACCCAATGAATGCTTCTTGATTGATTGCTGATGTTTTACATGATTGCACATGTAAAATCTAGAAGATTACTTACCATCTCAACATGGTGTGTGTGTTGGGGGGGGGTGCGCAGAGTGGGGGAAGGGAAGGGAGGGAAAGAATTTGAGACTCAATATTCTTTGAAAAATGCTGGAAACTGTTGTTACATGTAATTGGGGAAAAATAAAATTTAATGGATTGACTCGATGGCTTTCTAGGTTGAAATTAAGGAAATTAAAATTAAATTAAATTAAAACTTAAATTAAGGAAATTAAGTTGGTAACACAAAGAATCAATAATTTGGGGGGAAGAAAATACCTTGTGCAAAGCTATCTTTTCATTGTAACTATAAGGGATAATTTCTTAGTTAGAATCAGAAGGGACCTTTAAAATGGTCTAGTCCTACTCTCTCATTTTACAGATGATAAAACTGAGGCCCAGAAATGTGAAGGATCTTGTCTAAGGTTATACAGTTAACGAATGGCTGAGCTGGGATTTGAACCCTAATTTTAGAGCTCTGCCCTTCCTGAAAAGTACAAAGGAATTTATTATTTATTATTTATTTAGAATTTAAAGAGAATTTAACCCCTTTTTTCATTTCTTTTTTTAATTGTTTAATTTATTTAATATATTTTTAAATAATAATATTATTATGTTTTTTTAATTAATTCTCTTTAAAGAGAATTCCTTTTGGTGCATTTAAAATGGGTCTTGGTTTTCAAAAATTATATGTAAAACTATATTATATAATTATATGTGTTACATGTAATGTACGTTATATTTTTACATATCTCCATTTTCAGGAATATATCAATAACAACATGCCAGCAAGATCAAAAGAACAAATGTCTGTGGATGGAGCCGGGAGCCCGGTGCCGTTTTTCCTCTTCTCGTCTGACAGGCTTTCTTTTCCATTAGAGGGTTTATCAGAGTTCTCGGTGCATTCACTGAAACACTGGAATCCCACAGGCCTGAAAATGAGAAGACCCATAGACCTAGTTTAATGTACAAAGAGAAGCCTTCAGGTGGAGAGAATGAAAAAGGAATAGAAAGCATCATTGTCCGAGCTCAGGGTCTGCTTCCTCCTTGTTTATTTTCGGGAGGGACTCTCTCATGCTATTCTGCTTTGGACACTTGGATGCTCTGGGTATATACATGGCTCATGGGAGATCTGCAGTGGACCTTATAGATTTCAGGGCATCGGCCTGGAGGCAGCAGATTGGAGCTCATGACAGGTACAGGACCTCTTTGGAAAGTATTATCTCAGAGCTGCCAATTTCTTTGCTTAGCTTACAAGTCGGGAGTCAGCAGCAGCAGAGGTGTTAATGGTAACAAATGCCGTGCGTGGCACTCGGGACCCAAGGAAGTGTGTTACCTGTTGGGGAGAGACATAACTAATAAATCTGTCCTGTGGAAGAAGCATCACAAGACAAGCCTGGTGGCAATGGCCCCGGAGCTGCCCTCAGACCAACTTTTTAAGGACACAAGTGTGCTGATAGAGGGAAGGGAGTGAAAAGAAGCTTCTGGCCAAGAATCATTTGGGAGAGAGTCAAAGACTTTGGAAGACGGCATTCAAGAATAATTCTGTTTAGTTCAAATTGAAGCAGACAAGGGTTAAATGACACGCCCAAGGTCATACAGCTAGTACGTATCCAAGGGCAGATCTGAACTCAAGTCTTCCTGACTTCTTGCCCAGTTCTCTATCCACTGTGAGATCTAGTTGTTTATTGCTCAGAGAAGGAAGGCAGGATTGAAGAGAGATTCGTGGATTAGAGTTAGATGAGGAGGGGGGAAGAAGGGGAGCATATGAGGAGGAGGAACTTTCCTGGGGTATAACCCCTAAGGGGAAGGAATGGGCCATCTGGTAGCTTCTTATTTTAACTGATTATTCTTGCTAACTGGGTACTAAAATTAGTTCTACCTATTCAAGGAGTACAAATGTTGTTAATGTCTTTTTTTTTTTTTTTAACTCTTACCGTCTGTCTTAGAATCAATACAAAACATCAGTTCCAAGGCAGAAGAGCAGCAAGGACTAGACAACTGGGGTTGAGTGACTTGCCAAGGGTCACACAACTAGGAAGTGTCTAAGGCCAGATTTGAACTTAGGACTTCTGGTCACCAGGTCTGGCTATCAATCGACTGAGCCATTTAGCTACCCCATTTGATGTCCTTTAAATTTTGACACCCGGGGACAGAATCCCAGTTGCCTCATCCTGTTTAGAACTCTGCTTCTGGGTATAGACTCATCTTTATGAGTTCAAACCCAGCCTCACACTCTTACTAGTTGCATGACCCTAGACAAGTCATTTCATCCTCTTTGCCTCACTTCCTCATCAGGAAAATGAGCTGGAGAAGGAGATGGCAAACCATTCCAGTATCTTTGCCAAGAAAATTCCAAACGGGGTCACCAAGAATCAGCATGACTAAAACAACTGAACAACACCAACAAACTGGGTGTGACATAAGACACAATACTCTCAAAGATCTTACAGTCCTGTTGAAAAGTCAGGAGATGTTTGTGTGTACATGTGGGTGCGTGTGTGTGCTTACATGTGTGTTTGTGTGTGTGTATCACAGGGAAGCAAAAATAATTATTTTTAGGATCTCTTTCCCTGATCTTTCTCCAAGGGAGGCATTATTTTTTGCCAGGAGTCAGTCAGGAGAGATTGAAGCCAGAGGCTGACCACTCTGTTTTCCTCAAAGAGAATAGGTACCAGGCTAGAATTATATCTATCTGCTCCCTTAAATATTGTTAGACTAGGGCCGTGGCGGTGAACTCATGGTGCACGTGCCTGAGGAGGCCCTCAGAGCCCTCTCTGTGGGCATATGCACCATCCCCAGAGCACAGAGTTCACCAGAGTTTGTTACTAGAAAGCCAGAGGGACGTGGGGCCAGGCTGGTCCCTTCCTCTTCCCCATGGACACTTGAGGACATTTCTCACATCACCTGCCTCTCTAAAAGGTTTGCCATCACTGGTCTAGGGGAGGTAGCTTTAAGGTTCAAGCTAAACTCCTGTCTCCTATTTCTTAATGGGGAAAAGAGGCCCCCAAACTCTATACTCAAGGTTTGACTCCCTTCCCACCAAATACTAGTTCCGCAATGAAAATACACATAGCAAGTAGCAAAGAAACCCATTTGTCCAAGTCAATAACAAAACAGAAATCAGAGAAATTATATATATGAGACTATATACCAGATAATTCAAATTGAAGGAACTCTACCATTTGGATCAATGTAACTTCAACCAAGAGAATGAGAACCAGAAAATTTCCTGGAATCTCTTACAGCAAGCTGAGAATGACATCATACTCAAAATTCTATACATGAACTTCTTCCCACAGTCTTTCTCTCTTCATGGTTCTAAAAAAAGACGGACATCCCGTGTATCTTCTCCCGAGCAGAAGCACCTGGAGAAACCAAATCTCTCTTTGCCACTGTAATGATTGAAATTCTTGAGAGGACAACATTTCTTAATTTTAAAATAATTTATTAGTCAACTACCCAAGACATCCCCCTTTGGTCAGTTGACTCGTTCCACAATGTGAATGGTACCAAAGAACACAATTTCTTCTCACTCAGCCCTTTAAATACCCCCTTTTGAGCCCATCACCCAATCTCTCTTCCTCAATATCCCAAGACTCCTCTGATTGCAAAATAGCCACTGAGGAGGTGGACTTAGAGACCTCAGCTCCTCCCTCATTACTTTATCACAGGAAGAGGCAGGTCTTTAGAAGGAGGACACCAACACGTCCTTTCCTCCCCATCTCAAGGCTGGGTCAGTCCAACTTTGGATTCAGGGCTTGCTGACTTCTTCTAATCTCTTCAATGCATCAGGGCTCCCCTTGCTTTTAATCCCTTCATATCCTTTTAATATCTAAACAAAAGAGGGGAGATACCAACCCAGTTTCATAGGCTGGGGGAGAAATTATTTAATCCTGACATAGAATCAGACTAGTTCACTCTTACCCTGAGCAGGGGCTAAAGAGAAAAATGATTTCACAATTCAATATTGCTTTACCACAACACTTGTGCCAACTCTGCCCTGCTCCATGCACAGATCTTGGGCATTTATCTCCACTCATGAAGAAAAAATTCCACAGTAATCAGCTTTGGAGCTAGGGTTGCCCATGCACCAAATGCATATCTTACTTGAAAAGGTTATGCCTAAAAAGGGCTTACTAAGTTGTATAGACAGGAAGGACCACAAAAGTTCAGAGGAAGAGAATGAGTGACTAATCAAAATAAAAGCATTGCTGAAAACCCCTCCCCACTTTGCTTACCTCGCTTCTTGATCTATAACCACGCTGTTACTGTATTATCTAATAATAAAGCTTATTCCCTTACAGAGGAGGGAGTCTGAGTTGTCAGTCATTTCTTTGGACAAGACCCAACTAGCATTGCCCACATTAAAACCATGGGGAGAAAGGAGGGCTCGTTGGCATGAGAGATGATCGAAAAAGAACTGATGACTAGCACAGACAATGAATGGACTTGCTAATACCCTTTTCTATTCTCATATTCTGACAAGGATAAACAAGAGGGATGGAGAATTTGGAGCCAGAAGAGCTGACCCTGTCAGTCATCAAAACATGGAATCAAGTTGTGAAGAGACCTAGCTAAGGGGAGGAGGAAGTAGATGCTTAAATTTGCTCTTCATTTTTTCCCTTTTGCACTTCTTGGAGATGGAATCTTCTAGCAGAAGCACACGGCAGGAGTCTAGTTGTAAGAGCAGGTTGAGTTCAGTTGGGGAGGAGAGACAGGATCCCGCTCATGGAGCTGGGACCCTGCTTGAGAACTGGTGGGCTCCAGAACCAAGACTCTTGTTGTTCCTAGGATCTATGTTCTAACTCTTTCTGAAAGTGCATAACTAGCCTGGATCAAGACGTTAGCCAAGTGCAAAGCTAACGATAGTAGACCGTGGTCAAATCTCAGAGCCTCACGTGGAGAAACGGAGCCCCACAAAACAATGCAAGGACATCATAAGAGATCATCAGGGATCCTGATAGTGCCAGGAATAGAACTACCACATGTGTTCTCTATTTTTCTGCCTTTCGACTTGTAAACTCTGTGTGTCCACTCTCCTCCCTGATGTTCTGTGTAATTTTTTTGTACCCTTGGTTTATGGGGGAAATGTTCTATTGACATTGTTCTTGCTGGGCCATTTCAGTAAATACCTTTCCTTTGAGTTAATTGTTTCCCTCTGGCTTACTGGAGACAAGGCACACATATCACTGCGGGGCTTATGAGCAACAATTTTATCAGTGAAAGCCCACAGAGTACCCTAAGCCTAGAGTCACATACTTTAGGTTAACCAACTTGTAAATGAAAGTTGGAAGATAGGCCTCTAAGAGGGTTCTATAGAACTTTAAAAATAACCTGGGGCATGAGGGATGCAGGCCAGGGGAGAAGGATGGAGAATTCTGGATAAATCAACCAATAATAATTTATTTATTTTTTCTTTTAAACCCTTACCTTCTGTCTTAGAATCAATACTAGGGGACATTTAGGTTACTTAGTGGATTGAGAGACAGTCCTGGAAATGGGAGGTCCTTGGTTTAAATCTGGCCTCAGACACTTCCTAGCTGTGTGACTCTGGGCAAGTCACTAAACCCCAATTGCCTAGCTTCTGCCTTGGAATCAATATACAGCAGTGATTCCCAAAGTTGGTTCTACTGCCCCCTGGTGGGTGCTGCAGCGATCCAGGGAAGCAGTAATGGCCACACTTTTTTTGTATTACATTCTATTCTAAGTTAAATAAATAGTTTCATAATTTCTAGGGGGCGCTAAGTAATATTTTTTTTTCTGGAAAGGGGGCGGGAGGCCAAAAAAGTTTGGGAACCACTGATATACAGTATTGATTCTGAGATCTGAGAAAATAGATACTTGATATCAGACCATTTTTTTGATGGTCCAAACATCTGATTTCAATCAGCTGGTCAGTCAAAAAGAGTTTACTAAGAGCCTACTGTGTGCCAGATTCTGAAGATACAAAGAAAAGCCAACAAAACAAAACAAAACCTCAGTCTTTGTCCTCAATCAGCTCACAGTGTAAGGAGGGAAGACAACATGTCAATACCTTGGTAGAAACAAGACATATAGGAGAGGTAATCCCAGAGTGGGAGCACTGGCATCATGGGATATCAGGAAGGGCTTCTAGAGAAGTTAGAATTTCATCAGTGTATGGAAGTCCCAGTTCTCAGTGTGGGAACTGCCTCTCCTAATTCAAATATCTGTAATTTATTGTCTTGGAGAGTTGCCTGAAGCAATGAGAGCTTAAGAAAAACCAGGCACATTGATTGACAGGGAAATGTATTTCATAAATATTTCCTTTTTTTTCCATCTCTGCAAATGCACTTTAAATACAAATAATTTCGAGTGGTTGTTATAATTTAATTTTGAATGGAAAAATTTCACCATACCATTGACATAGTTTGGTCCTTTGAAGTATTCTTAAATTTTAGTCCTTCTTTAAGTGACTTGTCCATGGTCACTCCCACAGTTGGTGATAAGCCTTGAACTGAGGTCTTCTTGTACCCAGGATTGGCCCTTTATTCACTAAACTATGCTCCTCCACACAATGGAGGGTTGGGTCCCAATATTCAGCTGGCAATCACTTTATAGACCCAAGGTCATCCCATATTCCTCTGTCCAGATCCAGCAACCTGCAGTGTTGGTGATGTCTACCCTATCTTAAAAGACGAGTATTCCTGGGAGTACTGCAGGGGCCAGGGGATGAAAGACGAAGCTCAGAGTCTTGGCTCCCCTGACCCCAGCTGAAAACTATATTGGAAGATTTGGTTCATTTTAAAAACTGAGCTCCAATTGTGTTTTACAACAGTCTTAAATTGTACATACCCCATACATGACAGAGAAAGGGGGCCATCTGGCTTTTTTTGGCTCAGAAGAAGAGAACAAGAAGAAGAAAGTCAGCTTTAATATTTATGAGGCCAGATTCTGAGCCGAAAAGGAAATAAAGTATATGTACCTGACAAAGCAGCCCCAAAATGCCAGACCACGGACACATGCACAATCCTCAGTGGAGCGACTGGAAGTGTTCTCACCCATGTTGCTTTTGTCAGTTTCCATTGGTTCGAGGCTGGGGTGCTCACTCTGGAGAGTCTTTGGGGCTCCTTGGAACACCACCACCTCCAAAGAATCAAAGGTGTGAGTGAATCATGGGCTGATGGAAAGACATATGGTAGGTTGGGTGTAAATCAGCTGTAGTGTATTTCCAACAATGACTCACACAGGAGAAAGGATATCATCCAGGAACCGTACGATCAGTCAATAAAGGATACCTTCTCTGGGCAGGTGGCAAGAGTGAAGGTGGCTCCTAGGACCGCCCCAGGTACCTTAAATCCAAAATCACAGAAACGCCTAGAAAGTCACTGCCTTAGTAGGTGCTCCGTGGAGGGTCTATGGGAGAATACGGAGAAGAATTGCCCACGTGGATTGGTTATGATTGCACCAATGAAAGGAAATCCATGGAGGAAGTGAAGGAACCCAGTTAGCCTTCTGCTCAGGGAAAGATGAAAATATAGATTCAATTCAACTGGCATTTATTAAACCTTGACTATGTGCCAGGTTCTCTGCTAGGTACTGAGGATGCAAAGTCAAAATTAAACAGCCCCTTCAGTGAAGGAGTTTACATTCCACTGGAGGGAACCACCACGTAGGACTAAGGAACTGGCTTTGTGATTTCCCTGGTATAGAGAAGTGGCTTGGCCAGAGTCTTGCAGACAGTTGGCACAGAGGGGGTGTGAAAGCAGGTCTCCTTGGCTTAGAGGCCAGCTCTGTAGCATGACTGCCTCTCAAGATGCACAAAGAAGAGTAGATATAAAATATAAACACAATTGCTGAGACTTCCAATGGAGCCATAGGGCAATTGGTGGTCACACTCAAGAGAAGGAATGGCAGTGCTAATTTCTCAGTCCCTAAGTGAAGTGTAGAAGATGGGAAGGTGGTATTTGGTAGCAGGAGAGTGATTGCTGCAATTCCTGGACCTTATATGATGGTCAGGTCAGGAGACGTGGAATCCAGGGGGCCTGTCTTGTTATACAGGTATGATACATGTCTGAGATACCCACCTTCTACTCTTCAGCCATGTTAGCTCTGCCCAAGGATTCATTACAATGATGAAAACATTATCTTAGTGGGGGTAGTGTTAGATGAAAATTAATATCTCTAAGTTCTTATTTTCCATAAAATTTATTAATAATCACTTGAAATAGAGAAAGCAGATAAGCATAGATTTAAAGACTCTTTCCTACTCTGACCACGTGTAGCTCATCCTGCAAGATTCTCTGTCCACCTCACCTGCTGAGCTGAGGGAAGTAGAGACAGGTGGGGTCCACCCACACCCTTTTATTTACGTTCATGAGCCCAGCGCTGGCATGCAGAAAATGGGATGAACTGGGTTGACAATCCAAGAGGGGGAGGGGATGAAACTCCCTCTACACGGTAAGGAAGAAAGAGGGACTGAAATTCCTAGAGTTGAAAACAGGAGGCTGTAGTTATATGTACCATCTCACCTATTTTCTGTTTGCTTCCAGGCATGGGTATTAATCATAATTAACATTTCTACAGCTCTTTAAAGTGCGCAAAACACTTTCCATAATGTTTACTCATTTTATAAATTGTACATTTGACTTAGTTCTTTCTGTATTTGAGAATTTAGACCCTTGTCAGAGAATTTTGTTATAACATTTCCCCCCAATTTGTTGCTTCCCTTCTAATTTTGGTTGCATTGGCTTTGTTTGTATTAAACCTTCTTAACTTAATATTATCAAAATTATTCACTTTACATCTTGTAATATTCTCTCTCTCTCTCTCTCTCTCTCTCTCTCTCTCTCTCTCTCTCTCTCTCTCTGTGTGTGTGTGTGTGTGTGTGTGTGTTAAATTCTGCCCTTTCCCATAGATCTGACAGGTATACTGTTCTATGTTCACCTAACTTACTTATAATTTCACTCTTTATATTTGTCATTTGCCCATTTTGAATTTATCTTGGTATGTTTTCTCACTTGAACCTCACAATAACTAACCCTTTGAAGCAAGCTCTAGATTTTATTATTCTTATTTTAAAGAGGAGGAAACTGAGACTGAAACAGTAGTGGCAGAATTTGAATCTAGGTTTAGATTACAGAGTTAATACTCTTCTCACTACATAGGTATATCTCTGTTTCTATGCATAGAGAGATTATAGGGTACCTCCTATGGGCCTCAGTTTTCTCATCTGTAAAATGAAAGTGTTGGATCTCTAAACTATCCTTCTATCTATAAACCTACTACGATCTTGTAGATTAAGGGAAGGTGGATCGGGAGAGAGTAAAGGCAGATGGGGATGGGGTGGGGGAAGGAGGCTTCAGACAAACAGAAAGGAAAGGGGGAGATGAAAGAGGGGCTTCTTGAAGTTTCTCCAGCTGGTATCTATCTGGCAGTGCTGTTTTATCAGGATGTTACATTGGGTTCAACTTATGTTTGGCTAGAAGTCTGAAAGAGCCTCATGCCTCTGTGAATACTGCAGGTATGAGAAGCCAGTTGGTTAAAACCTTGAAATCCAAATCCAGTTGGAGCTGTTCCTGAGATATTAAATGTGTTTCTCTATTGGAAAAATCACCTAATTCTGGCCCTTTGAAGTCAGTCACTTTGTTTGGCTTCACTGTGGGCCAGGTGTAGAGTGGGGAAGTAACATCAGGGTTGCTCCTTGGAACCGAACAACACTCCCACCAGTCTGGGTTTGATTAACCTCTGCAGAAGAATGTTCACAAACCCTAGTAAAGAGCTTACTTTGGAATTAGGGATCAACACAGTCCTACAAAGCTGTAGTGAGGGTAGGGTAGCTAGGGGGTCTGTGGCATACTTGGACTTTTTATTGAGAAGATGGAGACTTGACCAGAGCCACACAGATCATGCCAGTGAAATCACAGGGCCAGTTCCTTAGCTCCTATATACATAGTGTTTTCCCTCTAGAGAATGTAAGCTCCTTCACTGAAGTGTGAGCTTTCTAATTCCTCTATCTCTATGCCTCAAAAGCCCGATGTTTTCACCTATTCTCTGTTCCTTGCCAAGTCGAGTTGCCAAGGCCCCATTGATTCCATTTCTTCTTGTCTCTTCTAGAACTGTGTGCCATTGATCATTCTCACTCTCATCCTCAAATTCCTTCTCTCCACTGCTGCCTTGCTCTCTGCCTACAAATGTACTTAGATTTCTCCTGAATTTAAAAAAGAAAAAGAAACAAAATACCTTCCCTGTTCTATTATCACTAAAGCTATTATCCTATCTTTTTCTTCCCATTCACTCTTAAATTTCTATAAACAACAATACACTTGCTGCCTTCCCTCCCTCCTTACTACCCAACTCACTTCTTTATTTATCTTTTTTTTACACCATCTTTACTTCCAAATAAGTATCTTTTCCACCCTCCCTCTCAAAACTATCCTTTGAACAAATAAAAAAGAGGAAAAAAGAACAGTTAAAAAAATCCAATCAACATATCAACAAAGTCAATATTTCATGGTGTTGGATAGCCTCCACCTCTGCAATGAGTAGAGGGAGGTGCATTCTCCTATTTTTTCTTTGGGACTAAACTTTATTATACTTTTACAACATTCATTCTGATTTTATGTTAGTCTTTGTATATATTATTTTCTGGTTCTGCGTACATCGCTTTGCATCAGTTCATGTTTCCCATGTTTCTCTTTTTTATTTTTTATAGTAAAGCAATATTCCATTATTTTCATTTATTACAATTTCTTTAACTATTTCCTCAGAATATGAGCATCTTCTTTGTTACTACAAAATGTTATTAACAAATATTTCAATGTATTTGAGACCTTTCTTTTTTTATTATCATGTTCAACAGACTTCTTCACTAGCATCTAAACCCATCAAATGACTGGAACAGTCTCGCTTCCTTTCTGTTTTTTCTGTTGTTGAGTCATTTCAGTCATGTCCAAATGTTTGTGACCCCATTTGGGGTTTTCTTGGCAAAGATACTGGAATGGTTTGCCATTTCTTTCTCCAGCTTATTTTACAGATGAGGAAACTGAGGCAAGCAGCGTTAAGTGATTTGCCCAGAGGCACACAGCTAGTAAGTTATGAAGCCAGATTTTAACACATGAAGATGAGTCTTCCTGAATTGCTTTATTCACTGTGCCACCTAGCTGCCTTGGCTACCATCTTTTTTATTGTAATGAGTCTCTCCAAATTCAAATAGACAAATCCAATATCTTTTTAGTGAAAAGTGTTGGACTCATATTCACAATGATCTGGATTCTAACCCCACTTTCGACATTTGCTAGCCTGTGACCCTCAGCAAGTCATTTAGGCTCTCTGTGCCTCAGTTTCCACATTTATAAAATGAAATCTGAACTAGATGGCCTTTAGATCTCTTCTAGGTCTTAATTTGTGATCTAATGCTGACCTTCTTTGACCTTTCCAAGGCTTTTGAAATGTTGTCTCCCCATTACAATAGAAATGCCTTTCTCTGTACCCCCAACAACACAATGCTTGACCTACAGTGAACGTTTAATAAGTGTTTGTTTACTTACTGTTTATCACCTCCTTCCTGCTGATAATCTTTATTACTTGGTATGCTCTGTTACTGCTCTCTCTCTCTCTTCTCCTTCTCCTCCTACTTTCATTCCCCAGGCAACAAACATTATTAAGTACCTACTAGATTGCCCTTCCTGCAATCCACTTTTCTAGTGATGGTGCCTTATCCTCTGAGTCACCTGGACTTAAAACTTTGTAGCCATCTTTGCCTCGTCTCTTTCCTGGCTTTCTTCAACATCTAGCTGAGGCATCATCGCCTACAAAAAGGACTTTCCCTTTAGGATCAGTGCTCCCTCCTATTATGCTATCTTATGTTTACTTTTCAATATATATGATGAATTCCTCTAGTAGTCTGTAAGATCCTTGAGAGTAAAAGATGCTTCCTTTTTGCCTTCGTATCCCATATGCCTTTATAAATCCAATCAATTGTTTTAGCTCTAATAACTTTATTTCTAATCATTTCTATCTTTATTCTATCTCTGATAATTTTCTTATCTGTTCCTTTCTCTCTACTCCCATTCTGGATGGGATTCTGGGAAGATGGCGGCTTAGATGGAGCAAATCTACTCCCATTCTGATTCATTGCTCCTCATCTGGTCTATTGTAATAGCCTCCTCACTGGTCTCCTTGCCTCTAGATTTTTGCTTCACCAGTCTATCCTCTGCCTTGTAGCTAAAGTAATCTCACTAATACAGAGTTCTGATTATATTTTAAGGCTATAATTCATCCCTTGAGGATAACATATGAGATTAGAAACATCAACTCTTTTAAATTGTTCTAGAGAAATTGTTTATTAATTAATTGGAAAACAAGTGAGAATTGAGAGTCTAGAGACAGGAGGTCCTGGGTTCAAAATCTGTATATAGACACTTTCTAGGTGTGTGACCTTGGGCAAATCATTCATCTCCTTTGTCTTGCCCTTATCACTTTTCTGTCTTGGAACCAATATATAGTATTGATTCTAAGATGGAAGGTAAAGGTTTTTTTTTAAAGGAGAAAATGGAATATGATATATGTATATGTGAGAGAAATAGTGGGCACTCTTTGAAAGATCAAAGATTTAAGATCTTGGAAATTTAAAAAATGATAGCTAGTATTTACACAGCATCTTGAAGTTTACAAAGCACTTACATATAATAATAATAACAATAACATTAATAAAATACTTACTATGTTCTAGAGGAGGCATTTAGGTGGTTCAGTGGACAGAGCACTAGACCTGAAGTCAGGAAGATCCGAGTTCAAATCCACTTTAGATACTCACTACCTGTATAACTCTAGACAAGTTACTTAATCTCTGTTTGCCTTAATCTACTAAAGAAGGAAATGGCGAATCACCCTGGTATCTTTGTCATAAAAACTCCATAACGGATCAGGGAGAGTCAGAGATAACTAACAATAAATCTAAGTGTTTTGCAATTATCTCGTTTGATCCTCACAACACCTTGGGAAAAAGGGGTTTTTATTTTTCCCACTTTTCATATGAGGAAACTGAAAGATGCCCGTAGTCACTCAGCTAGTGAGGATCTGAGGCAGGATTAGAATTTAGGTCTTCCTGACTCCAAGTCCAAGCTCTATCCACTGCATAAATACCCTAAACCCAATACATTATTATAAGAGAAGTCCTATAAAGTAGGTCCAGAATTTCATCTAATACACTCACCTCCTACAAAAGCACAGATAGTCCCCCATTGTCCAGAATTTATTTTTTCTTCCCACTTGCTTAAGGAATCTCTGGCTTCCTTCAAAGTCTAGCAGAGGAATCAACTACAAAAAGAACTTTCCTTCTCGGATTGGTGCTCTCTCCTATTATATTACCTTATATTTACTTTTCTTTGTCTATGATGAATTCCCCCAGGAGAGTATAAGATTCTTGAGAGTATGGAGTGTTTCTTTTTTCACTTTGTTTCCCCAGATGCCTTTATAAATAGTTGGTGACTGAGAAAGGTTGTTGAAATTAGTAGAAATGACAATAAAATGAAAGCAAACACTATGAACTTATAGGGACCAAGATTCTGCCTCAAAAAGAGTTGAGAAAATGGATTCCCATTCTTTTATTGCCAGGGAAGAGGGTACTATAGATGAAGAATGTTGCCTACAGTGTCAAGTAGGTCAGTTTTTTTAACTCTTTTTTTTCTATCTTAGAATCAATACTGTGTATTGGTTCCACAGCAGAGAAGCAATAAGGTCTAGGGCAGTGATGGTGAACCTTTTAGGGACAGAGTCTTTCCCCCCATAAAAAGTGCCATGCCTGACCCCTCAAAGACTGAGTGCCAAGCCCTAACCCCCCCCACCTTGCCACCTGTGCTCTTCTCTTACCCCAGACAGGGGAGGGAGGAAGCACTTCCATTGGGCTACTGGGCAGAGGTGCATATGGAGAGGAGGAGGAAAGTGACCCAAGCACTCTTTTCCACTCCAGCTCTGCTCCTTCCAGGTATGTACCATGCTGTGAGCTATGCTCCCCTCAAACCTGGCTCCTCTCTAATCCCACCACGGGAATCATCTTCACCACAGACTCAACAGGCTGCTGTCTGTGCCTCACCTTCATGCAGCATGTAAGTCCCACCCCTCTGCAC
Source organism: Gracilinanus agilis (assembly GCF_016433145.1). Classification (NCBI taxonomy): domain Eukaryota; kingdom Metazoa; phylum Chordata; class Mammalia; order Didelphimorphia; family Didelphidae; genus Gracilinanus; species Gracilinanus agilis. Next base: position 28,492,531 of record NC_058130.1, on the reverse strand, counting down.
CTTACGTCAGACAGGGGAGGGAGGAATTGCTCCCACTGGGCTGCTGGTAAAGGGAGGAATCTCCTCAGGTACATGGAGAGGGGGAGGGAAACAGCTCCACCCTAAGTCATTCTGGCTTTCTAGTAACAAACTCTGGCAGGTGACTGCAGGTGTGCCCACAGAGAGGGCTCTGTATGCCCTTTTAGGCACTTGTTCCATAGGTTCACCATCACTGGTCTAGGGAATCAGAGTTAAGTGACTTGTCCAGAGTCACACAGCTAGGAAGTATCTGAGGTCAGACTTGAATCCCAGATCTCTTATCTCTGGACCTGGCTCTCAATCCACTGAGCCACCTAGATGCAACCTAGATCAATATTTTAGTCAGTTTTGTTAAAATGCTTTTATTCTCTTTCTTTTAGTATTTTTGTTACAAATTGTGTTAAAATCATACAAATATTACAAAGGATAGTTCTCTGTGTAGATAAAGAACATGGATTTATTCAGAAATGAAGGTGATATTAGAAACAAAAGGCATAAGTTCTAAGAAATTAAAAAGTTTATTGAATTGGAGGTCACTTCTTACTCAAAAGTCTTCAGAAGCTCCCTTTGCCTATAGGATACAATGCAATGCAATGCAAAAAAATACCACTGTACCATACTATACCATATAATTCAATACTATACCATGTCATATATAACATGACATGTTATACAAAATAATACAATGTAATGCAATATGATAAAATACACTAAACATTCATTAAGCATCCAGGTAGTACAGTGGATAGAGTACTAGATCTGGAGTCGACACATGTTCCAAGTTCAAATCTATTCTCTGACTGACATATACTAGCTATATGATCCTGAGCAAGTCCCTTAACCCTATTTACTCCAGTTTTCTTTTCTATAAAACGAGGTAAAGGAAATGACAAAATAACTCAGTATTTTTGTCAAGAAAACCCCAAATGGAGTCAAAGAATTGGACACAACTAAAAAAATGATAGAACATACAATATACTACAATACAAGATCATACCATAACATACCATATCCTACCCATTTGTTAAGCATCTACTAGGTGCCAAGCACTGTGCTAAACCCTGGATCCAAGTTTCTTTAACAGACATTAAGTCTGGCTCCAAATTACTTTCTTTTACAGCCATGTTTAAAACCATTTCCCTTCATGCAATCTACATTCTAGAGCAGTGAATTCCCAAAGTGGGTGCTACCGCCTCCTGGTGGGTGCTGCAGCAATCCAGGGGGGGAGCAGTGATGGCCACAGGTGCATTTATCTTTCCTATTAATTGCTATTAAAATTTTTTAAAAATTAATTTCCAGGGGGCTAAGTAATATTTTTTCTGGAAAGGGGGTGGTAGGCCAAAAAAGCTTGAGAACCACTGATCTATGGGAAACAGAGTGATGAGCCTTCTCCAGTCTCCTCTTGCCTTCTCCCACAGACAGTCCCTTTCATGCTTGAAAGGGGCTCTCCACACCTCCACTTCTTGAAGTTCTCTTCCTTCATGGACCTGCTCCAATGGCTCCCCTTAGATGTAGCTGCTTCTGATCTCCTGGCTCAATAAGTGAGCGCTCCATCCTCAAACTGCTCATGATACTCCAACTTCTCCACAGAGCCTCTTCCAATATGGTGCTCTGTGTCTTATCACTCCTACTAAGTCTCTTGAAGGAAAAGATTTTCTCTTTTTCATCTCCCTACCTTCCACATCTGGCAGACTCCTTCATGCATTGTCGTAGGTGTTTAATACACGTTTGATAGGCAAAGTGGTTTATCAGATCAAGTTAGTTGGGAAAACCTGGATTCAAATCCTGCCTCATACACCTCGTACCTTTGTGACCATGGTTAAGTCCCTTGACCTCTCTGGATTCTGAGATTCTTCATCTACCAGATGAGGATATTCATTCCTATAGTATCTATCTCACAGGCTATAGTGAGGCTCAGATGAAAAAATGTGTGTAAGGTGCCACACGGCTGCCAGTTACCATTTGTTAAATGAATAAAATTAAGAGGTTAAGACATGCTGATTTCTAATCACTGACTTTAAATTTAATTACACAGAGAACCAGCTCAGGTGGCACCAGCTTTCCCATTAATCTTTCCTGATCTCCTGGCTAAAAATAAGACCTCCATTCTCAAATTTCTCATAATTCTATGACTTTTCTATGTAGCATATTCTAATTTATATATATAATATGTATGTGATATATATTATATATATTTAATATTTGGGGCTGTGAATCAGGAAATATTTGGTCTAGTTCTGTATCAGCCACTAATGAATAGTTTAACCATGGGAAAATCCTTTCCCCTCTGGGCCTCAGTTTCCTCATCTGTAAAGTGAGTATGATTAGACTGGATGACTTCAAAGGTCCTTCCAGCATTCTATGAATGTCATATGTTGTTGTTATTCTGCTAGCCTCGGATTTGAACTTCTGGGAGGCAAACGTAGTTACCTCTTAGCAAACCACTCCAGCTAGCTGGATACTTAATTAGCTCACTTCCAAGTGACAAGCCTTATTTCCCCAAAATAGCTGCCCCTTATAGACTTAGGAAAAGGGGAAACAGTGAAGAAAGAAACTAGCCCCTCTCAGGTTTTCATGGCCTGTATCCATCTGGCAGCAGTCATGACCTAAACCAGTCACAGTGACTGAACAGGGTTGCCAAGAAGGAAAAGGAGCTGGAGGGAAAAGAGAAGGGGGAGGGGAGAGGTGAACAGGGGGAGGAGGGTGCTGGGAAACAAAGCGGGGGGATGGGATGGAAAGGGACTCTGGGAGGGGAGGAGGATTCCAATGTTCATATTCTCTCCTCCCCAGCGCCCCACTCTCCCCAAATAGACTGCTAACTAAAAATGGAGAGTCACAGTGTGTGGAAAACCATCCTGTGTATTGTTTAAGTCTCTCTGTGTGTGGATGAAATACATTGAATATGCCACCATTGAATATTGGCTTTGGTTCTTTTCCATATTACATTTATTCATGTTTTCCTCTATTTTTCTTTATTTAACCAGAGACTAAAGGTGATGGAGTCTTTTGTGAAATACTTGGCATACCAACAGTATCTTCCCTTCTGATCTCCTTCTTCCATCTCCTGTCTTTGGGTTCCAAGAGCTCGCTAGAATTGTGGCTACCAGGTGATTGAAAGATGCTGTGTTTGTTTGATGCTGGCTATGTGAAGACTCATTGCTCCTCTTTCCCATTTTAGTAAGTATTGTGAAGATACATCACAGACATCTGCTGGGGGCGCGTGGGATATAGGAAGCTTCACCTAGTTTAAGGGGATCTGATTTATATGAAGGCTGCATTAAAAAAGGGGGGGGAAAGGTCAAACACCCATCCAATGGGCCATATGCATTCCTGCAATCTAAGAAACATCTATTAAGCACTTACTGTGTGAAAGGCTCTCTTCAAGCACTAGGATTACAAGGATGAGCAATGATCAAAGCATGGGCTTATATGCCACCCACCCAAGAGAGACAGACAGGTTTGGTCTATTTTTGCCCCAAAGCTGGAAATGTCTCATTTTATGCTTATTTGTTATTAAATGAATTAAATAGCTGCTAGGAGGGCTCTGGGGGCATGTTGGACTTAAGCAGGTTTCAATCTAGCTCAAGACTACTGCTTGTGGCCTAGAGTTGGGAGGTCCTAGGTTCAAATCAGGCCTCAGACCCTTCCCAGCTGTGTGACCCTGGGAAAGTCACTTGACCCCCCATTGCCCACCCTTACCACTCTTCCACCTGGGAGCCAATACACAGAAGTTCAGGGTTTAAAAAAAAAAAGACTAGTGCTTGTTCTTTAGCCTTTCCTGATCATCCTCATTTTTCTTCTTTATGTTCATCATCCCATTGCTTAGTAGGATCTATGTAATGCTTGCATTCTCAAAAAATCCACCCACACCCTAGTAGAACACAAGCTCCTTGAGAGCAGGGATTCTTTTTTTTTTTTTTTTTTTTTTTTTTTTTTTTTTTTTATCATCACTATATTCCCAGGATTGCACACAAAATAGGCACTTAAATGCTTCTTGAGTTAATCCTAGGAAGAATTGTTCCTGCCATAGGAAGGATATTTCCATCAGGGACTTGTGTGATTGGAGAAAGATGGGAGCCTTTCACAGAGCCTGAAGGAGAAATACCAGATGGACAGTCCACTTGCTTTTTTTGGTCTTCACACATCAAGAGATGCAGAGGAAGCACCTCAACACTTTGGGTGACACCATTGTGGAAAACTTGTGGGGTTACAAAATGGATGTGGATTACAAAGCAGCACTGGCACCAGCTCATCCGACTATGGATGTAAGAGGACTTCTGGGTTTAAGGGGGGGCAGTTTCTTTGGAAAAGTTGGCCTTTTTGTGGCTTCCAGGACCAGAAGAATTCCTCCAAACTCACATAAGGCTAAGAAGACGTTATGCAATAGGACTTCATTCATTATAAGGCTTAGCACTTTGTTGGGCTATCGTATGCACTATATGTGTGTGTGTATATATGCACACACATATATATGCATGCACTATATATATGCTCATTCCCTCCCCTCCTCCATATGTCACCATAACATAGATCCAGTTATGTTCCCCTCCAAGCCATGCCTCTTTGGTTCACAAAAATGCACGTGTATCTCACATATCACTTGGGTACCGTTTGATTCAGGTATGTGCATTTCTCTTGCCCTTCCTCTTTATACATGTGGGATAAAGGGATGTATTCTATGTCTCCACCCAAATGGAAACTCCGTGTGTCTATACAGTCATCTCAACGTCGTTCTCTTCCACCGGGATGTCACCAGGGAGCCTAGGAGTTGTCCTAATGTCCTATAGAGCTAGGAAGGAATCGCGGAAGACATTTAAGTCTAAGGTCTTTATTGCACAGATGAGGAAACTGAGGTCCGGGGAGGGACACAGATAGTAAGCATCGGAGGTGGGGCGGGGCGCAGATCCTATGACCCCCAAGGGAGAGCTTTCCGAACCACTTCCCATTGGATTTCCCAGCTAATGCCCTTCTCTCTCCTCCTCGCTTCTTCCCCCCCACCCCACCCCAACCTCCCCCATCACGGAATGGCAGGCCCCTGCGCTGGGTTTGGTAGAGCGGGTGGGGGGTCCTTTTGTGAATGACGGGATGATTCGATGACCGCTGAGGTCCCTTCCTAATCTCAATTTTTCATCAATGAATGGGTCGATCCTATTAGGCGTCCCTTCTGTTGCTAGGCACTGAGAGATAGAGTTCCTGCCTTCCTCCCAGAAGGGCCAGCGGCTTCGGCTTCTCCCAGGAGCCATCCACGGGCACAAACTTCGGCCGGCCATGTGACGGGGGAGGAACTGGGCGAGAGAGGGGAGACAGGGACAAGAAGGGCGGGGGGAGGGGTCTGGGAATTCCCAGAGGGGAGAGGCAGGGAGGAGTGGACCCGGCCAGGTCCCGGGAGGTTTGAACCCCCGGCCGAGAACGAGGGGAGTGAGCACAGGGGAAAGTGACCAAGGGCGGGAGCAAGCCAGAGCTGGAGAGGGGGAAACCCAGGGAAAGGAGGGAGCGGGAGGGGGATGCCGGGAGAGGGAGGGACCAGGGAGAGCGAGCGTGGGGGAGAGGGAGGGCAGACGGGCGGGCAGGAAGGAGGGAGGGAGCAGGAGAGAGGGAGAGCGAGCCTGGCCGGGCAGAGCTGAGCGGCAGGCTGAGTGTGGAGAGCGCCAGCCAGCGAGGCAGCGAGCGAGAGGCTAGGCTAAGCAAGGGAGCGCAGCGCGGCACGGCGCGGCACCCAGGGGAGCGGACCGGAGCGCGGAGCCGAGGCTCGGGGCTCCTGGGTGGCGCGAGGCTCCTTCTTCGGACCCAGGCAGCCGGGAGCTGGGCTCGTCCAGTCCCAGGGACCAAGCGGCAGCAGCAGCGGCGGCGGCGGCGGCCCCGGGGGAGCCTCGGCCGCGGAAGGAAGGCGCCCTGCCATGTTCAGCCGGAGCTCCCGGAAAAGGCTCTCCAGCAGATCTGTGAGTAGCTGTCGGTCCCTTCTCCTCCCGGCTCGGACCGAAGCCAGGCCCTCCCCATACTTCCCCCTTCCTTCCCCCCCACCCCCGGGCGAACACCTGTGCCCCCAGGTGAGAGCCCCTCGGTGTGGGGGCGGGGCGGAGGCATGAAGCCTTCCCAGAGCCCGAGGGGTTAAAAATCCCTCCACCCACTGCAGCCCAAGCCGGGGCGGAACTCTTGGGTTCTGGACTGACCAGTGTCTTGGGGAGGTGTAGACACCGCTGTCACTGGCTAATGTTGCCCAGCGCTGACCCTATGGCAGAGGCTGCCCCAGATACCCCCTCCTTAGAGGGAACCCCCTACCGCCCACCCACCTCCCTTTGGTTTCTTTAGTAAACAGCATCCAGGGACTCAGGGAGAGGGAACCCCTATTGGGAATCTTGGTTCTCCACCCACCGCCACCCCCCTCCACTAAGGTGGCCAAGGGGGTGCTGGGGAATCCCTCTCCCTAGATTCTGCAAGGCGAGGCTAAGGTCTTGCTTTTGTTTCTTAGAAACGCTTGTCTAAGGTGTACAGGGAGACAAAGCTGCAGGCTTGGCCCTTTATTAGCCTGCTTGCTCCGAAAGCCTCCCCACCGCCCCAGGTGGTGGCCCTGGCTTTTACCAGGAAGGAAGCCTCCCTCTAAGCCATCGGTCACACCCCAAGTTTTTCTTGAAGGAACTCTCCATCCATCTGCCTTGACAGGAATGCCAATCCCAAGGCGACCGAAGAGTTTGGCTTTCTCCAAACCCGTCACCCAATCCATAAGCATTTATGAAGTCCCTACTATGTTCCAAGCACTGACAAGGCGCTGGCTTACCCAGCGACCAGTGACGTTAAGTGTCTAAAGGAAGGCTGCCTGTTTTCTGTGTCTGATTTTGGGTTTGTTTGTTTTGAAGTTGTCTGGACTGGGTGAGCCTGAAAGAGGACAGCCTTGCAATGCCTGCGGTGACCAGTGCCCTGGGTTTGCTCTGCATAAATGGAGGTAGGAAGCAGCTGAATGTTATTTCCCACCAGGGAAAATTGACACCCTGAAAAAAAAAATCACACCCTTGAGTTACATGGAAAGAATGTAAAGGCTGTTACTTTAAGAGTGGAAATACATCTGTTACAAATATCAAAGGTGGCTAGACACAAGAGGATGCATTGGAGCCTCGCTAAGGCAGAATTTACCTTGCTTGATGCAAGGGCTTCCCGCTTGTCTCTTCCTCCCTGTATGTTTTGGCCATTTTGCACGCCTTCCCTTCTTTGCAGAATTTTGTTTTGAAGCCTAGTTTGGCTTTCCAAAGTGCCCCAGTGCAGAATGTCTGCTCTCCACTGGAATAGCTGGAGAGTTTTCCTATTGTGTTTTTCATTTCAGCCTCTGACGGTTTTGTTCTGACCACAAATCCACCACTGCCTGTGTTGTGTAAAGAATCTTCGGTAGCCAGATGTTTCTTATTAGTGTGCCTTTAACGCTGACTTTCACAGGGAGGCCAGGCTTGGAGCTGTGTTGCTATGCCGTGGGGCCGAGTGAGCCTCTCTCCTGTCCTGTCAGGGCCCAGAGCATCTGGAGGGAGAGAGAGAGAATAAGAGAGAGAGAGAGAGAGAGAGACAGACAGACAGACAGAGAGACAGAGACACAGAGAGAGTGAGAGAATGAGAAAGAGAGACTAAGAGAGAAAGAGAGAGAGAACAAGAGAGAAAGACAGACAGAAAGACAGAGAAAGACAGAGACAGAGAGAGACAAACTCACAGCAGTTGTGGGAAGTTGGGCTGGGGGTAGAGGGGAACAAACTTTCAACTCCTACTTCTATCATCTAAACTGAAAAGCTGAATTTTCCCTTGAGTCTTTCCTGATGAAATGAATCAGCTGGCATTTCCTCCTTAGTTAGGACCATTTTCCCATCTCTTTCTTCCTCTCCTCCTCAGTAGTCTTTATTGAAGAGACTCTTTCCACAGTACTTATCTTTGGAAAAGTACTGTTCTGGTCCTTAATATTTCCTTCTAGTTCTGGTCTCCGTGTGTGTGTGTGTGTGTGTGTGTGTGTGTGTGTGTGTGTGTGTGTGTCTGTGTGTGTGTTTTCCCTCATGTAATCTCATTCAGGTCCCCAGCTGACATGTGTACCATGGACACATTTATATGGTGACTCCTGACTGTCTCAGAAACTAAGTGCTTTTGTTCCTCGTTCAGATGAGTCTGGCAGCTCTTGTGCCTTTGTTTCATGGTACTGAGCATAACCTGAACAGCTCTGAAGCACTTAACTTCTGTCTAGGAGAAACAAGGGTAGGAGACCTTATAAATATGTAATTGATAGGCATAGCCATCCATCAGTGTTGGACAGGAATTAGCGAGACCCATCATAAATAGCTACATACTGGGCTGGCTTTGTGTCCCTCACACAAAAGCAGACCCATGCTAATAAGGTGGGGAGACCCTATTTGGGAAATAAAAATAGACACTCCAGCCAGTTTTGTTATTCACCTTCCAAACCAGAGAACTCCTGTTGCCTCCATTTCCCCTCCTCCTCTGACCTTTTTCTTTAAGGAAGGGTTGGGGAAAGCTATGGGGCTCATTTTTCTTTACCTTAGCAGTCAAGCTTTCCTATCCTCCTGGTGGATTGGGAGGAGGAGAGAAAAGAGTTTTAAAAAAGAAAAGTTTCTGGACACGAGGTGCTTAGAGATCCAGGCTGATTCTGGTCTCTTAGCTCAGCTGGTTGGGAAGGTCTACCATTTTAATCCAGGTGATGGTTTTGAAGCAAGGACAGAGGAGAGTGTTTCATTTTCAGTCCACACTGTTGTGTGCTCACTTTTTCAAATGAAACCATTCTCTCCTCCTGGTATGATTCCAGTGGCACGGGAACTCCCTATCTGTGACCCCTACCCTGCCTCCAAGCCCCCCCCCCCTTAATTTAGGCTTAGATGCAACAGCTGCGTTCAGGTATTTCTACCTATATCTGCAAAGGAGATCCTCCTCCAACTGCTTCTGGAAATGCTTTCATGGGCTATTTTGGGCTCTAAGGGGCAAAACTTTTCTCTGTAGGATGTGAAGAATCATAGGATCAGGGCCCCCTGGCAGGGACCTCAGAGGCCGACTAGCCTTCTTTCTGGCCTTTCACCTAGGGTTGAAAATAATTGGCTAATCACGTCACTCTGCCAGCGCTGCTTCCAGACAGATGCATGTGAGAGAGACACGGTTGTGTCAATAACAGGGCTGAGAGCTGGCCCCACACACAGGCACATCGTGCCTATTCAATGGAAGGAGGGCCAGTAGGAAGACTCTCTTATCTCTCCGATTCTCTCCTCCCAAGTACAATCCCTCCTTTAGGCTACAGCACAGAAGGTCTTGGACGAAATGGAAATATATTTCGGGGATGGTGGAGGGTGATATTATCAGTCACTTTCTGCCACAAATATGTTCATTCTTCTAATATGAGAATTATTTGTGTTGATGTTTGTTTACTAGAGTTGGAACAGCTGACCGAGAAGAGGGATGGGATGCAGGGCTGGAAGGGTATTTGATGAAGGTATGGGGATCAGAAGTTAGAGAAAAAGGAAATTCTGGGGCAGCTGGGTAGCTCAGTGGGTGGAGAGTCAGGCCTAGAGACGGGAGGTTCTAGGTTCAAATCCGGCCTCAGACACTTCCCAGCTGTGTGACCCTGGGCAAGTCACTTGACCCCCATTGCCCACCCTTGCCACTCTTCCGCCTAGGAGCCAATACACAGAAGTTAAGGTTTTTTTTTAAAAAAAAAAAAGAAAGTTCTAAATCAGAGCTATCAAACGTGCCCACTGACTACATGAGGCCCCCAACTCTCCTGAGTGCTGCCTGAACCGCACAAAAATGGAACTGGGAAATAGCTAACAAAATAAAGAAAAATATACTAAAACAGAGAGATCATGAAACTAAGTCACCAAGGGGCTGCGGGGATCCTCGTGGGTGGCCCCTGCTTCTATTTGAACTTGAGACCCCTGACCTAGAGCAGGAAGTTCTACTGGAGAGGGCAAGGGAAGATGGCTAGCCACAGCCAGGACTAGCTTCAGAGTATTGGGCAGCAAGGGATGTTAGGGCAGCTGGGTGGCACCAGGGTGCCAGGCCTGAAGTCAGGAAGACGTAGGTTCAGATCTGGACTGGACACTGGCTGTGTTACCCTAGACGAGCCACTTAACTTCCTCTGAAAAAGGGGCTAATAATCACACTTACCTCCCAGGGTTGTCACGAGAATCAAAAGAGATAATAATTGTTAAGCATTTAGCACAATGCCTGGCACATAGTAAGTGCTATGTAGATGTTAGCTATCATGATGCTAAGACATTGAAAGCAAACCCCAGGTACGTCACCATTTTATCTGAGACCTGTTTTGAAAAGTGATACCTTCGGATACTCACTAGCCTTGCCCTGGGCAAATCACGTAACCTCTGCTTGCCTCAGTTTCTTCATCTTCAAATTGGGAGTGATGAAAGGACCCATCTCCAGGGTTGTTGTCAGGATAAAATGAGATAAAAATTGTAAAGTGCTTAGAGCAGCACCAGGAACTTAGGAAACACTAGATAAATGTCAGCATGGCATAGAATTGGGGCAGCCAGGTGGTGCGGTGGATAGAGTGCCAGGCCTAAAGTCAGGAAGAATCATCTTCTTGAATTCAAGTTTGGTTGCAGACACTAGCTTTATGACCCTGGGCAAGTCACTTCACCCTGTTTGCCTCAGTTTCCTCATCTATAAAATGAGCTGGAGAAGGAACAGGCCAACCACTCCAGTATCTTTGCCAAGAAAACCCCAAACCCGGTCAGGCACAATGAAAGACAACTGAACAGTGCAAAAACAAAGCATAGTGTTGTCTATTGACAGTTTGGGGCATGCTATGCAAAGAATTATAATTGGGAACCGCGGACTCCTAATGACTTTTTTGCCTTGTGCTATCAGAGAAAGAGAGCTGTCCAGGCATCGTCAGAGAGAACATTTGGGAATTCCATCCTGTTCCCTCTGTGTGCCATCTAGTAGAATCTAGACCCAAAGTGGCCATCCCATTCTCTTAGGTAGGCTTTCCTAAAAGCCCTCCGTTTATCTGACAAAGCTCCATTCCTATCTGTTTAGAAGGAAGTACGGCATTTAGCAGGCAGCAAGGGAATTTTCATCAAGGTAGATTAAGACATCTTTGTGGATTACATCCAGGATGAAATCATTTATAATTAAATATGTACTTAATGTACCTCGGTATAGAAGCAGCCTCAGACACAAGTGTTGGCTGATTTGCCTGCTTGCCTAAATCTGATTTAAGGAACCTGCCACCATCCTTACATGCTGTGAAAATATCCAGGGATTTTTTGCAAGCAGCTTTCCAAAGCATTCTATTTTTTTATTATTATTTTTTTAAACCCTTAACTTCTGTGCATTGGCTCCTTGGTGGAAGAGTGGTAAGGGTGGGCCATGGGGGTCAAGTGACTTGCCCAGGGTCACACAGCTGGGAAGTGTCTGAGGCCGGATCTGAACCTAGGACCTCCCGTCTCTAGGCCTGACTCTCAATCCACTGAGCTACCAGCTGCCCCCTCCGAAGCATTCTAGAGAAGATCACTGATAGGAGAGATGCCTCAGCCACCTGGGTATCGGAGGGAGGAAGCTCTATTTAAATGAAGGCACATGTGCCATATTTTCAATCGTGAGGCTCAAACCAAAGGGGAAACCTAAAGATTCAGAATGGTAGGCAAGAATCTATCTGGGCATCCCTAGACCCTTTTGTAATAATACCTTGAATGTCAGTTTGCTGATGAATGCACATTTCACGTGGGTCTCACAAGCTGATATTTCAGAATATTTCACCCATTTTTTTTAATCACACAAAGCTGAAGGAATGCAATTGCTGCTGGCAGCTTCATAGGGAAGTTATAATTATGCAGAGATGTTTGTTTGCCCCTTAATTGCATTTGCAGGCAGGGGAGTTGGGCTGTGTTTCAGTCTCTGCCCAAGCTCTGAGTGTGTGTGTGTGTGTGTGTGTGTGTGTGTGTGTGTGTGTGTTTGTTTGTGTGTTTTTTTTGGGTCAGCCAAGATTGCCACAGCGCTGACTGACTCAAAAGGCATCTTTCCTGAGTCTCCCTAGCAATTGTGTGGATTGATGGCTGGGATTGTAAACTGGGCAAGGCTGTCTCTGTTTCCTTGAGTCGATTGCAGCTTGGCTAAGACGTGGGTTCCCACCGATTAGTTTGATTTGGGAATGAAGTCGCTCATTGTCAGGCAGCCAATGTGCCCCGGAGAAGGAGAAACAGGGCGATGTGTAAACTGGCGAAAGTGGAAATTGATTTATGCCCGGCATCCCAGAGTTTCTAGAAAGCTATTTAGTGGCAAAGTAAGTTTCTGGGGTTTACTCAGTTCAAGATAATTTGCATCTTAGTAAAACAGGCGCACCACTCATTTCCACTTCCTGGACTTACTCTCCCTCCCTGTTTGCCCTCCTTCTCTGCTTCCTTTTACAGGGATAAATTTATTTGAGATGAGATTGTGGAAATCTTGATTTTTATAACTTTGAGCTAGTCAGGTTTCTTAGGCTCAGCTTTCCATGTCTGTAAAATGGTGAGCACTTAGACTTAAGCAGTTAGAATTCCTTTCCAGTTCTAAATCTACAATCTGTGTCAGAGGCAGTATTCGAACCCAGGTCTATCTCTCTTCTTCAAGGCAGGCCTTCTCACCACCTTCTCACACTGTATACTCATAATAAAAATGTGTGGACTTCTAAATTTATCAGGCTTCTCAATAAGATTGCTTTTTTTAACCCTTACCTTCCATCTTGGAATCAATACTAAGGCAGAGAGTGAATGGTAAGGGCTAGGCAGTAGGGGTTAAGTGACTTACCCAGGGTCACACAGTTAGGAAGTGTCTGAGACCAGATTTGAACCTTCCATCTTGGAATCAATACTAAGGCAGAAGAGTGAATGGTAAGAGCTAGGCGGTAGGGGTTAAGTGACTTGCCCAGGGTCACACAGCTAGGAAGTGTCTGAGACCAGATTTGAACCCAGGACCTCCTGTCTCTCAATCCACTGAGCCACCCAGCTGCCACTAATAAAGACTACTTGTGACATGCAACACATCTTGTTAAAACAAGACCTGGTTTAAAGGTATAAATACCATGATATCTCAACTGTCGAATGAATGAGAATCTTAAAAAGAATAATGAGAGAGAAGCACTGATGGATGAATTTTCTTGGAATTTCATAGAAGATCAACCCAAGATGTCCTATCTGTAACCACTTTGTATCTGTCTGAGAAAAGATGGTGGTAGGATTAGTCACAGGAGACTCCCCTGGAAACTTGAACCTTAGAGATCACTTCTAAAGTCTACACCTTTCATTTCTCCCATGAAGAGTCCTAGACTTAGAAGTTAAGTGACTCACCTGAGATTATGCAACAAGAACTCCGACGTGTACAGGTGTGTAGGTTTGGCAGCGTACTTCATGACCACTGTCTCTCTTGATGCTTCTGGGAGATAGGCTTTCCCTCCTGATCTCATTATCCCCACTTAACCAACAAGGCAATTGAGGATGTAGAGGTGAACTGCCTTGCGCAGGACCACATAGGTGGTGGGAAAGCCAATACTTAAAGCCAGATTTCTCTCGAATCCAAGCCCAGCCCTTCTTCTACCCCACCATGCAGTATGTGTGTGTGTGTATATATATATATATATATGATTGTTCCCTGGTGCAAATGATATAAAGTTTGGGCAAGAGTAAAAAATATCTTACTGATGAAATAAAAATTGGTTTGCTCTCACACCATCCCCATCAGAAAAAGAAAACCCTTTTTTAAACACATCTAAATAGCGGGAAGCTATGCTTCATCACAGGTCCTTGAGAAGTGGTCAGTCATTGCACTGAGCGGAAGAGTTCTTGTTGTTCAGTCATCTCAGTTGCGTCTGACCTTCTGTGATCCCATTTGAGGCTTTCTTGGCAAAGACACCGGAGCGGTCTGCCATTTTTTTCTCCAGCTCACTTTATAGTTGAAGAAACTGAGGCAAACAAGGTCAAGTGACTTGTCCAGGCTCACATAGCTAGTAAGTGTCCGAGGCCAGATGTGAACTTAGGAACAGTGGCAAAGATGAGACTTCCTGACTCCAGGCACTGTACTCTATCCACTGCACAATCTAGTTGCCCCACCAGAAACTATGTTTGCTTTGATTGGAACATAATATGAGAAAAGACTGGAAAGTGGGAATACCAATAGGTTGAAGAAGGCTTTGAATGACAGGCAGAAGAGTTGGAAAAGTGGGCAATAAGGAGCCATTGCAAATTTTTTTGTGGTGGGGAAAGCAGTCATGTTAGTTTTAAATCTAAGAGAAAGATTAATCTTGCAAATAGATGGATTGGAAAAGAGAGAGAGCAAGAGTGGGAAGGATGAGTGGAGGAGATTATCAAGATGGTAATGAGAGTTTATACTCTGATACTGCCAAAGAAAATGAGAGAAAGTAGGCACAGATTGTGAGAGATTCTGCAGAGGTGAAACCATCAGAACTGGTGTCCCAGGAGAATGTCAACTTATTGGCTGGGACTGTTAATTTTTTAGAATCCTAATTCTGTCCTTAACTGCTTGGGCAAATCATCCAAACTCTCTGTGTTGACATCATAAAATTGCCATGGATTGGGTAGACTGGAAGATAGCTTCTCAGGTTCCTTCCAGCTCTTCATAGCTGATATAATCCTACCCCATCTATAATTCAGGCCATTGTGAATTCTCATATAAAATCAGGATCTAGAGACATTCCAAGATTCCCAATCCTCAGAGGAGCACTTTTAAAAATTCCCCCTGGGTCCTATAGTTAAAATGGAATTTCTTTTTTTTTTTTAATTTTTTTTTTAACCCTTGTACTTCGGTGTATTGTCTCATAGGTGGAAGATTGGTAAGGGTGGGCAATGGGGGTCAAGTGACTTGTCCAGGGTCACACAGCTGGGAAGTGTCTGAGGCTGGGTTTGAACCTAGGACCTCCTGTCTCTAGGCCTGACTCTCACTCCACTGAGCTACCCAGCTGCCCCCTTTTTAAAATTTTTTTTTAAACACTTACCTTCTGCCTTAGAATCAATAGTGATTCTAAGGCAGAAGAGTGGTAAAGGCTAGGCAATGGGGATCAAGTGACTTGCCCAGGGTCACGCAGCTAGGAAGTGTCTGAGGCCAGATTTGAACTCGGGACCTCCCGTCTCTGGGCCTGGCTCTCAATCCACCAAGCCACCCAGCTGCCCCCTAAAATGTAATTTCTGAGCCCACTTCATATGCTTCCTTCTGAAGGAAGCTCTTCCTGATTGATGTGGTTCTACAGATATATGATTTGTATAGTCCTGCTTGGAGACATGTTATTTCCTCACCTCTGCCCCTACCCCCAGAGAAAATATAGACTTGAGGACAGGAATCATTTTTCTATTCCTTTTTGTATCCTCATAACCTAACCCAGGGCCAGGCTCCAACTAATGCTTATAGAGTTGAATTGCATTTTGGAGATCTCATTCAACTTTTTCATTTTACAGATGGGGAAACTGAGGCCTAGTGAGTAGAAACAACTTGTTCTTGAGCTAGCAAAAACAGTGGCATAACCAGGACGAAGGTGTCTGGACCCTCAGTGACAAACTCTTTTCTTATATCATTTAATAAGGCTAGAGAGTGTATTTGTCTCTTTTTCGAAATTGTTGCCATGAGGGTTGGAGACATAAAGGGTTTCTAGTGATCTCTTTTTTGTTTATCGGAAATTTCTTTTCCCTTGAAGATCCCATCCCCTGGGGACTCTGGGTAATTGAGATGTTAAGGTGGGGGTACAGGCACCCTGGGATGAAGCAGTCAGAGGCAGAGAGGAATGACCTCCCCAGTTGACCTGAAAGAAGGGAAGCTAACAGCATGCTCCACAATGCCCAGCCCCTCTAGCAACGAGGTGCTCACAGAGGGTCCTTATACAGTTTTAAGACAGGAAGGTACCATTTAGTGCTTGGCTCCAGCCCTCTTGGCCCTCCTGGTCCCAAAACAAGCACATTCTTCCCCAAGTGGAGCAAAGAGCCCATTCTTTTCCTGACAACTGGGGTCTGTGTTGTGCCCAGGGCTAGCTGTGAATAAAATGTAAAAAATGACCCCGATGCGAGGTGGTTTGGGGGTTGAGAGTGGGGGAAGGAAAGGGGTCTTAAAAACGAAAATCATATTAAAAAAACAGTCGGGGCAGAGTTCCACGTATGAAAGGTGGGCATTGTGTAAGGAAGCGAACTCCAGGACAATGACATTTCCAACTCCATCGGCGGCTTCTGGCTGTTTTCTAATCAGATCTGAGTTACATTAAAGGGTGCAGCCATTCAGCTTGTTAACAAGCTATGGTATTAAACAAAGCCGTCAGGGGAGTTGGGGGAATGAATGGCCATTAGGAGGGTCTTTCGCCCGAGGTTTCCGAGAGGAAAAGGACCACAAAGCCGGTGGTCTCGGGGAGGGAGTTTCCATCGAATTCCTAAGGCAGATTTTGGTCCGATTCCATAAACCCACAAGTTGAGAAAGGTACACCAGCAAAGAAAAATGAGCAGGAATGCTGGCCCAGACACCCAGGGCGCGTACCTTGGCGTTTCAGCTGTGGCAACACGAAATGATCTTTGTTGTCACGTGGAAGATGGATGGGAGCCTGTGTGGATTTTTAAAGATGCCTAATGAGGATGCTACTGGATTCTTCGGGATGGTACACTATTTACTGATGTAGAGGCTGTTAAAAACGGGCCTCATTATGGTGGTATATAATCCAGTGTGGACCAACAAAGGTAGAAAATGGAGGAATTAGGTCTTGGGGGGGTCTTATTGAAAGACTGCAAGTGTTTTGTTTGTTTTTTTTTGATTGGAAACTAGGAGGAAATTATTTTGAAAATATCAAAGTCAACTGCAAAGTCAAACATAATTATACAGGATTGCAGAATTTGAGTTGGAAAGGACCTCAATGGCCATCTAAGTCTGGGGACTCTTTTTTTTTTTTTAAACCCTTTCCTTCCACCTTAGAATCAATAGCACGTATTGGTTCCAAGGCAGAAGAGTGGTAAAGGATAGGCATTGGGGGTTAAGTGACTTGCCCAAGGTCACATAACTGAGGTCGGATTTGAACCCAGGACCTTCCGTCTCTAGGCCTAACTCTCAATCCAAAGAAGCACCCAACTGCCCCCTAGGGACTCTTTTTTTTTTTTTTTTAAATAAAAGTTTACGAGTCAATAAAATTTTTTTAAGGAGGGAGAACCGACCAAAGTCTCCTGGAGACCCATTCCAATTTGGGATACTTTTGTTAGGAAGATTTTCCTGATCCCGAGTCTCCATTGGCCTCATTGAAACTTCCACTCATTGCTTCGGGTTCTATCCTCAGGAGCCAAAAGGAAAGAATCTAATCCCTTTTCCACATGGAAGTCCTGCAGATCTCTGGAGACGCATCTCTCACGTAGCCTTGGAGTCGCCTCTTCTCCAGTCGCTTCAGTAGATGCTCTTAGAATTCGTTGCTTCTTTCTCCTTGTTCTAAGCTGCAGCTCCTGGCACATAGTCAGTACTGAACAAATGCTGCTTGAGTGACAGCCAACTTTTCAGGAACGTATTGGATTCTACCAATGAGCCTATAAACTTTTATCTTTTTATTTTTGGCTAGTAAGGGCCAGGAACAATGAAACGAGCTGGAGATGCAAAGGCAAAAATGAAGCATTCCCTGCCCAGAGTGGATTTATACATGTGTATAGAACAGTGGACAGAGCCACTGGACCTAGAGTCAGGAAGACCAGAGTTCAAAAATGACTTCAGACACATCCTAGCTGTGTGACCCTGGGCAAGTCATTTGACCCTGTTTACCTTAGTCTTCTCATCTATAAAATGAGCTGGAGAAGGAAATGGCCAACCACTCCAGTATCTTTGCCAAGAAAACCCCGAAAGGGGTCATGAAGAATCAGACACGACCGAAAATGACTAACAATAACATACCCAAAGAGGCAGATAGTATATTGGATAGAATTAATGCTGGACTTGCAGTCAGGAAGACCTGCATTCAAATTCAACCTCAGACACTTATCAGCTATGTGACCCTGGCCAAGTCACTTAACTTGTGTGCCTCATTTTCTTTTTTTTTTTCTTTTATTTCTTTTATTATTTTTTAGAAATTTTTTTCCATGGTTACATAATTCATGTTCTTGCTCTCTCTCCCCCTAACCCCCAGTAGCCAACACACATTTCCACTGGTTTCTTCCTGTGTCAGGGATCAAGACCTATTTCCATGTTATTGATAATTGTTCTAGGGCGGTCATTAAGAATCTACATCCAAATCGTGTCCATATCAACCCACGTGTTCAAGCAGTTGTTTTTCTTCTGTGTTTCCACTCCTGCAGTCCTTCCTCTGAATGTGGGTAGCATCTTTACCATAAATCCCTCAGAGCTGTCCTGGGTCATTGCATTGTTGCTGGTACAAAAGTTCATTACATTCGATTTTACCACAGTGTATCAGTCTCTGTGTACAACGTTCTTTTGGCTCTGCTTCTTTCGCTCTGCATCAATTCCTGGAGGTCTCTCCAGTTAACATTTTCTTCCTCTGTAAAAAAAAGTGATGATAACTGTTTTAAAGATGATTAGAATAATAATCCCAGGATTATTGTGAGGATAAAATATTCATAAGACTCTTTGCAAACCTTTAAGCTCTGTATAAATGCTAACTATTATTATATATATGCAAACATTTTGTGTATGTAAAAATAGATGAAAAATAAGTACAGATCAATTCTCTGCCAAAATACACTTTGAAATATGCCTCTATGTACCTATGTATCTATATGTACATTACATGTCTAAACATACACTGATGTTAGACACATGTACAGGTAGTAGTGTGTGTACAGTATATATTTTTATTTTTTTATATGTATATACAGTATATTTGTTTTTATACAAATTTATATACATTTGTTTTTATATAAAGACATACAGTATATTTGNCTGGCTTCTCGGAACCCTTCCCAAAACATGGCGTCCACAATGGAACCAGAGCAGGATCTAGTGAACGGTACTAGCGTTTCCCCTGTACCGGACAACGTGCAAGTAGAAATAGAAACAGACATTTTACACATGTGTGGATAGTCGTGCATGTGTAGAAATATGCAACTATTCATGTACATACACACATACATTACTAAAGTGATGTATAAATTCTACATATTATATAAATATATTGTCATATAATATATTTATATAAATATAAAATGTATATGTAATAATAATATTTATACATCATATTTATAATCATATAAATATAATTTATTCTATATATAATATGTGTATAATATATGATATATACAATATATGATATATATATTATGTTATATTATATATTTATATAATTATATATCATATAATCATATAAATAGGTTTTATATGTATAAATATATAAAGCATATGTATTGTAATAATATGTAGAATTTATAAAGCTCTTTAAGGTTTTCAAATATCATGTTATCTGCACAACAACCTTGGGAGATAGATGTTATTATTGTCCCCATTTTACCAGTTTGGAAACTGAGGCAAGTAGTCATTAAGTGACTTGTGTAGGCTCACACGACTAGGATATGTTTTAGGCTGGATTCAAACTCGGGTCTTTATGACAGCAAGTCCAGTGTATTAACAACAGAGCCAGCTAGCTGCCTAAAATATAGGTCCACCCTTTCTATCTGGAAAAGTAGAGTCGTCAGTCTTGCTGATCCCTACTCTTCCGTCTTGTCAAAGATCTCTTACCACTATGTGACTCTTAATATCAACCAACCCGCTTTTCTGAACGGCCGCCATATACAAGATCTTGTGCCGAGAACCATGGAAACGTGATCTATGATCCTTGTCCTCTCAGAACTTCTGCTCTAGTTGGGAAGAGAGAGAGGCTCAGCTTGGGATTTCATCGGCACAGGGAGCTCCCAGATGAGGAAACGCACCCTATCATGCAGGTTGGCACCCGCTTCGCAGTTGGGTCACACGTGGCAGAGGTGCCGCTTGGAACGAAAGTCTTCCTGGTTCCTCTCACATGTGGGGAGACAAGACACATAGTTTGGTGAACTGAACTACGCCTTGCCCATGTTCAATCCTAAATCTGTTCCACGGCATCCAGCTAATATTCTGTAAGCCCTCCTTGGGGGTCTCTTATTTTATGGCTACTAATGGCAAAGAGGTTGGCTGTTGGTTATCCCAACAATCTACAGCATCCAGTCCGGGCACAGCGGGCTTCTTTCTTTTGTCCTCTGGGCAGACTCTCATTCTGAGCCTTGGACACCACGGGCTTCCATGTTTCTTGGACATGTAGCATCAGCAGAAAAGCAGTGCTATTATTAAAAAGATGCATTTTTTGTTTCATGGGCAATCTTGGGACCCCTGAGAGCAAAATTCTGAATGTGTACCAGCCT
The DNA here is from genome assembly GCF_016433145.1 of Gracilinanus agilis. Taxonomy (NCBI): domain Eukaryota; kingdom Metazoa; phylum Chordata; class Mammalia; order Didelphimorphia; family Didelphidae; genus Gracilinanus; species Gracilinanus agilis. The sequence continues at coordinate 28,472,189 of NC_058130.1, read as the reverse complement.
GCCCTCTCCTGCCCAGTCAATTCGGGCTCCCCTTCATTGACCACCACCGGATGTATATCCCAAAGCCCCAGATCTATGGGCCAACCATCCAACTGCTTATCAGGGTCCCGGTAATTAATAATCAGTCTTCCGCGTCTCATTTCCCCGTTTGGACTATTAGACTGAACCCCTTTGACTTGGGACAATTCATGGAGTGGTAAATAGTTAACTAAGAATACATAACAACACTGTGAGAGATAATTATAGAATTAGAGCCAGAAAGACCTTCACAAAGCAACTTGCAGCTAAGGGGATAAGACTGAACGGGACGAGAGGGATTGGGCAACCAGCTCTGGTGTGTGACAGATGAGGAAACTAAGGGCTTAGACAGGGGAAGGGACTTGTCCAAGGTGGCCAAGGTAGAATTCACCAGTCGAGGCGTGGAGTTGTAGAAGGAGTGTCAGAGGACAAGTTAAGAAGCAGAGGGGACTTTGCTGAGAAGAGAGATGGGGTTACAAAGGGCACTTGTGGGGTGGTCCGAGGAGGAGGGAATCGACCCTAGGGAGGAGTAGGGAGAGATAAGGCTTCAGGAGGAGGGAGGGAAGGTAAACAGCTTGCATCCAAAGGGAAGAGACTGGCTCATGGGCATTTAGGGGATCAGGGGGATGGAAGGCAGATAACAGTGGCATGTGGGCTGTACAAACTTGTAGAGTATTCCGGTCCCAGAGTTCAAAGTGGAATGTGGAATGTTGGTGTTCCAGATTGTATCTGCTCTAGCTCTGCCCCATCTGGAGTTTGTGGGCTCTCATTATTGCCCTCTTTGAACAGGGAGGAGAGCTGATAAGAAATCTCCTTCCCAGGTGAGTTGTGTAGGCTCAAAGTGTTGGGAATTTAGAGGAGGGAGAGATCTTTGTGGCCTTGCACATGCCTTGGGCTTATGGAGGTCTCCTTCCTGTGGGTGTGAAGATTCAGAGTTTACCAGCTGAGCAATAGAATGAGTGAGGATTCTAAACCTCTTTGGAAATGAATGTCTGAAAAAAAAAAAAAAAAAGCAAATATTTGCCAAGTGCCTACAATGTACAGGCTCCTAAGTGGTAGATCTGGAATCAGGAACAGACTGATTTTCCTGAGTTCATATCCAGCCTCTGATACTTCCTAGTTATGTGACCCTGGGCAAGTCACTCAACTTTGGTTGCCTCAGTTTCCTCTTCTGTAAAAGGAGCTGGAGAAGGAAATGGCAAATTATTCCAGGATCTTTGCTGAGAAAATCCAAAATGGGGTCACGATGAGTCTGACATGAGTGAAAAATGACTGAGCAATAAAATGTGGGGGCACCGTACTAGGCAGAATTTGCCCGGTCTGTGCTAGTGTAGAAAATAGAGAAGGCTGTAGTTCTCCTCTGAGTTCTGCCTGGCACATAGTAGGTGCTTAATAGTACATATCAATTGATTGAGTATCAAAATGTCAGCATTGATGAGGCTAGTTTTGTGAGCAGATTAAATAATTATGAGAAAACCTCTTTGGGTGTGGGTACTTCATGCCTTCTTTGGAGATTCCCAACAGCATCAGAGAGTGGGCAGCTGGGTAGCTCAGTGGATTAAGAACCAGGCCTAGAGATGGGAGGTCCTGGGTTCAAATCTGGCCTCAGACCTTTCCTAGCTGTGTGACCCTGGGAAAGTCACTTACCCAACTTACTGCTCTTCTGCCTTAGAACCAATACACAGTACTGATTCTAAGATGGAAGGTAAGGGTTAAAATATATATATATAACAGCATTAGAGAATAGACTTAGTGTAGGGCTTCTAGGCAGCAGGAGAAAGAATTTAATGACTTCTTAAGACTCTCTTTCTGCTCTAGAATTTGGAGCTGGGCTCAACTTTACCCAGTATAGGTGCCTGGCTTGTCTGGTATGAACTCAAGGACAACATGTAGACCTCTTCCACATATTTTAATCAAACTGTAGTTCTGGATAAATCTCTGTGCCTCAGTTTTCTCATCTGGTAGAGTGAAGGGGTTAGACTTGATGGCTTCTAACAGCCTTTCCAGATCTATGTTTATAAACCTTTTGTTATTGTTGTTGAGTTGTTTCAGTCATATCTGACTCTTTCGGACCCCACTTGGGCCTTTCTTGGCAGATACTGAAGTAGTTTATCATTTCTTCCTGTGGCTCATTTTATTTTATTTATTTTTTTAAAATGCTCACCTTCCATCTTAGAATCAATTCTGTGTATTGGTTCCAAGGCAAAAGAGTGGTAAGGGCTAGGCAATGGAGGTTAAGTGACTTGCCCAGGGTCACACAGCTAGGAAGTGTCCGAGGCCAAATTTGAACCCAGGACCTCCTATCTCTAGGTCTGGCTCCCAATCCACTGAGCCACCCAGCTACCCCGCTGTGGCTCATTTTAAAGACGTGGAAACTGAGGCAAGCAAGATTAAATGACTTACCCAGGATCACACAGCCAGGAAGTGTCTGAGACCAGATTTGAACTTATGAAGAAGAGGCTTCCTGACTCCAGGCCTGGTGATCTCTGCAGTGCACTATCCAGCTGCCCCTTATAAATCCCCAAATATAGCGTCAAGCACTATTCACTGTTCCTTGCATTTCCACCATTCTTTTGGCTTGGCATTGCCTGTTAGTGACAGCGGTAGTGGACTAGTGGTAGAGGAAGAGTCTAAACTTTGAGACTCTGGGCAAGTCACTTCAGCTCTCAATTCTGTCATCTAGAAAATGAGAAAATGGAACTAAATGGTCTCCAATAGATCTATAATTCTGGAATTTAAGAAACTAACACTTCAGCACATAGCATTAATAATAGCTCCCATTCTGGTGGAATTTTGCAGTTTACAACTAGTTCAGTTCAACGAACTTGTGAGGTGAATGGTATAAGTAATGCCCCCATTTTACAGAAGAAGAAACTGAGGCTTATTATAGAAGTCAAGAGGTTCATCTATTATCAAAAAGCTTATAAGTGTTTGGACTGTCATAGGACAGTCACGGGACTACAGAAGGCATCTTTTGCAATGATCCCATTTTACAGGTAAGACAACAGAGACCTAGAGAGTTGAGCTGATTTGATGGACTCCAAAACCAGGGCCTTTTTCACTGTTTTCTCTTGATCTAAAGTCTGGTGCTCTTTCCAGAATACTGTACAGTCCTTATGCACCACTTTATTTAGGCCAATCCAATAGAGAGAGAGAATATACATATGCAGATGAATCTTAAAAGGATGTAGAAAGCCTTCTGTTCTATTTTGTTCAGAGTCGACCTCGCCCAGGGTTCCTTCATTCTAAAACCCCTCATGCAGGAGCTTATCGCTCATTAAAACTTGAAGATTGGCCTCTACCTTATCGGGGCTCTCTAGGAAGAAGCCGTGTTCTTGGGTCTCTGTGCAAAGGAGAGGTAGAATTCCAATCCACACTGTTCCTAGGCTGGGAGAAAGACTGAACTCGAAACCTGGGCTTATCTGGAGTCATTCGAGCCTGTGGTTTTGGTCAGGTCCAATTATATGGGATCAGAATCGAACTTACATACAGTGGCACTGCTTCCGCGGCTTTCTCTTGGCCCCCTTTCCCTGGAACTGAAGAGCAGCACGGCATGTAGGGAGATAGAGGCGGTTGGCTTTTGCTCAGAGGATGTGGGTTCGGGTGCTAACTTTGCCACTTCAAATCCGTGTCCTCAGATAAGTTCGTTTTCACTTCCACGTGGAAGTTTCCTCAGCTGTAAAATGAGCCGCAGAAGGAAATGGCCAACCACGCCAGCGTCTCTGCCAAGAAAACCCCCAAATGGGGTCACGAAGAGTCGGACACGACTGAACGGCTGAAGAACAACAAACAGCAGCATGCACTGTGCAGCCAGCGCTGGGATTCCTACAGCTAGGGCAGGGGACAGCATGGCCATAGCCCAGAGGAAAGTGATCGTAGATGTGGCTTGGATGGGAGAATGGGTGGTCACCATCATTCCCCCCCTTTGGAGCTTGGGAGAGAAAGCAAACTGTGAGAGAGGGGCTCCATGGCCCCCCGGGACCCCAGTGGTATGGCTCTAGCAGCGAAGGCTCCCAAGTTAAAGGAGGAGGACAGTAGTTGCTGTGGGGAAGAAGCCTTCCTGCCTCCATCGTCCCCGGTTTCCTTCTTCTCCCCGTCTCCTTTCCTCCCATTGTTCTGCTCTCAATCTTGACACCCTGTGGCCAAGGCCAAGCTCCCTAAGATCGTTGCAACTCTGAACTAACCCTGCAATCCTTATTCGTTCCTCTTAATTATTTTCTTTGTGAATCCGCAGGGCAATTTCTCTCTTTAGGAATAATCTGGGACATTTTGGAAACATAAGTATTCCAGGCTCATTCCTCTATTTGAAAAGCACATGCGCAGTAGCCAATCCCATTTAGGCCTGCTTATGTGAGGCTTAATGGGTGTAGAATGAGGGAATATGATTAATCCCTTTGATAGCACGTATCATTTTACTACCAGCCCACACAGAGTGAGTTTGGCCACGCTAAACCCGTGGACAACTTTTTCTGATTGCTACCGGAGCAGAAGCAGGCTCCAGGGGAGAGAAACTTTATCTCCTTTGTGTGAATGGAAAACCATAACTGCCTTATTAACCTTTTGATGGAGAAACCACCATTCACAGAATCACGTTTCTGGAAAGTCTATGACGTGTAAGCCTTGTTCGAGGAGGAGGCTTCTGTGGGCTAGTTTTGGGGGTGGAATTGTCCTTCCAGGACATATTCCAAGGCTTTAGGTTGTATAAGACACCCTGGCTTGGTCACTGGCTAGTTGTGTGAGCCTAGACTGGTTTATTTCAATTTCCTCAATCTTTAAAATGAAGAGATTGACTTCTATGAGAAGCTAAAGTGGCCCAATGGATAGAATGCTGGATCAAGAAGATCTGAGCCCAAATCAGATATTAGTTATATGACCCTGGGCAAGTCACTTAACCTCTGTTAAGGGCTTCAGTTGCTTCATCTGTAAAATGGGAATCATAATAATAACTAACATTTATATAGTACTTACTATCTTCCATGTACCAGGCTAAGTGCTTTAAAATGAATAATAACAGTAATAGTAACTGCTAACATTTCTATTGTGCTCACTATATGCCAGATACTATGCTAAGTATTTTGCAATTATTGTTTATTTGATTCTCACAACAACCCTATGAGAGAGGGGCCATGATCATCCCCATTTTACAGATAAGGAAGCTGAGGCCAACAGATTAAATGACTTGCCCGATGTTGTCTAGGGTAGTGAGTATCTGAGTCTGGATTTGAACTCAGGCCTCCCTGACTCCAAGCCCAGCATTGTTCTCTTCTCAGATGAGATCCTCTGGGATCTCAGTTCTGGGATCATAGCTTTATAGTTAGAAAGGCCTTTGAGGACATTTGATTTTACAGATGAGAAAATGGACCCAGAAAGGAAGTGACTTGCCCCAAATCACTTAGGTATAAGTGGCAGGATTGAGATTTGAACCCTCATCCTCTGACTCCTCATCCAGATCCATTCTTCTATTCTATGTACTTAATAATGGAAAGAGAATGGATTTTTCAGACAAACTCGAGGGAGAGAAACCCAGTGTCTTTAAGAATGCCATGTACAAATCTGGTGGAATTGTTTGTCAGCTCTGGGAGAGGAGGAAGAGAAAGAAAACGAATCATGGAAACATGGAAAAATATTTAAAAGTTAAAATTAATTTAAAAAAAATTAATTTAATTTGTAAAAAGAATGCCATGTACTGGTAGTGCACCTATAGTTTAGGAAGCAGATTGGGTTAGAGAAGCCTTTTTCAGCTCTTCCATAATCATCAAATTGTACTTAATGATTTACTGCCTCTGGCCTAACTTGGTGGATGTTAGCTAGGTATGATGCTAACTCGATGGAAATATTCTAAAACGAGATGTCATCTTGGACATCCAGAGAGAAGGAGATGCTGTCAAATGGAGCTCTACGACATACAGAAGAGCTCCACAGTATTGCCATTGTGTGGCGGCTTGTGGCTCTGGTGCGATGGAAAGAAAACTGGACGGGGAAGTCAAGGGAGCAGTTCTGGTCCTGGTCTTTGCCAACAGCTAGCTATAGGACCTTAACATTTCCGTTTTCTTGCCTGTAAAATTATAGGTTGGACTCGATTAGGGAGACTTAACCTGGGGTAGGTGAGCTTGTTTGAAAAGATATTTTGATAATTGTGTTTCACTAGAATTGGCTTCCTTGGCAATCCTATGAATTTTTGTTATTTTCTGCATTTAAAAATGATTCTGAGGAGTCTCTAGGCTTCACGAGCCTGCCCAAGGGGTCTAGGACACAAAGAACCCCTGAATTAGATGATGGTTAAGATCCCTTCCTATGCTAACATTCTATCCTTCTAGGAAATGAGTTATGGATGTTGAAAAAGGAAAAGGCAACCCATTCCTTGTTTCCACAGTTAGCAGAAGCTCCGCGAAGGCAGTAGAATTTGGTTATGTCTTTGAAAGAAAGCAGTTGGGGAGGATGTTGGCTGACCCTTAGGGAAAAGGAGCTCTCAGGCATAGGGTGTACCACCTGTACCGGCCTAGGTTACGGGTGGGGAATTGAATAAAGAGAATGAAAAAGAAGTGAGAGCTAAGGTTTGGCTGGTGCCCCAAGATGAGAGTGGAGAAGCAGGGGAGCTCCTGCAATCTGCTTCCTTTTATTCCGCTGAGGGATTGGACCAGCACTCCTGGTGCTAATGGTGGATCTTTTCCAAAGTCTGCTTAGGGAGCCAGGTTTTAAATAATTACTTGTGTTGATTTATTTATCTATATCATATTTATTGACATAATAATTTTATTTATTTATATGATAAAAGGATTTTGTAATGATCGGGCCCTAGCGATACTTACAGAACACATTAAAATATCACTCATTCCGAGAGGGACTTTTGGCTGGGCCATGAGCATTGTCAAAGAGGGATTGTGATTATAGCCTAGGTTATCGAGTTCCTTCTGCAGATTTAAGGACATTTGAGGTCATCTAGTCCAAGGCTCTTCATCATTATTTGGGTCCTGTACCCCTTTGGCTGACTTCTCAGAAGAATATTTTTTTTTAAACCCTTAACTTCTGTGTATTGGTTCCTAGGTGGAAGAGTGGTAAGGGTAGGCAATGGGGGTCAAGTGACTTGCCCAGGGTCACTCAGCTGGGAAGTGTCTTTAGAAGAATATTTTAAATAGTTGAAAGAAATGGTAAATTTCAGGTAGATATTAGATTAAGTGAATTTGTAATTTTCTATCTACCCCCTGAAATCTGTCCGTCAACTCCCCCCCCCCATTAAGAATATCTCTGATTGATAATTGCGAAAGACTTAGTTCCTCTCAGCAATACAAGGATCCAGGACAATTCTGGGGGACTTATGGCAAAGAATGCTACCCGCCTCCAGAGAAAGAACTGTTGGAGTCAGAATGCAGAGCACTTCAGTTTATTTGGGTTTTTATTTTGGGATTTGAGTTTTATATGAATATTCTCTTACAAAAATGAACAATACGGAATTATGTTTTGCGTAATAAAACATATATAACCCAGATCAAATTGCTTACCAGCTCTGGGAAGGGAGGGAGGGAGATCATTTGGATCCTATAAGTTTAGAAAACTTATGTAGAAAATTGTTATTCCATGTAGTTGGTAAAATAAAATACCTTTTCATAAAAAAGAACCCCTGATCTAGTCCATATCCCTTCATTCCACAGGAGAAATAACTAGTCTCAGAGTGGTTAAGTGATTTGCCCAAAAGTCACACATCAAGGGGCAGAGCTAATGACTCTAGGTGTTTGAATTCAAAGAATGCCTTTTCCAGCTTGCCGTGTTGGCCTCTGTTTTCCAAGTTTGATTCTCCACAATTCCTCATGATAGAATTGTTTCCCCATGAGCATTTTCAAGCAGCCAGTCTCACTGCCTCCCAACAGCCAGCAAAGGAGGTGTTTCCTATCCCATTGCTAAATAGAGAGGCCAAGGGCTGGCTGAGATCTTAATCCTCGTCTCTTAATTAAGCCACATTTCTGTGGATGACTGGACCTACAAATGGAAAGTCGGTGTCAGAATTATTTCTCATCCGTCTCTGAGGATTTAAAATCTGGGTGTTAACACTGTGTGCATGAGTACCCGTTGGGCTGCCTAGAGCTACAGATGGCCTTGAACCTTGGAAGTATTATTAAGAGCCAAAATAAATAAATGAAAGGAAGGCAGTCTTAAAATTTCCGCTCTCTGAATGATGCACATGGAGAGCTCCTCGTGGCCCCCAACTACTTGTTGTCTGGACAGGTAGTTAGTTGTAGGGTCCTCCTCTCCATTACCAAGAGGATGCACTGGGCTATGAAAAGTCAGTGTCATATGAAAGAATCTGGCACACTGGCTTATAGCAATTAACAGCTGGGTGGAGAAGACTACTCTGGAAGGCGGATCACCCTGAACAACTCTTCATTTCTGTTCTGACAATGTGGTCTTCCTGCCATTGTTCTTTAAGGAAGAAGAGAAAAGCGACCGAGGACTGTGAAAGAGCTGGGTTTTGTTTTTGTTTTTGTTTTCAAGGAAACTGTAAACCTAGTCAAGATCCAGGGTTTGGGGTTGTTTAATTTCTCTCCAATCCCCCCAATAACTGCCTTCATTTTAAAGTCAGACTTTTCCGAGAGAAACAGCTGCCTTTCAGAGCGCTGACAGTTTTATTTGGGTAGTGAAGTGCTCCTAGTACCTTGAGACAAGGCCAAAATGAAAATCCACAGGAAGTAAGTTATTATTTCTCAAGAGTCCATCAACTCCTTGTCTAGCCATCTGTCCATTCATGCCCTTCCCTCTCGATCACATTACACCTACGCCTACCCTTTTCTCTCTTCTCTCTAACATGGTTGCTTAACACTTCTAGTTCCCACCCTCGAGTTAAAATTTAGTAAAGGTGAGTGAGAAAAAACAAGCCATCCTGAATCTATCCCATGGACCTCTGCTGGACTCCAGCGTCTCATGGTGTGTGGGTTGGGAAGCAATGGAGAAACGGATACACGTAGAGATACACATCTTGTGTCTCCACCTTACTGTTACTTCTGTAGCCCGGCACGTGACACTTTTTTATGAATAACATCTCTAAATGTTACCATGCATATATCAGTAACAAAAAGTGCCAGACTTCCATGTTAGCAGGGAGACCCTAGACTGAACTGTGCGGCAAGCTAGCCATCTGGGTAAATGATGCCAGAGGGTGCTAATTCTAAAAGGCTTCAGCTTAAAGGTCTCCCCTTCTAGGACTTCAATTTCAAAAATCACGACTTAGGGTTCTAAGCATGGACTTTACTGATGTCTTAGTAGGAATTAATTTTTGGGATTGTATCTCATTTATATCTGAAAGTAATTTTGAGGAGGCAGAAGTGAAATAAAGGGCCAAGGCATGGAACACTTCCTAGGAGAGCCAGGCTTATGTGGATAGCCTAGGATAGCATGGAGACACTGGGCACTTAAGGGACCTGGATGAATATGCTGCAAGATGAGAGAAGAGGACACCGGGGAGAAATTTTACCTCAATTGGCTGTGATTGGCTGGTGCTAGAAGTCAGTGTGCCAGACTTTCAGAAATTATGAAATATAAGGGGCAACAGTGGATGGAGAGCCAGGTCTGGAGATGGGAGGTCCTGGGTTCAAGTCTGACCTCAGACACTTCCTAGCTGTGTGATCCTGGGCAAGTCACTTAACTCTCATTGCCTAGCTTTGATCAGTCTTCTGCCTTGGAACCAATACACAGAATTGATTCTAGGAAGAAAGGGAAAGGAAGGGAAAGGAAGGGGAGGGGAGAGAAAGAGAGAGAGAGAGAGAGAGAGAGAGAGAGAGATATTGATTTGAGGAATATCTTAGCATCTTGAGTCTATTATGGAAGGGAAGGAAGGAAAGAAAGAAAAAGAAAATTGTAGATTATCTTAGCACCTTTTTCATGGTTAGAGAGACTCCACTTCTCGCTATCATCCCAATGAAATTTAAAACTGTAGGTGGTTTCCTTCCCAGTTCTTGTGATGAAATACATAGGTTTAGTCTTCCCTTATAGAGAAAGATGGCTCAAAAGAGAGAATGTCTGTGTTGTTTTTTTCTGATACGTAGACTTTCTGTTCCCTGAGAGTAAGGGCAAAGGCATCTCTTTAACCTGGTCCCAAAAAAAACAGGGCCTTGCGCACAGTAGATGCTTACTGAATATGTGTTGAAGAAAATTAATGTTTTCCCCAAGACACAGCATTATCATCTCTGTGACCTAGAGCCTTCTAGTTATTATAAATCAGGATCTCCCTTGCTAAAGGAAAGGACTGGGGGAACGCCTGCTCCTTTATTTAAAAACAAGAGGCCAGAGCCCTCAAGAAAACCAAGCTGATATAGGAGAAAGAAAGAACTAAAGATGAGGTTCTAGGATCTACTTCTATTCCAATTCATATGTAGGAGTATAAAAGGGTAGGAGGCTGTGGGCCAAGGCCCAAAGTTGCAATAATTTCTCCACCAATGTGCCATCTCTCACTTTGCACCCCATAGATAAGAGCATCCCAAGAGAGGACCCCGAACATATCTTCCCATAAAACTAGCACTCTTTGGATAGGATTTGCAAGTTCTTGAGCACTATCCTTCAGGGGCACAATGAATTAATTAGGTTTTATCCATTAGGCTGGGAACCTGAGGATCACTGAAGGAAGACTGTCTTCCAAGTTCTAAATAATGTGCAGACATTCTGAATACAATCCAACTTGTAAGGTGAGAACTACCTGGACTTGTGATCGAGAAAATCGTAATTACTTAAATTAGGCTTAGAAGTCTACTAGCTGTAGACAGATGTAAGGAAAACCTCCTGATAGCTAGGGTTGTACAGAGGTAGAAAAGACTACATTGGGACACTAATGGGCTCCCCCTCATTAGAAATTGTTGGCCAACAACTGAATGATCATTTACATTCCAGGAGAATATCAGCTCCTTGACGTGGACTGTTTTTATTTTTTAAACCTTTATCTTCTGTCTTAGAATTGATACTAAATATTGGTTACAAGAGTGGTAAGGGTTAGGCAATTGGGATTAAGTGACTAGCCCAGGGTCACACAGCTAGGCAGTGTCTGAGGCCAGATTTGAACCCAGGACCTCCCATCTTTAGGCCTGGTTCCCCACTGAACCACCCAGCTGCCCCTGTTTTATCTTTAAATAAAACTTATATGCTTGATACTTAGCATACCTAGCCCAGTGCTTTGTGTTTAATAATGCTTTGCTGGATTGAATTAAATTAAATTATTGGGTTTATATAGGGGGAATTTCTATTCAAATATGAATGGACTAGGCGACTTTTGAGAATCTTTTCAACTCAGATTCTGTGATTCTAATAAGAGACAGAATTAACCTTTTAAGTACAATAATAATAGTAGCAAGATTTATAGAGTATGTAAAGGTTTGCAAAGCACTTTATAATAATAATAACTATTATTTTTATAGTGCTAACTATGTACCAGATACTATGCTAAGCCCTTTATAATTATTATCTCATTTGATCCTTACAATGACTTGGGAGTGTAGGTGCTATTATTCCCATTTTACAGATGAGGAAATTGGGGCAAACAGACTAAGACTTACTCAAAGATCACCGGCTAGTTAAATGTTTGAGGTCAGATTTGAACTGATATTTTCCTGACTCCAGATCTGGCTCCCTTATCCACTGGGCCACCTAGATGTGAGGAATATCCAGTGGGGTGTGTGTGTGTGTGTGTGTTTTAATTAAAAAAAATTTTTTAAACCCTTACCTTTCATCTTGGAGTCATTTCTGTATATTGGCTCTTTGGTGGAAGAGTGGTAAGGGTAGGCAATGGGGGTCAAGTGACTTGCCCAGGGTCACACAGCTGAGAAGTGTCTGAGGCCACATTTGAAACTAGGACCTCCTGTCTCTAGGCCTGGCTCTCAATCCACTGAGCTACCTACCTGCCCCCCAGTGGTGTGTTTAGATAGCAGTTTGATGAGAAAAGATCTGAGAATGAGTCAGTAGTGTGATACAGAGGGGGGGAAAGGCAATTGCAATATCAATTGCTAATTAAGAATTATAACTCTGGTTAGATTGTGAAGCTTTTTGGGAGATGTGGTTTGGGAGGGTGTCTGTGTAGCTTGTTCTTAGTTTTGCCTGATAGAGAGCAAAAGCAACCAGGACACTTAAGAAATGATGGTGTCAGTCAAACATTCTGTCATCTCAGACCCATCCATTATGGGAAGCATTTTCCCATTGGACCTTGGTGTGGATGCCTAGAAATGCAAGATCCATATTGAGTTAGCTTTTAATTATTTCCTGCCATTACAATTGCTGATTGTGGGAAGTGGTTGCCACATTTTTGTCCTGTGAAGATGGTCTTTTTTTTTTTTTTTTAACATATATTCACACCTGTCTTTGCTTCTTGGAATAAAAATGGATTTCAGGCTCGGACTTTAACACCATCAAACCTTGAATAAAGAAAAAAAGAATAGACTTGTCACAATGATCAAATTTAAAATATTATGGAAAGAGAGTCTATGACAACTGAGATAGTCACATAAAATATCTTGATCTAAAAAAATGTAAAGGTTCCGTGAGCATTACTTTTTCTATAAATCAGGGATTATTTTCAAGTAGAGTTTTCACTTCCTAAAGTTACCAAACAAGAATAGAAAGACCAAGTCATTTTTTAAGGAGGGAATGTGGAAATCTGGCCTTATCTTTGAAATTTTATAAATAGTTCTTTTAATCTTTAGAATTGTCTCAACAGTTGATTTTCTTTCTTTCTTTCTTTCTTTCTTTCTTTCTTTCTTTCTTTCTTTCTTTCTTTCTTTCTTTCTTTCTTTCTTTCTTTCTTTCTTTCTT
>NC_058130.1:28426334-28454509 GCF_016433145.1 Gracilinanus agilis | reverse complement strand
ATATATATATATATATATATATATATATATATATATATATATATATGTATGTATGTATATATAAAATCTCATGTACATAGTAACCAATAACCTCAGCCATGGTTAAATAATGTTGATTAATTCCCAAGATCAAAAATGATCACATTAAGTAAGTCCTCTAATCTCTCCAAGCCCCAGTTCCCTTATTTGTAAAATGTAGAATTTAAAGGGGAAGGCTTCTGAGGTCCCTATCACTTCTAAATCTATAATTTTGTGCTTCTTCTTTCCCTTTTTCTGCCCTCTTTTCTAACTTTCTCTTCCTCACTCTTACCCTCTCTCTGATCTGAGGGCCTAGGTCCTAGGAGACCAGCCTTTTCATTTTGTCCTTAAATTGCATTATGGAGGGGGCAGCTGGGTAGCTCAGTGAATTGAGAGCCAGGCCTAGAGACAGGAGGTACTAGGTTCAAATCTGGCCTCAGACACTTCCCAGCTGGGTGACCCTGGGCAAGTCACTTACCCCCCATTGCCTACCCTTACCACTCTTCTGCCTTGGAGCCAATACACAGTATTGACTCCAAGACAGAAGGTAAGGGTTTAATTTAAAAATAATAATAATAAATTGGATTATGGAGATTATCAGATAGAAAGTAATGATAATAAAAATAAACAAGTCTTGATTTGCTAGATTTAGCCTTTCTTGCAATGGCCCATCTCTGCCCTAGACATGCCCATTTTTATGTTTGGAATTTTCCCTTATCTAGATTCCTCCATCTAGGAACTTCTAGGTAAGGATTCTTGAAACATAACCACTTAAGCTAATGGAGACCAACCTGCCAATAACGTTGGAGGTGGGAGGCCAATTTCAAGCAAGACCTCACTCCTCCCCATAAAACTCATGGCCCTGGTCCACACTGTCAAGCAGCCCTTATGTGTGGGACTGCCCAGGAATTCCTTCACTTACTGAAAGTAGTGATAAGAGCTTGGTATTACCCAGTATGCTTCCTAAGCCATCGATCTCTTTTCTTCTTTCACTTGAAGACCAACTCCTCTCTGGAGGCTGGATTGAGGATGTTTCTGTCCCCTCTGGAGATTTGGTTGTATCCTTGTTTCCCCATTGACTGTGATAATACAGATCCAGTTCATCTAATCAAATAAACATTTATAAAGTGCCTACTGTTTATCACACTGTGTTACGCACTGGAGATACACTTAATGAAAAAGATAGTCCTTGCCCTCAAGGAGTTTACAATTTAATGGGGGAGACAGCACAGAAAAAGAAGGCAGGAAAGCTTCCGCGGTGCAGGGGAGAGATGTGTCCTAGCCCCTTCTTCTACTTTTTCTCCTCCTCGTTCTCCCTTTGGTGAGTTGAAATGTATCAACGAAAGACTATGACACAACATCACTGGCCAGTTGGCTTCCTCTGGAAAACTATGTGTCCAGAAGAACTGGAAGGACTAATTGCCATTGTAGAGTCTTCACTTCCACACCCTCCACAAATTCAGTCATTTGCTAGATCTTGTTATTTGTACCTCCATATCTCTTACATCTGTGCCCTTCTCTCCAAGTGTATAGCCAGCACCCTCGGTGAGGCCCTCATCGCCGCTTGCCAGGACCATTGCCATATCCTCCTAATGAGTCTCTGCTCTCCAGACTTATTCTAGTCCATTCTCCACAGCTGCTAATTCAGGTCTGACTATGTCATCCCCCTACTCGATAAAATCCAGGGACTCCCTCTTACCTCTAGAGTCAAATATAAATGTTCTATTTGGCATCAAAATCTCCTCACAGCCTGCCTTCATTTTGCCTCTCCAGCCTTGTTATTTATTACTCCCCTTCATGGACTTTGGCCAGACCAAACCGGCCTCCTTGCTGTTTCTCATACATGACTCTCTCTCTCTCTCCTATATGTGATTTTGCCCTGGCCACCTCTTCTTCCTCCTCCCTGTTGCCATGCAGACTCCCTCTTTTGCTTCAAGATTCAGCTCCAAGATCATCTTATAAGACTGCTGATGCCTCTCCCTACCTCCTCCAAACCCATGAGGTTGCCTCGGATCTCTCTGTACACGTCTATACACGTATACACGCTGCTTTCCCTATTTTGAATCTAAGCTTCTTAAGGGCATAGTGTTTTTGCTTGTGTCTTAGTATCCTCAAGGTCTTCCATAGTACCTGGCACATGGTAGGTGTTTAATAAATGATTGAGTTACTGATTTAATCTGATACCCATCCCAAGAGTGCTTGCTTGCCTTTAAAAAAAAAAAAAAGAAAAACCTTACATTCTGTCTTAGAATCAATACTAATTATTGGTTCCATGGCAGAAGAGAGGTAAGGGGTAGGCAATTGGGGTCAAGTGACTTGCCCAGGGGCACACAGCTAGGAAGTGTCTGAGGTCAAATTTGAACCCAAAACATCCCATCTTTAGATCTGGCTCTCTATTCACTGAACCACTTAGAGGTCCTGTTTGCTTACATTTTAATTTTTTTAATTTTTTTAAAATTTTTTAAACCCTTAACTTCTGTGTATTGGCTCCTTGGTGGAAGATTGGTAAGGGTGGGCCATGGGGGTCAAGTGACTTGCCCAGGGTCACCCAGCTGGGAAGTGTCTGAGGCCAGATTTGAACCCAGGACCTCCTGTCTCTAGACCTGGTTCTCAATCCACTGAGCTACCCAGCTGCCCCCTGCTTATATTTTAAAAGAGGGCCACAGGGAGAGAACATTACTTAAATCATGTAGTTTGGACTGGTTTTCTGATAGAGTCCTAGGCACTGTGTCCCTTGATGGGGAAGGAGGCAGTAGTTTTGGTACGAAGGCTTCTTTTTGAGTAAGAAAGATTCTAAGTGGTAGAACAATGGCATATCCACCTAAGATGGCCAGATTTGTACACTGGTCATTGACGAGGTTACCTATTGTTAAAATGGGATTTCCTGCTCTGAGTGGGAGGGAGAAGAGAAGTTTTCTTTGATGCCAGGCTGCAACTTGGATGATGGTTGGAATTCAGAAATCTTCCATGCTTCGTCACAGACCAGACTGAGGAAGAACTTTGGAGAAGGGAAGAGGCAGAGCTTATTCCATTCAATAACCATTGTTAAGCACCTACTATGTACAGTCCTTGTATGTCCTTGGTTCTGGAGAGGAGAGATACAATATTTACATTCTACCAATCCTAGAAAAATGCAATATATGATAGATGCATTAGAAGGATACAAAAGACAAAATGGAAAATAGATCTTTGGGAACAAGTGATTCCTAATGTGGATCAAAGACAGTTTCCTAGAGAAGGTAGTATTTAGGCTGGATTTTAAATGACTATTAGGAATTTGGAAGGTGAAGAACAAGGATGATGGAGAAGGCATTCTATTTACAGAAATAATCAAAGGTATGGAGGTAGGAAAGGTCATGGCTTGTTCAGGGAGTAGAGAATACTGAAACACAGACTGAGGGGAATAGGAAAGAGACTTGGAAAGGTCACAAGGTGTTAGATTGTGGAAGGCAGCCCTTGAATGAAAGGCTAAGGGGTTTGGCCTCCTCTTGGCAGGCCATTGAAAGCCTTGACCTAGGGAGGAAGATTACCCTGGGATTAATACAAAAGTTTGTATTGGTTTGGAGTTTGGGTGGAAATGAATGAATAGTATTTATTAAGTGCCTGCTAGAAGCCAAGCTCTGTGCTAGGTTCTGGGGGTACAGAAAAAAGTGAGATAGTCCCTGCCTTCAAGCAACTTATATCTCAATAAGGAAAGATGGCACATAAAGGGGAGTGGTGACCTGGAAAGGAAGCTCTGGGCTAGGTTGCCACAGGAATGATGAGTGGAGCTATAGGGTGGTTGATCGTTAGACCCTTTCCAGAAGCAATAGCAAGATTAATTTGATTTTGTACTGTTTCCAGCTCAAGAGGTAGAAACATGAGAGAGGGTTTATGTATATGGGGTAGGACTGATGGCGAAGCATTCCAGATGAATGGAGGTGAAGCATGGTCTGGGGCTGGATAGAAATAATCAGCAGTAAACAGCCATTCCTTACTCACCATCTTTTTTTTTTCAATTTTAAACCCTTAACTTCTGTGTATTGACTTATAGGTGGAAGATTGGTAAGGGTAGGCAATGGGGGTCAAGTGACTTGCCCAGGGTCACACAGCTGGGAAGTGTCTGAGGCCGGATTTGAACCCAGGACCTCCCGTCTCTAGCCCTGGCTCTCAATCCACTGAGCTACCCAGCTGCCCCCCTTACGCACCATCTTTTATCTAGCACTATGCTAAGTACCAGAGATGAAAAGAAAAGCAGAAACGTGGTCCCTGCCCCCAAAGAGCTCACATTCTAATAGGGAAGATAGAATGCAAAAACAAAACAAAACAAAACAAATGTACATATAAGATATATACAGTATAAATGGAAGGGACCAGCAATAGGGTGGGAGTGACATAGATAGATATGGTGGATGTTCTTGTTGTATTGTTTTAAGGTTCAGTTGTGTTCAACTCTTTGTAACCCTGTTTAGAGTTTTCTTGGCAAAAATCTTGGTTTGTTATTTTCTTATTTTCTTCTACAGCTCATTTGACAGATGAAGAAATGGAGGCAAATGGAGTTAAGTGGCCTGTCCAGGGTCTCACAGCTAGTAAATGTTTGAAGCTATATTTGAATTCAGGAAGATGAGTTTTCCTGACTCCAGACCTGGTTCTCTATGCACAGCTAGGTGTGTCCATACTCCCCTACCAGTCAAGACAGCTCAGCTCCATCGCCAAGATCCAAAACTGAGTAAATGAACTTCCCCGGGGGGAAGGGCATGGTCTCTGGAGGTCCAGTCCCTAGACTGTATGTAGCAGGATCGTGAGATAGGAGGGGCACTATTGCTGGGAGTCTTTTGCACAAATTACAGATCAGTAGCATTCATGTATTACCCTCCCATCCTTCCAGATCCCCCAAGTGTCAGAAGAATGTTGACTTGGCTCTGACCTTTTCTAATGATGCCCTCTTCAGTGTGTTGACTGCCTCAATTCCAAACCTCTTTAAACTTTAAATAAGAGAGAGAATTCTCCTCCATGCTTTCTTTGTTCTCCTTCTTGGAAACTGTTTTTGAAGCAGGGTTCGGATACCTTCCGAAACCCCACAGAAGAAAGTGATTTCCATAGCAGCTGTAACCATGGGAAACCTTCAAAATAGCTCCCGCTCCTATGTTTTACTTAGACCCCTTCTCTCTTCTGGTTGGTTGGCTTGATGAAGCAATGCAAGTATTTACGTTATTATCTTTCTAACATGGAAAGCCAATCCAATAGGTCCTTCTCTTTTCTTCCTGAATACAGTTAATCCTTTTTACATTCAGCGTTGTGTGGGAGAAGGAAGGCTGACCTGGAATCCGGTGCCTTGGGTTCTTTTCCCAGCCTGGCCATGAGCTAGATGGTGACCTTGGGTAAATCCTTTCCCCTCTCTTCGTCAGTAAAATGAAGGGCTTAGACAAACTCATATCTAATGTTCCTCAAATTGCTTTTGCTCAATGACCACAAAAGAGTGAGGAATATATTTATGTAAGAAAGCTAAGATGAGCTCCTTAGCTACCTTCATGGTCTTTCTTTCCTTAGCCAGGGAAACTCAAATGGAATGTTGGATTGAGAGCATCTCTTCTTAAATTTGGGGGTCTCGGAACCCCTTTAGACTTAAAAAATGATTGAAGACCCCCAAAGAGCTTTTGTTTTATGTGGGTTTTATCTATTGATATTTACCATATTAGAAATTAAACCATATCATTACGAAAAGAGTTTTATTCTCACAGACACCCCCCACCTACCCACCCCTCCTGGAAAGTGTCTTGGGATCTGCTGGGATCGAAGCCTTTGATGTAGAGGAGTGGGAATTTGGGTTCCTTTCCTCTGTATTTTTCTTCTTCCAGGGTGCTAGAATGCAATGAAAGCCCTGTCTAGCTTGAATGACAAGAGGAACAGAAGCAAGCTTTGGTATGCATAGCAGTGTTCTTCCCTGGTTTCTTTTTGATTTTGCTCTCATGGGATACCAGCAGTGAGCAATCCTTCAGTCATTTTGGAGAGATGTTCTGAATTCGCCCTGAACCGTATGATTTATTCTTGGGGAGGTCTCTGCAGAATAAATCAAGGGATTATATGGACAGAATCGGCGATCCCATTGCTCTTTTGGGGGATGAGTTTAGGGAGAAGGATCTGGTCAATGTGTCCCTTAATGAGCACCCATTAATGAAATGTGGTCTTGAGAGTAGACCAGAAGTCATTGCAGCAACCCTTAATAGGGAGAAGGGAACATGCTGAGCATGGTGTTTGCCTTTGGTGTCTTGCCAGGCCATTGGGAGGGGCCCAGGAGAGAAGCTGAAAAATGAAACAAAGAGTTCAAGGCAGCCAATTATATATGTATATTTTTTCTCATATCCAAAATGTTTAAAAAATCATGTAGGGAAATGTGTTGCATAAGTTAAACCAGCTGCAAACGTCTTTTATGTCGAGGGCTTTCTTGGGTCGCCCCGGATATCAGGCAGCTTTTCCAAGGCTCAAGGTGCTGGGTATATACTAGATTGTAAGAGAACTTCCTTAGTGCAAGACCCAGCAAACATTTATAAAGGGCCTGCTCCAAGCCAGGTCTGTGCTAGATACTAGAGAGTCAAAGCTAAAGGTGAAACAACTGCCTTTAAGAAGTCTGCGTTCTACTGGTATATGCATCCCCGAACAGTGAGTTTTCCTTTTAACCCGTGGATTTTAGTGTCATTTTGGTTTTTTTTTAAAAGAAATAATCTTGTCGAGCTGAATTTCTATTTTCTGCCTCACACCGGGGACTGCTTTTCTAAATGGAGGCCATTCAGCCAATATCATGAAGCAAAAACCCAACTCTTCTGCTTTTGAAAATCTATTTATTTATTTTTTTTAAGTTTTATTTTTTTTATCTAGAATATTTTCCCATGGGCACATGATTCATGTTCTTTCCCTCTCCCCCAATCTCCCCCTCCCCTGTTTAAAATCTTTTTAAATGATGTTATCCTCAGCTTTCTATCAACCCAGATAATCAGACATCAGTTCAAATAGCAGTTCTGATCATTGAAAGCTTCTGTTTATACTTAGAAACAAGAGTTTATGCTTTATAAAGAACTTTAGTGACCATTTCCCATAAGAAATGAGTGCTTCTTCTTTCTTTTTAAACCCTTATTTTCCAACTTAGAATCAATTCTGTGTATTGGTTCCAAGGCAGAAGAGTGATAAGGGCTAGGCAATGGGGGTGAAGTGACTTGCCCAGGGTCACGCAGCTGGGAAGTGTCTGAGGACAGATGTGAACCCAGGACCTCCTGTCTCTAGGCCTGGCTGTCATTCTACTGGGTGACCTAGCTGCCCCCCCAGGAGTGCTTCTGTTGCAGAATCACAGAGAACATAGAGTTTGAGAGTTAGAAGGAACCTCAGTGGCCACTGAGCTCGACCCATAAGTGAAAGGCATCCTCATTATAACATAACTGATCAAGTAGCTGTCCTTCTGCGTGAAGATATCAAAGGAATAATGACCCACCATTTTTTGAGGCAGCTTATTCTCCTATTAGAGAGGGCTAATCCTTACAAAAAATTTTTTTCTGATGTCAAATCTAAATTTTCATCTCTTTCTTCCTCCTGGTTCTTCTCTCTGAGGCTAAAGAGAACAAGTTTAATCCCTTTCCCACTTGACAACCTCTTAAGTATTTGAAGAAATTACATTTATCGTGAAATTTGATTTATACTCCCCATAGCTCTGTGATTTCATTAATAGGGAAAGGGTATTCTTCCAACCCAATTATGTTCTTTCTTCCTGGAAAACTCATCTGTGACCTCCTGTAAATCCAACACTAGAGGTTCAGGCCAAGGTTCTTTCAGCCTTTCTCACATTCTCATGACATGGCATGATTTCCTGTGGAGCCCAGAAGCTAGTCAGTTGGTTAGCTCTCATTCTTACTACACGAATGTACTACTTACTACATTTTCCCCCCTTCTGAACTATTTTATTTATATCTTCATGTCCAAAGCATCCAACAATGCTTAGGTTTATGTAGAGGATTTGAATAAATGCTTGTTGATTGATTGATCATACATTTCTCTGAAGACATCTTCTGTCCCTCAGCCATTTGATTTACAAAACTTAAATGAAACTTATTTTTAAAAAATAAAATGATCGGTATATCTGCTTATTTTTTCCTACCTTATGAAACATCAAATCCTTTATATATTTTCCCATAAAACTTTAGATAATTTCTATAGAAACAATTCTGGTTTAGGATTCAAGAGACCTGAGTTCTAGTATTGGCACTTCCACTAATGTCCTGTTTGACAATAATTAATCACTCCAATACCCTTTTTGGGTTTCAGTTCCCTCATTTAGAAAAGGACTTGGTGCTTGGCTTGGAGAAGAGATGACCCAGGGAATGAGAGATGGGATGTGAAAACCATCTTCAAGTACTTGGAAGGTGGTCATATGGAAGGAGAATTAGATTTGGTTGGTTCCAGAGACCTGAACAAGAATAATGGGTAGAAACAGCAAAGAAGTAGACTTATGCTTGATGCCTTCACCATTAGAATGAATTATCCCTCGCTGGGGAGCTTGAGGCAGAACCTGGACGGTCTTTTGGCAGATATGATGATGTCATCTGCATTCTTGTTCAACATGGGTTGGATTTTGTCTTTACATTATTCTAGCCTTTTATAGTTTGAGGGGACTTTCTTCACAAGCATCTTAGGATAGAGATAGTTCCGTTAAAATTATCTCCATTTTATAGATGAGAAAATGAAGACTCTACATATTGTGGGTCTTGAATACATAAAATCATTTGTCTAGTAATTGCTGGAGCTGGATGGGAATTGGGGGTCTTCTAGCTCCAAAGTCCAATAGCTGTTTATTTCTTTTCTACCACCTCCCCTCTACAAGTCCATTGAGTCTGTGGTCTATCTCGCTTTATAGGAATATTCCATAGATTAGAACGGATGATCAACTTTGAATGCTAAAAACCCATGATTCTGTGACTTTTTGCTTTGAGTTATTTCAGTCATGTTCCACTCTTTGTGATCTCATTTAGAATTTTCTTTTTTTATTCAGATATTTTATTTTCCTAATTAAATGTAATAACAATTTCCAATATATATTTTCTTCCTTTTTTTTTTCTTTAAACCCTTACCTTCCATCTTAGAATCAATACTATGCATTGGTTCCAAGGCAGAAGAGTGGTAAGGGCTCAGACACTTTCTACCTCTAGGACTCATGGGCAAATCGATTTACCTCCATTGCCTAGCCCTTAACACTATCTAGCATACTACCTCAATAGTTAATAGAGAGCCAGGCCTAGAGCCAGGTCCTGGGTTCAAATCTGGCCTCAGATACTTCCTTGCTATGTGACCCTGGGCAAGTCACTTGACCCCCATTGCCTAGTCCTTATGACTCTTCTGCCTTAAAATACTGATATGCAGTATTGATTCTAAGACAGAAGAAGGTAAGGGTTTTTTAAAAAAGTGCTTTATTATCTAGCCTCAACCTACCCAGGCATTAATAAACTTAATAATAATAAATTTAATAAATATTATTCCTCTTTATATATATAGAGAGGACAGCTCATGAAGACCTGGATTCAGATGCTTACTTGCTGTGTGACCTTGGACAAGTCACTTAACCCTGTTTGCCTCATTTTTTTGTTTTTTTTTTTTCACCTGTAAAATGAGCTGGAGAAGGAAATGACAAATCACTCCAGTATCTTTGCCAAGAAAACCCCAAACGAGGTCACAAAGTTGAACACAACTGAACAACAACAACATAGCAAGAGCTTCATTCATTCATTCATTCATTCATACAAACTACAGTCCAGCAACACTTGTCTTTTTATTCTCCATCATTCATAGTTCTCTGGCTCTTGTCTCTATACATTTGCCACCCTGCCTGGTGCCCAGCTTCTCAGAATTTCTAGTTTCCTTTGGGGCTTACCTTGGAAGCCACTTTCTACAGAAAGTCTTTCTTCTTTCCTAACCTCTGTCACCCCCAACCCCCTACTTCTGCTAGTGCCTCTCCTCTCTAAAATGATCTTATATTCCTTTTGTATGTAGAAGTGGTATGGAAAAACCAGAAGGAAAGAAGGAGGGAGAGGGGCTAGAGGACCAACCTCAAAACTGGGCTCGAGCCCCATCTCTGACACATATACTGGCTGTGAGATCTGGGCAAGTCAGTTAACTTCTAAAGCTTTAAGCAGCTCTGAGATCGCAAACTACAGAACAGGCAAGGTCCTATAGAGTTAGTGCCCTCATACAGCAGTTCCTTGTACCAGTGAAATCTTAGGTCTCTTGTGGGTATACCGATACAATATGTGTCTACATGGTGTCTGCCCTGTCTAGATTGTAAGCTCACGGAAAGTTGGATTTTCTTTTATTTTTGTGCACTCGGTTCCTAATAGAATGCCTGGTATATACTAGGAGCTTAATAAATGCTCAGTGATTGATTATGAGTATGTGATGGAAGCCTTTATGTTTGCCTGTAGCCTAACCTCCAAGTCTGATTCTCATGCTTAAGAAATTTAAGTGCCCCCCTGAAGAACATTAAACTTTATTATTTCTGCATAGCTCCGAGCTAAAACCTCTTCTTCTCCAACTGGGCATTAAAAAGTATGTGATTCCAAGGCATTATCTTTACAGCCTGAACTCCAGGGTCCAGACAGCAGGACTAGAGCCCCAGAATGGATGTTCCAATTAGTTCCATGTGTGAAAAGGGAGTCCCAATATATCTGTCCATTATTCCTGGAAGATAACTTACTCTTTTAATTGTCACATAGTTTTAAATGGGGTTTTAGTTTCCTAGCTGCAGGACTAAGATTCCTAAAGATAAATGAGGAGACAAAAAACAAAGCATACGCACACGTTGGGTCCATTGGGACCCTGGAAAAGAGCTCAAGTTTCATTCAGGATGCAGGATTTTTCCTGACATCCAGCTTAAAGGGTGGAATGGAAATGTGGGATGCAGGAACTTAATAGAGGGATCATTAAAGGGATAGCTAACAAATATCTCAATCAATGCAAGAATTATTTATTAGGTGCCTACTACACGCAGAACAGTAGACCATTTAGGAGACCAATTCAATGAACAGTTATTACATACCTGCATACTTTTTGTAAAGGGGAAAATTTTTGATTCTATATATATGTGTGTGAGACATATATATCTTACATATATCCTCTGTGCAAGTCAGTAGGGATACAAAGATGGAGAGCTCCTACGTAATCTTTGGCCACAGGAAGCCTTCAGTCTACTTTGGGGAATATTACATAGACACAAGGTAGAGTATGAAAGGGGCAGAAGAAAAATCTAAAGCAAATGCTTGAAGATAATTTGATGAAGGAAAGAACACATTCAGTTTGATGGATCAGGAAAAAGCTACATGTAGGAGGCAGCTGCTGAAATGAACCTCAAAGAAAAAGAGGGAGGGGGTGCAGCCTACAGGAATACACAGAGACAGTAGATAGCAGGTTGAGATTAGAGAATTACTAGTAGTTTAATAGGAGAGGAGTATTGAGTATGCGAAGACTGATTTTCATATTAGTTCCAAAGCATGGCCACTAGTCTGAGAGAGCTTTCCTTTTTTCCTTCCTTCCAAAGAAAGAAGGAAGGGAGGAAGAAGGAAAGAAAGAAAGAAGGAGGAAGGAAAGAAATAAAGAAGGAAGAAGGAAGGAAGAAGGAAAGAAAGAAAGAAAGAAGAAGGAAGGAAGAAGGAAAGAAAGAAAGAAGGAAGGAAGAAGGAAGAAAGAAAGAAGGAAGAAGGAAGGAAGGAAGGAAGGGGAAGGGGAGATGGAAAGGGAGGCATCAGAAATGACCTTATGATTTTCATTTGTGACATAGGGAGGATAGGGTCATCAACAGAAAGAAGGAGAAAGTAAGAAATTTGATCTGGATTATACATGTATTATCATGCAAATCATATTTCCATATTGGTCGTTGTCGTAAGAGCACGTTCATATAAAACTAAAACCCCCAAATAAAAGCATAACTAAACTAACATGAAAGATAGTATGCTTTGATTTGCATTCGACTCCAATAGTTCTTTCTCTGGACGTGGTTAGCATTCTTTGTCATAGGTCCTTCCAAATTGTCCTGGATTATTGTATTGCTGAGAATTGCTTAGCCCTTCACAGTTGATCATTGTATAATAGCTGTTACTAAGTATGATGTTTTCCTGGTTCTGCTTATTTCATTCTGCATTAGTTCATGTAGGTCTTTCTCACTCTTTTTGAAATCATCATGCTCATTTCTTATAGGCATAATAATATTCCACCACCATGATATACCACAATTTGCTAAGCCATTCCTCAACTTATGGACATCCCCATAATTTCCAATTCTTTGCCATTACAAAAAGAGCTGCTATAAATATTTTTGTACAAGTAAACCATTTCCCCCTTTTTATTATTTTTTTTGGGGATACAGACCTAGAAGTGGTATTACAAGATCAAAGGGTATGCACAGTTTTATAACCCTTTTGACATAATTCCACATTGCCCTCCAAAATGGTTGGATTCACAACACCACCAAAAATGCATTAGTGTTCCAATTTTGCCACATCTCCTCCGACATTCATCACTTTCCTTTACTATCATATTGGCCAACCTGTTGATAAATATAAGGTGGTACCTCAGAGTTGTTTTAATGTGCATTTATTTAATCAAAAGTGATGTAGAACATTTTTTCATATGATTATTGATAGCTCTGATTTCTTCAGCTGAAAATTGCTTCTGCATATCCTTTGACCAAATTTGTCAATTGAGGCATGACTTGTATTTTTATAAATTTGACTCAGTTCTCTATAAATTTGAGAAATTAGACCTTTATCACAAAAATATGCCATAAAAAATTCCCAAGTTTGTTGTTTCTCTTGTAATCTTGGTTATGTTGGTTTTGTTTGTACGAAAATCTTTTAAATTAATACAATTGAAAATGATTCATTTTACTTCTTGTAATGGTCTCTGTCTCTTGTTTGGTCATAAGTTCTTCCCTTTTCCATACATCTACCAGGTAAATTATTCTATATTTCCCTAATTTACTTATAACTATCACCCTTTATATCTAAATCATATACCAGTTTTGACCTTGTCTTGGTATAGGGTATGAGATATTGGTCTTTGCCTAGTTTCTGCCATACTGTTTTCTACTTTCCCAGTAGTTTTTTTTTTATCACACAGTGAGTCCTCATCCCAAAAGCTGGGGTCTTTGTGTTTATCAAACACTAGATTGATATGATCATTTACTCCTGTATATTGTGGGGTTAAGCACTGTGATCTATTTTGCCCTGGGGCTAGGTCTTCCCCATAGCAGTGGAGGCTTGACCAGGCTCAGCACTATGGACTTCATTAAGGCTGGTGCCAGGGCCTGGGACTTCAAGGGGAGGGTCTGAGGTGCTCTTTTGTTTGTGCAGCCTGGGTCCCAGGATCCCAAAGTTGGCTTATGCCCAGCTTTGGAATCTGATGCAGTGGGTGGGGGGTGGTCAGCCAGCACTTCTCTGTGTGCAATTTTGCTTCGGTTCCCCCGTATCCCGTGAAGATCAACTCTATCTGCCTACCTTTCAAGATGTGTTAAGCAAGAGAACCCCCTCACTCTGCCTTGCTGTTGGATTTTGACTTCTGTCATTTTGAAGAGGTTTTTAAAGATTGGTTTGGAAGGATTGTCAGAGTGGTTCCGGCTTTTGCTGCTACTCTTGGCTTCACCACCACTCCTATATATTGTTTATCTCATTTATTCCATTGATTCACCATCCTATTTCTTAACCAGACTTTTGATGATAATGACCACTTTTAATAATGCATACAACAATCTGACCAATAGTGTTCCCACTCCTCTCTTTAACTTTCTTACTAAATGTTGAGAGATATGTTCCATATCTGTTCTCCAGGACTAAGATTGACTAATAGTGTTGATTTAGTGTTTTGGCTTCCTTTTAGTATGAAGAGAAGCAATCTTTAGGATTTTGCCTTCTTTAAAGTAATAGAGCTGAAAGGACTTTAGTGATCTTGCAGTCCAATCCTCTTATTTTCCAAATGAGGAAATCAAGGCTCACAAAATGCTCAATCGATTTGTCCAGGGTCACACGCTAGCTTATGTCAGAGCTGGAACCAACTCAGTCCAATATTCCTTTTCCACTGTACCAAACTGCCTTGTTGGCTCAATCCTGAAGATTTCCCGTCACATTTGAATTCTCTACCAAGATGCTCTCAAACAGCACAAGTATGGGGACTCCAAGGGGAACAGTACATCTTCTGGCCTCCTGTCTCCTGGGGTCTTCTCCAGACATCAAGGCTGAGGAACTGGGGTGTGGGTGTACACACTCCCAGAGCCAAAATGCTGTTTTCACATGGTGAGACTCTTCCAGCCTTGGTACAAATCCCAAGTATTGCTTTCTGGGGTCATTTGGGGAACAGAACAGGAAGATCAGAGACATCAGGCTAACCTTGTTTCAAAAAACCCACTCCCAGGTATTTTAGTTCTGTGAACCATCCAGCTCTAGGATACAGGCAAGAGAATTTATGCACTTAGAAAAATACACAGCAGAGGGCACCCAAGAATGCTTAGTTGGGCATCCATTGTACTAAATTCTCTTGTATTGGAGAGCTGTCAGAACAAACCGTTCTGATTTTTTTTTAATTAAGCTGATTTCTTAAGGAACAACATAAAGGAAATATTCAGAGCCATCACAGGAATAGCCTGCTGTCACCGGAGAAGGTCATTTTGTACTTGCAATGGCACTTTTTTTTAAATTAATGGACCTGATTAGAGAAAATGCCAAGGTGGGTTAAACTCAGGGTAGCTTCTACCAAGATTTTCTACCATTAAGTCTAATCATGGACTCATAACCTAGCCAGACCATCAAATCGAGAAATAGAAGACATTCTTCCCTGTTCCCAGAAATGGATAATGAATCTGAAGATGGTTAAGGATACATAAAATCAACCAGAAACCACCTCCCCAGTTACTTATTCTTAAGATATTGCATCAGAGGATTAAGATAGATTGAGAGATGAAAGGCACTGAAGAGGTCCCCTCAATTTGTCAGAGGAGGACACTGAGGTCCAGAGGTGTTGTTGGCTTAACTATACCATGCTGGCTTTGGGAAACCAAAATGGAAGCCAGCCTTACTGATCCTGATGTTACTGCACAGCACGGCAGGTATGGGATAGGTCTGTCTTCTCTGGTGATCTGCTTATTTCTTGAAACCTCCAAATCTCTCTTTTGTTAGTTTACTCTCTGGGTCATAAATTTAAAAATTTTACAGTTAGAAGAGATCTTAGAGGCCAGCTAGTTTAAGCCTCTCATTTTATTGAGGAGGAAAAGTAAGGCCTGAGGTGTTAAAGGGACTTGACCAAAATTGCATTAGCAATATCAGAGAGAGAACTCAACGTCAGCTTATTTGATCTCTTCATTTTTCTGTTCCTTCTTATGGGATGCCTCTGAGCTATGTTCATACCTGCTCCAAGAGAGTCTCTATAACTACTGCAAGAGGAGTTCCTAAAGTTTATTTCAAGATGGCTCCAGCTATTACCAATCTCTCCCTTAGAAATCATTTGTATTTGCTTATTTTTCTCCATGTATTCTATTTCTTTCCTCCTGCCAAAATTACATATGCTTATGTGTATCTGTATCAATATAGATATATACACATTTCTTTTGTTCCTTTTTCCCTCCCTCCCTCCTTTCCTCCCTCCCTTCTTTCCTTCCTTCTTTTCTTCCTTCCTTCCTCCCATTCTTTTTCTCTTTCCTCCTTCCCTACTTCCTTCCTTCTTCCCCTCCTTCCTTCCTCCTTTCCCTCTCTCCTACCTCCCTCCTTTCTTCTTTCCCCTCTTCCTTTTACCCTTCTGCTCCCAGTATCTATCATAATGTCTGGAACATATTACCCATTTAGAAATGTTTATTTCAATTGAATTTCTCCAAGACTATAGATTCAGAGAGGATCATAGGAGATAGTAGAATCCTGGACCCAGAGCTATAAAGTACCTCAGAAATCATCTGATCCAGCCCTCTCATTTTACAGATGAGGATCTTGAGACCCAGAGGGAGATCCAGTGCCTTTTCCAGGTCACCAAGATAGTAAGTGGCAGAGGAGGGCTTTGAACACAGACCTTTTGATTCCAGAGTCACTGCCTTTCGTACCACACTGCCCCCCTCTTTTGAGTCTAGCGATCCTATTCCATGGGGTGGAAGAGGGAAATGGCTCGCTGGCACGTGTTCAGCAAGTGGTTATATAAATGTGAAAATGCCAAGCCTGTGTTCAATTTAAATGTTAACCTGCTTTGCTTCCCTGGCAATTTACAAATGTGTACTGCAGCTGGATTGGATTTGGGGACTGTTGACCATATACTTTATGATTCTGCTGTAAAACACCAGAACCAGAATTTGAAGGTGGTGATGAAGCCAAGAGGCTTTCAACCCACTTTTGTTTTCCCTGGCAATAATGTCACACACACAACCCACCACCACCAGCGAATAAATAACACTTTCAACTGAAGTTCTCTCTAGAGAGGCAAATGCTGCTTTCCAGAGCATCCAGCAATTAGCAGAAGAATGGGTCCATTCCTCATCCCATGCCACTCCTCCATGGGCAGGGACCCTCTCTGTATGCACCGTATTGCTTATGCCTAGACCAAAGTTTAGAGAAGTATGAAAGGGTGCAAATAAATCAGATCTGAGCTATCTTTGATCAGAGAATGGCCTTCCAGCCTTGACTCAACTCATCTTGTGGAACTGTAGATATTAATTCATAAGTGGTCAAAGAGGCAAATAAAAAGAGAGCTCTTCCCCCCAGTTGATGATTTCCTCCTCTTCATCTTCCTCCCAATCATTCTGCAGTTACTGAGCACACACTTACATGTTATTCCCCAGCCCCACCCTCAAGAGGAATATAAACTTCTTGAGGGAAGGAACTTCATTTCATCTTTGGGTAACTAGCACCTAGGATAGGGCCTGACAAATGGGACATGCTACTTACTCAATGCCTATTGAACTATATTGAATTGAATTGAGAATACAAAAGACTAGGAATGGCAACTGTGTGTTTTTTACTGCTCTCCATATGGAAGGATCATTCTTTTTTCCCAAATACATTTCTATTTTTCTTTTGTCTTTACATCACCTACATTTCCCAACCCCTCCCTCCTGGAGAGCCATCCCTTATATCAGAGACAAACAGTTCAGCAAAATTAACTGACCTTGGGGCAGCTGGGTAGCTCAGTGGAGTGAGAGTCAGGCCTAGAGACGGGAGGTCCTGGGTTCAAACCCAGCCTCAGCCACTTCCCAGCTGTGTGACCCTGGGCAAGTCACTTGACCCCCATTGCCCACCCTTACCAATCTTCCACCTATGAGACAATACACCGAAGTACAAGGGTTTAAAAAAAAAATTAACTGACCTACCGCCTCCTCCTCCCCCTGCAAAAAAGCAATATTATAAGACAGTGTTGTGCACTAGTGACTGACTGTCCATGCCCCCTTTTGGGGGGTTTTCTCAGCAAAGATCCTGGAGTGGTTTGCCATTTCTTTCTCCAGCTCATTTGATAGATAAGAAAACTGAGGCAAAGAGTTAACAGACTTGCCCAGGATCATACAACTAGTAAGTGCCTGAGGTTAGATTTAAACTCATGAAAATGAAGCTTCTGATTGCAGACCCAGTGTGCCATCATCTGTACCACCTTACAAGACATGTGCCACACCTATATTCCCCCATCTCTGGGATTGGTGCCTCCTTTGTCTTCTTTGGTGTCAAGTTTAGGAATATTATTTTAAAGAGAAAAAGAGAATTTCCAGTGGCCTGAGATTTGGACTCTTTTTCTTTTCCCCCATTGTATTGACTTTCTGGGAAGTGCATCCAAAAAAGCTGGCCACTGCTCTGATTGATGCCTTTTTTGGAAGCAAAGGGATGGGCTAGATGATCTCAGATCCCTTTGACCTGATAACTTTTTGTATGCCTCATTATTTCATCTGGTTCCTACCTTAGGAAACGTGCAGCTGAGATTTCAAAATGTAGCCAATATTAGTGGGTGGCAGGCGACAGAGGTTAGTGTTAAATTCAGATGGTTTTAGTCCTGTGCTCAGACTTCCAGCCAGCACTTCTCTATAAAATATTAGCTTAAAAATTAGTACTTGTGTTAGGAGAGCAGTTAAAAATGAAATGTTTTGGCCTGGTGACAGTGAACAATTGTATATTTCCTTAATTGTGTTTTTTCCCCTCAAATCATAGAACCTCAGTATAAGAAGGAACTTTAGAGGTCACAGGGCAGCCTGTCCCTAAATTCCCTCAGTAATGTACC
Organism: Gracilinanus agilis; assembly: GCF_016433145.1. NCBI lineage: Eukaryota > Metazoa > Chordata > Mammalia > Didelphimorphia > Didelphidae > Gracilinanus > Gracilinanus agilis. Next base: position 28,436,257 of record NC_058130.1, on the reverse strand, counting down.
TCGGAAATGTTCATCCAGCTGCCATTTGAAGACCTCCAAGGAGGGGGTCATCAAAGTAACCCATTTCACTTTTCACAGAAATCCATTTAGCTAGTTTTTCCAGAACACTAAGATGGAGTTCATCTGGCATTAGTGACTTGAAGTCATTAAAGAGAACTAATTGTTCTCTTATAATTTCTCTACTTATTTTGGTCATTAACTCCCTAAATGCCATTTTTGTTCTGTCCTTTCTAGTTCAAAGATCATTCTCCTTGATGGGACAATAGAGAAGCCAAACAAAAAAATGACCATCTTTGCCTCCTTTCTGACATTTTATTATCATTGTTCCATCTACCCCAAACTTATTCCTTCTTTGATCATGTTCTTTCCCCAGGATAAAAAAAACAAAACTCTGAAATACACACCCACACATATATACACACAAGCATATACACATATGAGGGGGTTTTTTTGGTTGTTGTCGTTCTTTGCTTTATTCACCAAATTAAGCCCATTCTGGGCTTTAGCATTTTTTGCATTTCTTTGGGTGGAGAGTCCTAGAACATGTTCAGAGAATTAAAATTCTCTAGAATTCTCTAGAAAAACTATATTACTTCACTTTTCAGCCTGTTTCATCTGTTTCCCAAACTTCTCATCTATTTCTTCTCTCTGTCCAGGTGGTCTCTAGTAAACTCTGACAAAACCGTTGTTTCTGTTTCATCCACCATTTTCATTCAAAGACTCTTTCTTTCATTTCTTCCTCTTAGTTCCTGTATTTTCTCAAGAGTTTACTTTTTTTTAATCCTTACCTACTGCCTTAGTAAGATAGGAGAGCAGCAAAGGCTAGGCATTTGGAGTTAAGTGACTCACCCACGGTTACTTATCTTCCTGACTTCAAAACTGGTCTCAGAAATTTACTAGCTGTATGACCCTGGGCAAGTCACTTAACTCTGTTTGCCTCAGTTTCTTCATCTGGAAAATGAGCTAAAGAAGGAAATAATAAACTATCTGTGTGACCCTTGGGAAATCACTTCACCTTGTTGACCTCAGTTTCCTCATCTGAAAAATGAGCTGGAGAAGATGTCAAGCTATCTGTGTGATTCTGGGCAAATTGCTTAACTCTATTTGCCTCATTTTCCTTATCTGGAAAATGAGCTGGAAAAGGGGATAGTAAACTATCTGAGTGATCCTGGACAAGCCACTTAACCCTGTTTGCTTCAGTTTCCTCATATGGAAAATGGGCTAGAGAAGGAGATGGCAAACCATTCCAGGATCTCTGCTAAGAAAATCCCAAATGAGGTCCTGAAGGGTCAGACATGACTGAAAAAAAAACCACTTAGCACAATGCCTATTTGTTGTAGGTGCTTAATAAATGTTTGTTGAATCGAATCAAACCCCAAATCAAGGGAGATAAGTTGTTCTAATCCTGGGTCTTACACTTCCTACTTTTATGTCCCTGGACAAGTCCTTTAACCACCTTTAGCCTTAGTTCCCTCATCTGTAAAATGAGAATAACAATAATAGCTATTAGTACTGACTCCCAAGGCTGTTGAAAGGATCAAATGAAATAATATGCATAAAGTATTATGTAAACCTGAAAGCTCTATGAAAATGGGAGCTATTATTATTATAAATATTCAGACGAGGCTTTCTTGTGATGAAAAGCCATTTTTCCTACAAAAACCATCACAATTCTGGAGGATTCTGAATACCATTTAGCATTGGGCTTCTAGGGAAATGAGGAACCTAGGAAAATTCTGAGTTGGTCCAGTGCCAATAAATGAATTTGCAAACCACTTGCCAGCCTTATTGCATTGCACAAGTTTGCCTTATAACTGCAACACTAATGGGGGTCGGCCACTGATCTGGGACCCTCACGTTTGCCAACATCAACAGAAAGTGTACCCTGGGAATCTTCTTGGAAAAACTTGAGCTGTATTTACTACACGGACCTCCACGCTGGGAACACTGCTTTACAATAATGGTTATGAGATGCCCGCTGGTCAGGAAAGAAGCTGTTTTCACCTCATTTTATTCATGACTTGAATTCTGCCCAGGACACACAGTTCATTGAAAAATCTGCCCATCGTGGTTTCCTTGTATAATAGGTAGAGTATGTTCAAGTAGTATTGACCTGCAAAACCCTAATTCTAAAGGATTAGGGAAATAGTGCTTTGATTTGTCTTTGATTACTGGAGTTCACATTTAATACTAGAATCATAACCAGGAATCCTAGTGCTTGGGGGTAAATTCACTCTGTGTGTGTAAGTGTATGTGTGTTGGAGAGGGTGCTCAGAGAAGAATGGATCCAAGTCCAGAGAAGTCTTTCCCTTTAGACCTGGATATACGCAGGAGCTATACCTACTTCGGGTATTAGAAAGAGCCTTGGAATAAGGGTCAGAAGATCTGGGTTTGAATCCTGCCTCAGACACTGTAGGATGACCTTGTTAAGGAAGAGAGGAATGACAATAATAGCACTTACTTTGCAGGACTGTTGGGAGGTTCAATTAAAATAACATATGTAAATCTCTTGTAAAGTTTAAAGTATTTTTTTATTGTCAGCTCTTATTGTTGTTCCTTTCCATTGACCTCCATAAGGGCTCCAGTTCTATGAGTATTCTTAGGACTGCATAAACACTCCTCTCTCCCTGAAGTAGCAATGGACAGTTTGTGGCCAGGGCTGCTTTCCACTCTTTCATTTGTCCCTGGGCTGCCCAGCAGTTGCGCTGTCCCTCTGCTTGAGGGAATCATTCCAATGGATCTTTTTTCCATCTGCTCCTTATTTGGGGTCCAACTTAATGGACAACTTGGAGCCCCCCCTCCTCTGTCCTGCAGTGCAGAGGACCGTCATTGGGAGGAATTAAACCCTGAAGTATGTCAGTATCCTAAGGAAAGCCTTGGTGGTCCCATCGTAGTTATGGCTTATGTTTAGTACCTGAAAAATAAATTTCAAATGCATCCTTTATTGATATCCAAATTGACATCAACTGGGTTAATATTCCTGAGAGTTCTTTAAAATTTTTGCTTTTATATTTTCTATGTTTTCCCAGTATATTCCTCCCTCCTCCCCTTCCTAAAGAGCAATTCTTTATAACAAAAAATATAAAAAAGAGAAATGACCAACACATTAACCAAGCTCTGTGTTATATTTCATCACCCATAGCTAGAGTCCTTCACCTCTACAAAGCAGGGAGGTGAAGTCTTAAATCTCTTCTTTGGGGCCAACTTTGGTGATTATAATTTCACTGCACTTTGTTTGAGTCTTTAATGTATCTAACTTTCAGTTTCTTCATCCACAAAATGAAGGAATAAATGATTTCTAAGTTCTAAGGCCATGATCCTCTGATTGCTTTGTAGTTGGGTGTTTTTTTTTAAATCATTTATTTTATAGTCATTGTGTATGCTATTTCCTCTTTTATTTACTTTAGCACCTAGGTGAATTTTTAAATTAAAAAAAATTTTAATATAGATTAGCTTTCAAGTTCAATCTAGAACATGTACTATTATATAAAAAGAATAAATGATGAATTAGGCTAGCTAGTCATAGCCTAAACTACAAGCTATTTTAGACAGAACAGGTCTTCTGATAATCACCCAAGTGCCTCCCAAAAGATTATAGATAAGGATGGCATAATATTGAGGCCCATTAGTCCCACTTCAGTCAAGAACTCTCATGAATTTGTGTGATAATTCCTATTCAGGCTTGACTACAAACTCTCTTTAAAGTTGTTTCCTAAGGCCTCTGTTAGTGAATGGGGACCCAGTTATTGAAAGATCTCTATTTAATAGTAATTATTTTTTCTCATTTTAAAAATGGCAGAAAATCTGCTTTTCTTTTCTCTCACACCTCCTTCCCAGTGGAAATCTACCTCTAAAGGGAACATAACGGTAGTTAATGTGTTGTCCGTATTGCCATCCAGATTTTCAGCTTGAGGCGTAGCATCCCTACCTGCAATATGCCAGGAAAGAAAAATGCATATTCTCAGTTGAAGTTGCTTATTAATGCTGTGGATTTCACTAAAAAAAAATTGGGTCTTAGTTCTCCATGGAATTCAGTTTGGAAGCATTTAGTACCTGTCAGCTCTGTACATGTGTGTGATATGTAAATCCTGGGTGCTCCCTAAATGGTCTCTACTACTGATGACTGACTGGGGGCTAAAGATCCCTTTTTTCTGATTGGGCTCCACTGCATGTAAGTGCCATTTGTGGGAGCCCCTGACATTTTATAGAATGAGAACACAAAGGAAAAGAGTGGAAGGGAAGTGCCTCTGGAGAATTTGATTCCCCCCCATCCCTCCTTGGTCTCTTTGCTTGGCTTCCCCATTCTCCCACCTCCTGTGAAGTTACCTAGGGAAAAACAGAAAGAATAGCTGGAGAGAGTCCCAAAAGTAAAGAGGTCTGCCAACAATTTCTTGGATGATTAGATGGTATCCAATATTTAGAAGATGTTTTCACTTGTGAATTCTAATGTATATAGGCTTAAACAATAGAGTATACACAGAGAAAGGAACCTAAAAGACCTCTGCAGGCTGGTCTGAATCAAATAAGATGAAACTGAATAGGAATCTAGAGTTGAGGTCTTATATTTGGCTTCAAAAATATCCTTCACAAGTACAAGATGGAGGAGGCATGTTTAGACAACATTTTCTCTGAAGGAATTCTGAGGATTTTAGTGGACTGACTTCAGGCTCAATATGAATCAATACTGTATAATGTGATAGCCAAAAAGCCAATGAGCTCTTGGGTGACATTGAGAGGCATAGTTCCCAGGAAAAAGGAGATCACAATCTCAGTGTTTTTTGCCTACATTAGATTTCATCTGGAGTATTATGTTCAGTTCTGGGTCCTGGTTTGGTTTCTGAAGGTCACTGATCCAACTGGAAAGTCTCCAGAAGAGAGCAAGGCAGCCAAGTTGGTGAAGGACCTCGAGTCAATACGATCAAAATTTTGATTAATGGAACTAGGAATGTTTAGCCTAAAAAGGGAAGAGTGAGAGTGTATAAAGGTGTGTGTGTGTGTGTGTGTGTGTGTGTGTGTGTGTGTGTGTGTGTGTGTGTGTGTGTGAAGGGGTGTGATAGTTTGTGTGTGTGTGTGTGTGTGTGTGTGTGTGAAGGGGTGTGATAGTTTTGTTCTTATATTGTGCTAAAAACTGGAGAGATCAATTAGTCGATCAATATTTTTATTTTATTTGCACATGCTAAGTGATAGGGATACCAAGAAACAAAAAGACAATCCCTGTCCTTCAGAAACATACAATTAAACGGGAAGACAACATGCAAACATATAAATGAGTAGCATACAGGACAAAAAAAAATAATTAACAAAGGGAAGGCACTGAAATTAAAAGACTTTGGGGAATGCCATGAGATAGGATTTTAGTTAGGACTTAAAGGAATCCAGGGAGATCACTAGTCAGGGTGGAAGAGGGAGAAGAGCCTGAGAAAATGTCTTAATGAAACAGCCAGAAGGCCACCATCTCTAAAATAAAAAAATAAAAAAAGTCTCTGCCCTTAAGAAGCTCATGTTCTAATGGGGAAAACAATGTAAATGCTTATTTAATTGAGTCGAATTATAGGATTACAACCTCTTATTGTATATATTGTAGGTAACAGGGAATTCTACACCCAAATTTGTTTCTTAGACTCATGCCAAATGTGATAGACATTCAAAGAAGAGCAGCTAAAGACACTCCTTGAGGGCTGGGAATATTTTCCCTTTTGTCTTTGTATTCTTCCTGCCAGTCTTTCACATAATAGATTCTTAATGCTTGTTGGATTGGATTAACTTAATTTTTTACCCTAAAGAAAAATGACTTTAAAAAAGTTATATCCCTAAACAGTCTACTAGGGTCTTGAGTGCCTTTCCACCACCTCCCACCCAGAAATGTTCATGCAAGTTTAGAATTTAAGATATGCCACAATTGGGCATATGTCCAAAAGAGTCAAGACCAGAAAGAAAGGCCCCATAAATACTAGATTATTCAGAGCAGTACTTTGTAGTCAGCCAGTGCATCACACACACACACAAAACCAACTAGAAATGTCAAAGTAGGTGCCTGTCAATTGGGGATGGTTGAACAAGCTTTAGCACATGAAAGAAATGAAATCGTATTGTGTAGTGTGACAAATGAAGTAAACAGAACCAGAGGAAGAATATACAATGATTACAATAATGTAAATGAAAAGAACATGACTGGGAAGACACTCCCTGAATAATTGTAATGACTAATCTAGGTCCCAGAGAACAGGAATAAAACATACCTCCCATGTCTTGACAGAGAAGTTGGGGGACTCCAGTGAGAAAATACTGCCTACACTGTCAGATAGAGTCCTGGCACTGGTGGCTTGTGCTTAACTGTTTTCCTTAGAAAAATGTCCAATGCAGGTTCGGAGGGGATTGAGTATGGCATGAATCATAGAATGCATCAACAAAACTAATACCTAAAGAGATTTTAAAAACAGATGGAGGCAGTGCAGTTGTGATAAGTGTCCCTTTTCATTTTCTCCAGTTGGTTCTTGGACATTATCGAATGCAATCAAACTCAACATTTCCACTGTGTTAGGTTAAACTGAAAATGAGCAGTAGTCTAAGTCAGTTCACAGAAATCAAACACATTTCCATTTCTAAAGCATCCTTTGTTCAAACACCTCCGGGCATGGCAGGAAAACATTCCCAAGGAGCTCAAGGTACAAATGAAATAGATATCAAAGCAATTACAATATTAAACACACAAAGGCCAGAAGACATCTGATACCCTCAGTCTAAAGAGAAAAAAAGATACTGTGCCAAAGAAAATCCAAAAAAGAAGAAAGTAAGGAAGAAAGAAAAAGAGTCTCAAAAGGCAGCAATTTGCAAAAAAGAAAGGAAAGGAAAGAAAAGAAAAGAAAAGAAAAGAACAGGAAAGAAAAGGAAAGAAAAAAGAAAAGAAGAGAAGAGAAGAGAAGAGAAGAGAAGAGAAGAGAGGAGAAGAGAGAAGAGAGGAGAAGAGAAGAAAAAGAAAGCCAGTCAACCTCAATAAGGTCCTTGCATGTGTATCCATAACCACAAAATGCTACATTGGACAAATGTTCAGGGTTTGTCTCCAAACCACAGAAACAAGAAATTTTAGAGCCAGGACTGGGAAAGGATTCTCAGGAAGCTAACTCTGCCTGTAAACTTTCTGATAGAAATGCAGCTGGAAACACCTTTTATAGAACCATAGGAACTTCTGTAAAAGGAGAGTTAGCCTGTAGTGGCCAGTGGAGGAAATATTTTCTAGCTTTGCCTGAAAAGATTATATTCTGTTTATTTACTTAAATTTATTTTTTGTTATGCTAAAATTCCCAATATCTCCCTCCTCTCTCCAAACTAGAGAAGATATCATTTAATTTTATATATATACATATATAAGTGCATATAATGTATGCATATATAAACCAAATCTTTAATTTTTCCATGGCTATGTTCTGTTTAAAAGAATTTGCAATGGATGCTTCAGGAAAAGGAGTCAGTTTGTTAGGAGGATGTAAATCTTGTTTTAGTAACTATGGGTGGATATATTTGACATATTTAACCAATTGTAAGTTCATGTTAAAGTATGCGATTTCAGGTAAAGCTAGAATGACTATGAAACTAAGAATCTCTTGATTGAAAAAGGACAGTCAGAGAGATTTGTGTGGTCAGATTGTGATGTGTGTGTATGCGTGTGTGTGTCCACACATATGTGAGACATTCACAGAGAAAGACAGACAAAAAGGGGAAGGGATGTGACAGACAAAGACACAAGGGAAGGGAAGATGGAGAGAGGCAGGGAAAAACAAAGACAGAGAGAAAGAGGAGTGGAGAAAGGAAAAGAGAAGAGATGGAATAAGATGGACATGCAAAACATAGATATAAGGGATCAGTTAGCTGGATACTTGAGAGGGGGAAATGTGACCTTTCCTGTCTACATTATAAGTAGGAAGCTAAAGGTCTATTGCAGGGGTCAGCAATGTATGGCTCTCAAGCCATATCCGGCTCTTTTGAGGGCCAGATATGGCTCTTTCTGCAGGAGCCATAAAATCAATTTTTTTCAGGCACTGTTACAGGAGGTGCACTGTGAGCACTGTACAGCTCTCATGAAATTACATTTTAAAAAATGTGGCATTTATGGCTCTCACGGCCAAAAAGGTTGCCAACCCCTGGTCTATTGTAAAGAAAAATATCAGAGTTTAAATAGAAGCTCCTTGTAAGCCATTCTGATATCATTTTGCTCTAATGGCCAAAGCAAGAAGTTTTTGGTTTTAAAACAAAGTTCAGAGTAAATCTGAAGGTTGATTTTAGTTCACATCAAAGAAATGATTAGGTTACACTGATTAGTTAAAATTAGGAGAAAAGATGCCTCCTTTTTCCTAGGTGCTTCTATTCCTCTAAATCTTTCGTGTGTATCATTTCTATAAACATATATTTGAATATTTGAAGCATTTGTGATTTCATTGGGATGAGGACCTCCTCCACCAGAGCAACAGTTTAATATAATCTTCTAAAGTTTTGTGGCTGAAATATTTGTGACCCTGTGGCCAACTGCTGGTAATGAACCTTTCTGAACTTATTTAGACTGGTCTGAGGATAACAGGTACAAATTTCTGTTACCTGTGTGTACTCAAAGACATCCCAGCTGAGTAGACTAACCAAAACTTGTTCTCTACTGATAGCCTTTTCTATCTAAAGGTCAACTCTATATCATAGTAATGAAAGGGAATAGGACTTTAGAGAGGTTAGAAAGTCATTTGAAAAATGTTTATTTTTTTCTAATGCAAACACGGATACTATCACCATTGAAAACATCTTGCAGCTATGCATGGGTGATTTATTCTCAACTAAACAAAGGATAGAAGTGATTACAAAAGAGAAAATAACTCCGAATACATGAAACTGAAAAGTTTCTGCACAAACAAAATTAATGCACCCAAGAGAAGAAGAGGAGTTGTTAAACAGGAAAAAAATTTTTTTAAATTAAATTTCTCTCATCAGAATTTGTTATCCAAGATATATAAATAGTTAACATTAAACACTCACATCTAGTCAAAGGATTTGAACAAAAAATTCTCAAAAGAATTGCAAAATGTTCACAACCACATGAAAGAATGATCCAAATCACTAAAGATAGAGAGTAAAAAAATGCAAATTTAAAAAATTCTGAAGTTTTACTTCAGATCCTAAAACTTGACAAAGATCACAAAGATAGCAATAGTCAATGTTGGAGGGGTTGTGGGTAGGTAGGCTCACCAGTGCATTGTTAATGGAATTTTAAATCTGTATTACGCACCTAAAATAACCCAAATATCATAATCCTTTGACCCGGAGTCTCCACAACTGCACTTATGCCTATAGGAAGCCATCAATAAGAAGAAAGTTCCCATATTCACTAAAATATTTATGGCAACATTTTTAATAACAAAGAATTGGAAACAAAGGAATTATCCATTGATTGGTGAATGGCTAAACAAACTGGTCTACACGCAAAAAATATAATAAATATTATCCAGTACTTAGAATTGTACCTGGCACATAGGTACTTAATTAATGTTTACTGATTGCTATTGACTAACTTCTATAAAAAATGATGAATCTGAAGACTACAGAGAAACATGGATTGGATTAACTGTTACATAATGAAATCGAGCCAAGAAAATGATATACACACTGAATGAGACAATGTAAACAGAAGAGCCCCACCCCCCAAAAAAAAATTTAAAGTAAATGCTACAAAATTATAAAGAAGAAGCCTGGCTCAAAAAAAGTGATATGAGGGGCAGCTGAGTAGCTCAGTGGAGTGAGAGTCAGGCCTAGAGACAGGAGGTCCTAGGTTCAAACTCGGCCTCAGCCACTTCCCAGCTGTGTGACCCTGGGCAAGTCACTTGACCCCCATTGCCCACCCTTACCAATCTTCCACCTATGAGACAATATACCAAAGTACAAGGGTT
>NC_058130.1:28349155-28390486 GCF_016433145.1 Gracilinanus agilis | reverse complement strand
GAGAGGGAGAGAGGGAGAGAGAGAGAGAGAGAGAGAGAGAGAGAGAGAGAGAGAGAGAGAGAGAGAGAGTGAGAATATGAATAGAAGGAAAATGGATTCCTGCCTCCCCAAAATAACTCTCACAGACCATCCTCTCAATCACAGAGGGCTTGCAATCTCTGTTGGCCAAGAGGGTATCAACATAGAAATGATCAACCTGTGAATATCTGCCTTATAATTTTATTGGTTGAGGGGACTCCCAGTGAAGAAATGCCCTCAAACAATGTAGATGTGCAACTATTCCAAAGCTGAAGCCCCAAAGTATTGTGAGGAAGAGGCAAGAGGTACCCCCTCCCCTCAAAGCCTATTGGAGACAGCCCAGGACCCCGAACCAAGAACCTTGGGAGTGACAGCAACCTCTCCCCCAGACCATCAGCCCCACCTCCACCCAGGCTCCATAGCCATCCCCCTCCAGGTAGCAACAGCCATGGAGAGGTGACCTGCCAACTACTTCCTACAAGTGCTGTAGCCAAAGCTAATGAAGACACAGAAAATGAAATTCTCACCACCAAAATCCTTGGCACTGTCAAATGACTCAACATCAGAAACTGATATGATTTTATCAGTGGGAATGACATTAAAGAAAATACATTACCATCTGCTTTGCTCCTGTATCTTACCCTAAGGACCATGAGACCTTTCTATTCAGCCAAAATCTTCTGTATGAGTTATCTCCCCCATTAGAATATTAACTCTTTGAGAGCGGGGACTGTCTTACTTTTCTATTTGTACATTTAATGCTTTGCACATAATAAGCCCCTACTAGAGACTTTTTCTTTCATTGATTCATTCCCTTCTCAAATTTTCCCAAAGCATTTTGTCCAGATCTTTCCGTTGTTTCCCCTCACCTCCTGCTTTGTTTTAACTCCATGCCCTAGAAATATAGGTTTAGGAAAGGGACTTGAAAGGTCCTTGAGTCTAACTCCTTTATTTAATGGAAGAGGAAACTGAGGCTGAGAGAGTTTAAGTGACTAAGTCAAGGTGATCAGCAGGTAAGTATCTGAGGCAGAATTTGAAAACATGCCATTTTCACTTAGTCAAATATAAGCTCTTTGATGGCAGAACCTGCATCAATTTTTTTTAACCCTTAACTTCTGTGTATTGGTTCCTTGGTGGAAGAGTGGTAAGGGTGGGCAATGGGGGTCAAGTGACTTGCCCAGGGTCACACAGCTGGGAAATGTCTGAGGCCGGATTTGAACCTAGGACCTCCCCTCTCTAGGCTTAGCTCTCAATTCACTGAGCTACCCAGCTGCCCCTCTGCATCAATTTTAATTTTTTGCATCGCCTGAGTGCCTGATATGGGATCTTGCCCAGAAGCAGCACATAAAAAGCCCATACTGAATGGAATACATCTGATGGAGAAGGAGAGGTGAGCACGGAAAGGGAGAAACCACCATATTTTTTCTCATGGTCCACATAGCTTTGGCAACACTGAGAATCTCTTGGAAAACATCCTGTGCCTCTCACTTCATCCTTTACTTCTGTACCTCCATCATTGAGTTTCTCTCTTCAAAACCATGTGGGATTCAGGGACAGACTAGATGGCTCAGTGGATGGAGAGCCAGGCCTGGAGATGGGAGGTCCTAGGTTCAAATCTGACTTCAGACACTTCCTAGCTCTATGCCCCTGAGCAAGTCCCTTCACTCCCATTGCCTAGTCCTTACCACTCTTCTGCCTTGGAACTTTGTATTGATTGATACAGGAGGTAAGGATTAAACCAAAAACAAAAGCACACGGACTCCTCGGAAATGAATGACCTCAAGTGGGAGCATCTTTTATCTTTTAGTTCACACAGAAAAAGGAACATTTGCCTGTGTTTGTGTAGAAGTCAGCTCAAAAGTGAGTCATTTTCCTTTGAGTATGTTTCTAAAAGAGAGCTTGACTAGCTCATCAGTCACTTAGTAGTTTAATTGTGGCTGCCTGCAGAATAGGATACTCCATAGCATTCCCGTTGTGTCACTGGGATCAATCCAATTCCTCCTATTTACGTGTCTAAGCTGCAGGGGGTGGTGGGGAGGTGCTCTTTGGAGGGGATTTGTCTCACTTCACAGACGTTATCTCATTAATTCTCAGACCAGCTCCATGCCGAAGTGAAGAGCCCCCAGCTCTAAGTGGTAAAATAAATAATGGCGGCCCATTCTGACCTCTCTCCACTAGCTCTCCCTGGCTCCACCATTGAAACATTAGGATCTCAAGTCTCTGCTGCTCATCGTGGACTCTCAGAGCTGTAGGGGACCTCAGCCGTTGCCTGTTCTGACCTCTATCTGAAGGAGAATCCTCTCTACATCCTTCCCAAAGAGTAGGGGTCCACCCCCTGTTTGAAACCCAACTGGAAAGAGAGAATCTCCCCTGCTTCTCAGGGCAGTCTATTCCACTTTGGGGCAGCCCTACTTGTTAGGAATAGCCACATGGCTCAGTGGAGAGGATGCTGGACCTGGAATCAGGAAGACTTATTTTTTGAAATTCAGATTCTTACTAGTTGTGTGACCCTGGGCAAATCGCTTAACCCTGTTTGCCTCAGTTTCCTCATATGTCAAATGAGCTAAAGAAGGAAATGGCAAACCACTCCAATATCTCTGCCAAGAAAAAAACCCCCAAGTGGGGTCACAAAGAGTTGGACTTGACTGAAACATGACTGAACAACTGACTGAAATTATGAGGAAGCTTCTCCCTATTTCAGGCCTAAGTTTTCCTCTTTACAACTTGTGCCTTCTGGTCCTGCCCTCTAGAGCCAGGCAGAAACAGTCTAATCCTTCTACTTTGTGCCGTCTCTTTAGATATTGAAGACACATCTCATGTATCCCCTAAGAGCTTCTTCTCCAGGCTAATCACCCCTAATTCCTTTAACTCTTCCTTATATGGTATGGACTCAAGACTCTACAGTACCCAGTATCCTTTCTGACCTCCTCTGAATTCCTTCTAGCTTAAATTATCTCCTTGCATGTACCCAGAATTTGAACAAAATACAATGATCAGGATAATGTATGGGGTATCGTCATCTCCATCTTCCAGTCCTGAAAGCAATGTTTTCTTGGCTGCCATGTTGATTCATGTTAAGCTTGCAGTTCACTAAACTCCCCAGATCTTTCCCCCATCTCGTATCAACTGCTATCTAGCCATGGTTCTCTTATCGTGACATAATGGCGATATGAGTGCCGAGTTTCCCTTTTCCCCTATCAAGGCTTTCTCATTTACAGTCAGTGGATCAGGACCTTATTCTGCCAAGAGGCTATCTTGAATCATTTTTTTGGGTCAATACTGGTTAATTAAAGAATCTTTCTACAACCATGACCAAGAATAACTAAATGCCTCTTTGTATCTCCTATGACACTGGAGTGTTAGTATATATAGCTTCAATCCCAAACACCCAAGCATAATGGAGAGAGAAGAGAATGGCCACAACTCCTAGGGCACGGTCATATGGATGAATTAAATTTTAAAATCATTTTATAGATTCTGTTTAAATGTGTGTAGGTATGTGTGTGTGAGGCAGTTGATTATAATTATATTTTAGGTCATTAGAAAATTTTTGGACTGTGGATCCACCATTTTAGTTATCTTAATGGTACACTTAAAAGCAGACTCACTTGCATGGGGCACTCAAATCTTTGTGGATCAGTTAGTTTTCTGTTTACAGGCCTATCTGTAAATGTAGTTGTAGAGGGGCAGCTGGGTAGCTCAGTGGATTGAGAGATGGGCCTAGAGGCGGGAGGTCCTAGGTTCAAATCTGGCCTCAGACACTTCCCAGCTGTGTGACCCTGGGCAAGTCACTTGACCCCCGTTGCCCACCCTTACCACTCTTCCACCTAGGAGCCAATACACAGAAATTAAGGGTTTAAAAAATTTAAAAAATAATAAATATAGTTGTAGTCATCTAAGGAAACTATGATTCCTCAGCTTGTACCCCACCAATGAAGCAATTTTTCTTTAAAAAGCTTTGTTATATGAACTTCCTTCACAAAATTTTGCTGCAATTCCCCATTGTTTCATGGAGGTTCCTGAGGTTCTCAAAGGCAACGCCAGTGGAGCCAAGGTACTAGTAGGTAGATTCAACCCTGATAAAAAGACTTCATTGATGGTCTCAGTGACAGACTAAGTCTGCTCTCCAAAGACTAACCGAGATCAGTTCAGAGTGGCTCATTGCCAATAAATTGTCCATGGCAACCCATAAAACAAAGGAAAAGAAAAACTGTCCTTGAGTTCTGAGTGGCTCCCTTTCTGTAGTAACTTTGGTGAGGTGAAAAAGTTGTGCACAAGATCAGAAAGCACAAAGACACACACAGTACTTGGCACATCTGTGGCTTCATTACAATTTCTGCCAACACAAAACTCAACCCTACTTAAGATGGTTTTCCTAGAATCACAATTGAGAACTGGAAGGGACTCCAGAGGCCAACTAATCTCTCATTTCATAGGCAAAGAACTGAGGTCCAGAGAGGTGAGATTAATTGTCTGAGGTCACTCAGGTCATGAGTAGCAAACTCAAGGATTATACCCAGGTCTTCTGACCCAACTTCCAGCTTGCTTTCTACTGTATCACTATCTTCAGAACTGCTCTGACCTTGAAATCCTTTCCATTAGACTGTAAGCTCCTGGAAGGCAAGGGCTGTCTTTTGTTTCTTTTGGTATCCCTAGTGCTTAGTAGAGTCCCTGGCACCTAGTAGGTGCTAGATAAATGTTCACTGATTGATTAATTGAAACTACTGTGAGCGAAAAAAAAAAAAAGCTTCTGAACTTAGCCAGGTTGCTGTCACACACAGCACCCTAATCAAAGCTTTTCCTGCATGGAAATTTGTGCTAGAACCTAGCACCCCCTCTGTGACTCAGTGAGGCATCTGAGTTGGACTTTAGTATAGACTTTATTGAAGTTCCATTTGCAGCTTTTGATTGTTGTCAAATGTGTGTCTGTCAATGGACTCTACCAAGAATAAGTTAGTTGTGTAATAGGTTCTCTTCTGGTTCTGTTGATCCTGATCTGCATTGTGCCATATGGTTCTATATTTACGTGTGTTCTTGGTATCTATGGTGCCATAATATTCCATTATGTTATTGTGCCATCTTTTATCTATTTGCTCTCAAGGCCTTGGATACATTGCTTATTTATAAATAGGAATTGTTTGCCTTATTTTAAATAAAGCAATTAAGAATATTCTTTTGTAGTTAGCTTCTCTTTTCCTTTAGGTCCTGTATTTAGGACTGAAGTCCTAGCAATGGAATCATTGATCAGCTTTGTGACCCTGACTGTAGCCAGTGGCATAATACTGACACTTAAGTGTTTCTCCCATCAGCAACTCTTGACTGCTGTTGTATTAAGATTCAGAAATGGACGTTTTTGGTTTGTAAGCTAAGATCAAAGTGTCCAGAGCCTCGGAAGGAATCATCCACCATTCCTTCCAATGTCATGTGCTTGTTGTTGGCAAAACTCCCATTGTGTGGGCAGCAGCAGAAGTGCCCTAACAAGAGAAGGGAGGGGGCCCTGGAAGCCACGGTGACATTTGCAAGTCACCATGAACCTCTTGTCTTCTTTGATTACTCGATGACATCTCTGGTTGTAGCTTCGTTTCCCATCAAGGCTTCTACCAGAACCAGCTGCCATTGAGGATTCTCTATGATAAATCTATTAAGCCATTGGTGGGGTTACTATCTGGGGTTACCTCTGAATGGAGCCTGTGACAATTATTGTTGTTTATTAAGAGGCAGTGTGATGTAGGGAATAGCCTCCTTGCCTATCGCTGACCCATCCAGGCTGTGCAACTCTGGGTAAGTCCTTTTTAACGTCTCACTTCTCTGGGTAGCTCCCTAAGATTATTATTTACAAAGGAGGTGCCACCTGCAGTAGTAGAAGGAGTGTTCCCATCTGGGAGTTTCCTCTACCATAAGCTCACAGGTCCATTCCCTGTCCTACTTATCCTCACAGGTTGTTCTGAAGATCAAAAGAGAGAGTGTCCATAAAGTGCTTTGCCAACCCAACAACAGTACTACATAAAGGTCAGCAATTATTCTAACATATTAAAATATTTTTAATGATACCTTCTATAATGCCCTCATTTCTGAACCCCCCCCCCATTCCCTTCCCCCTTTCAGTGAGCTGTCCATGAAAAGTGAGATAAAAATGGTTTCAGCAAAACTAGCCATCAGCTGTATCTGGTGGTACCAGTAATATTCCATATCCATGGGTCCTCCATTCCTGCAAAGAGGAAAGTGTTCTCTCTCCTCTTTCCTTGGGGCCCTGCCTGGTCATTATCCTTATATTGCACTCGGTGTTTGTCCTTCTTATGGTCATTGTGTATTTTGTTCTCCTAGTTCACAATTATTTTAATATATTTATTTTCCATAGTATATACCAATATATTCCTATAAAGGTGATTGATATATTATAAACACTTAATGCTTATATTTTCCATATTTAAAAATAAATATAACACAATATTGTGCTAATATAGCTAATATTTATTCTGCATAATATAAATATAGCTTATATGTTTTATATATTTAAAAATAACTATATATCCCATAATATTACATAGTAACATAGGTTATTTATTATATATGATATAATTATAGCTTATATGTTTTATTTATTTAAAAAGAACTCTATCTGCTATAACATAATAATTTAGCATACTTATAATACATAGTATAGGTTGAGTTTATATATTTTATATATTTAAAATAACCATATCTTCCATATTATTATATAGTAATATAGGTTATTTATTATATATTATGTAGCAATAGCTTATATATTTTTTATATTTAAAAATAACTGTATCTGCTATAATGTTATATAATAATTTAGCATACTTATTATACATAGTATAGGCATGGCTTATATATTTTATATGTTTAAAATAACCATATCTTCTGTAACATAGGTTATTATATATAATGTGACTATAGTTTATATATTTTATATATTTAAAAATAACCGTATCGTCTATAACATTATATAGTAACGTAGGTTATTATACATAATGTAACCATAGTTTATATATTTTATATATTTAAAAATAACCCTATCTTCTATAAGATTATATATTAACATAGGTTATTATATATAATGTAACCATAGCTTATATGTTTTATATATTTAAAATAACTATCTCTGACATAATGTTATATAATAATTTAGCATACTTACTATACATAGTATAGGTATAGCTTATCTATTTTATATATTTAAAATAACCATATCTTCTAGAATATTTATATTAATATAGCTTATTTATTATACATAATATAAATACAGCATATATTTTATATATTCAAAATAACCATATCTTATATATTAACATGGCCTATATATTTATTATGTATAATGTAAATATAGCTTATATTAAATATTTAAACATATCTTATATATTAATAGAAATATAGCTTATGTATTTAAAAATAAATATATCTCATATATGGATGTAGATTACCTATTTGTTATCTATAATAAAGAATAGCTTATATATTAGTATTTCCCACATAAATCATTTATAGATTACATATTCCTAGAGGATGCATTATATAAATAAAATGTGTTTTCTAGCTTATATAGCAGCCTTTCTAGCTTAGAGCTGCACTAAGACTTTTGGGACGCCCCGTCTTCTAAGTGTCTTCTGTGGGTGTGGAGGAAATCAAACAAAACCGAAATCAGCCCCTGTCCTTCAGCCAGCAGTTTATATTCCACTGGGGGGAACACGGGGGGGGGGGGGGGAGGAACAAATTGGGGGATTCAAGGGCAGGCGAGGAGAAAGCGAGCTCCACAAGTGGGAGCGGTGCCCGAGTCAAGCCGGAGGAGTCCGTCGGAGCAGGGAGCTTCCCTAGAACTCCCTGGATGTGTGCGGTGTGGGGGCGTTGATCGGCAGACAGACTGGCTCTAGCTTGCCAGAATGCCTGGGGCCTCTTCAGGTTGGCTCTGTCTGGGCACTCACCCAAAGGTACGCCAGGCCTCCAGCCTCCGTCCGGCCAGCCTCTGGCTCCCCGTATTGTGTGGGCAGTGGCGGAGGTGCCCCGCGGAGAGCAGGGAGATGAATGAGGCCAGAGGAGTGCGTGGGCCGTTCTGGATGGGCAGGTCTCCCTTGCGGCTGACCTGTCTGGGCCTGGGTCCCAGGCTGCCTCCTTATCGCCCCATCTCCTTCGGGTAGGTTCTATCACTCTCATCTGGCTTGCCTCAGTCTCCTAGGAGTCACCCTCGGTAAACGCATTCTTGTTTGGAGACTTCCAAGCGGAGCCCAAAGCGTACAATTCCTTCTTTGTTCTCCGTGTCTGGCGCAGACAAAATCGAATCCCGGAGACGCTTCTGCAGGTGGCTTTCGATGCTCTCTTTTAGTCTTCACCAATCATAGATTGGACTCAACCCGTGTGTGTTCTGCAGCAGCGACTGGAGACAAAGAGCCACGGTAGAGAGATGGCTTCCCCAGAAATATGTCTCTCCTCTGCCTTCCCTGCAAGAAGAAGAGAAAACCCCATCCCGCCTTGTGTCTGCCTGTACTCTGGCTCCCAGGACGCCTTCCCTCGGAATATTTATCCTTTAGATCAGCCGCAAAGTGACGAGCTCCCGTGTCTGTCCTGGGATTTTCTCCACTAGGTTTAAGGAAATGCTAGTGTTTGAGGGAGAGTTTGGCCTTTGATTCAGCTGGAAACAGGACGCAGCTTTTATTTCCATTTCCTAATAAAGCCTCGTTCACCACGCAGGGTTCCGGCCACTCTTCCATTTGATTAAGAGCTCCAAAGTGGAATCATTCCTCATGGATGGACTTTGATTTTTTTTTTTTTTATATCCTTGAAGAGGTACTTTCTGGAGCTGAGGCGAGGTTTTTCCTTTAGGAGGAAAAATAAATGGTTACAAAAAAAAAATTAAAAAAAATTAAAAAATAAAAAAAATAATAAATGGTTACGTGAACTCAGAGCAAATAGGAACCTAACCTTGGAAATTAATCAGATCCTAATGATTCCTGGCGCATTTTTTAACAGTATAACGAGGTTTATGAAATGTCAGGCAGAGAAAATCAATTTTTCTTTTGTGTGAAGACTGAATATCTCTAGATAGCCCGGATCAGAGCTAAAGGATTTATTGAAGAAGGGAAGAAAAAATGCCCAACCAGACTTCCTAGGTCTAATCTCTTTCTGTGTTGCATTAGATGATATCTAAACTCTCTTTTGCTCTGAAATTCTGTGATTCTAATCGAGATATTCAGTTTCACATAATATGGTGGGGAAAACTCTGGACCAAACGCCAGTCCGTCTGCTTAGGGCCCAAGACAAATCCTCTCTGGGTCTCCATTTTCGATACAATAAGGAGGTTGGAGTAAATGAACTGTTAGCATCAAAGGATCATAGGTTTATTGCTGGAAGGGCCATCCAAGGCCATCCAAGCCAACCCTTTCATTTTGCTATTGGGAAAAGGAAGGCCCAAGATGGGGAGTATTTGACCAAGGTTCTTCAGCTTCTACATCTCAAAGGCAGGTCCCCCAACTCCAGATCAAACGTTACATTCTGGCCATGCAAGTCTAGGTCATAGATTTTGTTTCTTTCTGGAAGACGGCTCTTAGGATCTAATGCAGAAGGTGTATTGTTTTACAATCCATTTTCTTTTTACTTCAGTGACTTACAGGAAAGGCCTTTACTATTCAGGATGTGGAGTGTTCTTAAGGCCAATCCAAGGAAATGAGTTGAAATAGCAGCTGGTCAGCTTTGGGTTAGACCCAAGAAAAAGCAAGCCTCAAATGTCTCTTATATGTGTGATTATCTTATAAATCTGTTCTGGCATTCTAGAATCATAGCTGGAAGAGACCGTAGAAGTTATCTAGTCCAGCTCTCTCCTGGGCAACTAAGTTGATATAGTGGATAGAGTGCTGGGCTTGGAGTCAGGAAGGCTCATCTTCCCAAGTTCAAGTCCTATCTCAACACTACCTGTGTGACCGTCAGCTAGTCACTTAATCTTGTTGGCCTCAGTTTCCTCATCTGTAAAATGGGCCAGAGAAGGAAAAGGCAAGCCACTCTAATATATTATTATTATTAATGGGGTCATGAAAACTTGGATGTGAATGAAAAATAACTGAAAAGTCCGGTTCTGTCATTTTACAAAGGGAGAAAGTGAGGCCCAGAGAGATTCAGTGGTCACACAGGCAGCAAAAGCCAGCTCCTGGATATGAACCATAGGCAACTAGATCCAGATCATCTTCAATCTCCAACATATATCGTTTGATTCAGTGACCGCAGTTTCCTGGCTATTCTATTAACAAGTCCTCCATCTCTTGGCTCTAGGCATTCTCTCTTAGTGTCCCCCTTTCCTTCTCCTTTTAAGAAGCCTTCCCCAATCCCTCTTAATTCTAATACCTTTCCTCTGTTAAATATTTCCTATTTACTCGGTATATAGCTTGCTTTTAATTGATTTATTTGCATATCGTCTCCTGATTTGATTGTAAACTCCCCGAGGATGGGAATATCTTTTGGGGTTTTTTTTGGGTGGGGGGATCCCCAGTGCTCTTCTGCCTTGGGCCAGTTCACAGTATTGATTCTAAGATGGAAGGTAAGATTTAAAAAAAAATCCACTAGAAGAGACCTCAAAGACCATTTAGTCCAACTTCCACATTTTATAGGTAAGGAAATTCAGGCTTATGGAAATAAATGACTTCCTGAAATCCCAGAGTTAATAACTGTTAGAGATAGGATTTGAACCCAACCTTTGTCTCCAGATTTGGGGTTCTTTCCAAAGTCTATATCCTGCCCTAATAATGATAATAATAATACAGTATTCATATACTCATGTGTAAGTACAGTTTTATATTGTTGTTTGCATAGTGTCTCCCCCATTCGATTATGAGCTCCCTGAGTGCAGGAACACTATATTTTTGCCTTTCTTTGTATCCCCAGATCTTAACACAGTGCCTAACACATAGTAAGTACTTAATAAATGTTTACTGACTCCATATAGTTAGCTAAGTTCATCCTCAGAAAGCAGACAGTCTGTCCTAAGAGCCATCTCCATATTCAGGCTGGATGCAAAAAAAAAAAAAACAAAACAAAACGGAAAATAATATTTTGGGTGTGGGAGGCCCTGGCAGATGGAGGGGAATCGAGAAAGGCCCCTTGTAAGAGGTGATATTTGAGTTGAGCACTGGCAGAAACTAGGGAGCCTAAGAGGTAAGATAGGAGTGAGTTTGGTAAAACAGTGCTAAGCATGAAGCAGATTCTTAAACTTTCATGAATTGGATTCCACTTAGAGAGAGACTTTAAGTCATGTAATTGATGAGTTTGCCATTTCTAAGTTAACATTTTATTTCTAGGAACCTCCCTCCCTCTTTGCTATCCCCCCCATCCTTACCTTGTCCTTCTCTTACCTCTCCCGCCTTCTTCTTCCCTCACAAAAAGGCAACCCATGACCTCCAAGTGGCCTGAAAATACCCTTGGATTCCATCTCAGGCTTGTGCAAATTTTAACATGTTGCAATCACGACTTGTTGATAGATTCTCTGGGTGGGCATAAGGCTGGGCTTTTGGACAAGAGGGTTTTTTTGCCTTAGGCTCAACAGTGCATTTCTTTACTGGAACTTCCTTTTTAGAGCTGTGTAATGGACAAATCCTGTGAAATCCAGGCACTGTTCCATCAAACAACCTCAGAGATGAGGTTGTCTTTCCAAAGGCTTGGAAGCTGAGACTTTCTATTTTCTCAGTTATGGGCTGTCAGGTGACCAAAAGAACTCAGAGTATCCCCTACGTAAATGGCATTTGTCCACGTAGAAAATTCTTAATTATTCCAGATAAAGCAATTGCAAATTCCCCAAATAAATTGTTTATGACTGAATACTACCCTCTACATGAACTTTGCCTAATACTCTTGTAATCTTTCTTCTTGAGCTGTGTAGACCCATCTGGAAATCATTCCAACCAAGCATCCATCCTATACAATAAATCCCTATTTTCCTTTTTTTAATATGACTTTGGTTCCCCAGAGCTTCGAGTCAGACATGAGATGGATTTCTTATCATCTCTGTTGCTTCATTAGGAGCGTACATATTTGGTTACCATTGCTACACTCTCCTCGGACAGAGAAGTTCATTGCAACAACAGGCAATACATGCCAAGTGATTCATCAGCATACGTTACAAAACCACTCATGGACTTTTTAATGGGACTAGCAAATACAGCTCTTAATTAGTGTTGGATTCGATACCGAAAAGTTTGGGCACTCTTGGATGACCCATTTGCATTTATTTGAATGAAATTCTAATTGATTTCAGGGCACATTAGAAAGGGTTGGATAGTGAGGGGGTCTGGGAGAGAGAGCTGACCTGAAGGAGGAAAGGAGAGAGGATTATGGCTAATGGAACGAATTCCTAGAATGAGGAGGCACAAGTTATTTCCACCGGTGGCCAGCTGTTCATCTTCTTGACGTTCACATTCTTAGAGAGAACAGAGCTTCCCTTCCGGTTTGTCTTGGGAGACTATAGTTAGGAAGCTCAACATCTTGGACCCAGCTTGAAGGAAACCTTTTCCCAGAGTTCTGAAAGCACAGATCATAGTTGACCTTCCAAAAAGTGGGAAGTGCCTTCCTACCACTGAACTTGCGCTTATCACGATCCACCCTTTCATTTGAACATTTGGGCATTGAACAGCCTTTGACAATTATTTTTTGAGGAACATGGCTACAATCTAGCCACAGTGGTCTCTTTTCTGTCCTTCATACTCCCATTTCTATGCCTTCCTTTGGCCGTACCCTGAAGCTTAAAAATCATTCCCTTCTCCCTTTAAGGTCCAGCTCAGTGGTCAACTCCTACAAGTTTTTCCTGGTTTCCCCTAGTTGTTAGTGACCTTCCACCAATGACATTGCATTTCTTTTGTATTTACTTATCTATATATTTGTCATAGCTCTCCAGAAGTAGGAGGTAGGCTCCTTGAGGGTAGGTGCTTTTTTTTTTAAGGTAATCATTTTTAAGTTTTATTTATTTAATCAACAAAAATCTACCTTCTCTCCTTTCCCCCTTCTCCTACATTGAGAAAGAAAGAAAAACAAAACCCCCTGTTACAAACATGTATAGTCAAGCAAAACAAATTTCCACATTGGCAACATCCAAAAAATATTTCTGTCTCATTCTGCACTCTGAGGTCATCACCTCTGTCAGGAGGTGGGCAGCATATTTCATCACGAGTCCTCTGAAATTAAGGTTGGCCATTGCACTGATCAGAGTTTCTAAATCTTTCAAAGTTGTTTGTCTTTATGTTGCTATTGTTACAGAAATTTGTCAGCTGCGGCTCCTGGGCAAGTCACTTTACCACTGTCTGCCTCAGTTTCCTCAGCTGTAAAATGAAAATAATAACAGCACTTACCCACCCCACCCACCCCCAAGATCAAATGAGATAATATAAAGTGCTCAGCACAGTGCCTGGTACTCAGTAGATGCTTAATAAATGCTTATTCCCTTTCCTTATTGTATATAAGTTATTCTCCTAGTTCTATGTGCTTCACTCTGCATCAGTACATACAAGTCTTTCCAAGTTTCTCTGAAACTATTCCTTCTATCATTTTTATAGCACAACATCGTCTTATTTCATCTCATTCATATAGCATAACTTGTTCAGCCATTCCCTAATTGATGGGCATGCCTTCACTTCCCATTTTTTGCTACCACAAAAAGAGCTGCTCTAAATATTTTTGTACAAATGGGTCCTTTACCACTTTGATCTCCTTGGGGTTAGATCTCATATTGGTTGTGCAGGGTCAAAGGTTTAATAACCTGTGAAGCATAGCTCTAAATTGTGTTCCAGATTGGCTGGACCAATTCACAACAATTCATTAACATACCTGTTTTCCCACAGCCTCTCCAGTATTTGTCATTTTTCAATTTTGTCATCTTTGCCAGCCAGGGTATGAAACAGAACCTCAACGTTTCTTTAATTTGCATTTCTCCAATTATTAATGATATAGAGCATTTTTTTCATGATTGCTTCACTTTTTGTCTTTTTATGCCTGATGTCTGACACAGTGCCTAGCACTTAAGAAGGGTTCATATGAAGACTTTTATTCAATTGAAGGATGCATGATGTAGTGGGGCAAAAAGGGTAGAAGCTCTGAAGGAAAACTCTCCGGGTTCAAAACTCACCTCTGAGTGTCTTTCCTGGGCTTTGGTTTGCTTATCTTTCAACAAATGAGGAGGTTAGACTGAATGGCCTCTGAGGACTTTTCTAGTTCTAGGTCTAAAAGCCAGGGGTGAGTCTTTAACTACTGATTGGCTTAACAGTAGATGAGAACATTTGCATTTCGAAAGGTTACACCTGTTTGTCAAGAAGCCAGGTTGAGCCAGTCTGACAGCTACTTCTCTGAGAATAAATGACTGGCCTGATGCTTTCCAGGCCCTTTTCTAATGAGGAATCTCCTCCAGATCTCTAAGAACAGAACCAAGCAACTTTCTCAAATGGAGGTCAGATTATATTTCTTTTGTGCTCAGAAGCAAACATCCTGTTCGTGCTCTTGGTCACTTGGAGTATCCATGTAACCTCGTTCCGACTTGATCCCATCCAAAAAGTTGGGTCCATTTTCAGGAGTCTTTGTCTCTTCAAACTCAAAGGTAAACTTACTGCTTTGCCCAATAATAACAGCTCATAAATACAGAGCACTTTAGAGTCTGCAAAGCCTTTATGGTATTTGACACTCATCCTAATCCTGGGAGGTAAGTGCTATTGTTATTGCTGGTTTTTTTTTTTTTAACAGATGAGTAAACTGTGGCTCAGGAAAACCAAATTACTTTTCTATGGTCATGTAGTGAGTAAGTTTCTGAGATGGGAGATCAGCCCAAAACTTTCTGACTCTAAGTCCTGGGGTCTTGTCACTATACTATACTCCTGATGTTTTCTAGACCAAGAGAGCCCTTCCTCATCTTACATCACTCAGATGTCTTTCCTTCCAGCACTATCTCCTCTTTTAATACTGTTTCACAAGAAGAGGTGGTACAATTGTCCCCATTCCATCTTCTCCAGAAAAATTGTTACTCCTGTCATCCTTGTCTTCTCATTAATCATCAGTTTTTTCTCAGTCTACTAGCTGTTTTCCTATTGGCCGAAAGCATGCCCTTATCTCCCCAAGACCCAAAAAGCCTCTAGATCTGTCCTTCCCTGCTAACAATTGCCCTCTATCTCTCTTCCCTTTCCTGGCTAAAACTTCTTGAGAAGACCATCTACATTTAATGGCCTCCTCTTCCTTTTCTCTCCTCTTAACTCTTTCTACTTCTTCTTCTTTATCAGTTCTTTCCTTGACTATTGAAATAGCCTTCTGTTGGTCTCTTGCTTTATGGCTTTTTTCACCCCATCCCATCTGCTAATTAGTTGTCAAAGTGATCTTCCTAAAACCACGTTTGACCGGGTCATTGTCTCTTCAATGAACTCAAATTGTTCCCTATTAGTTGTGGGATCACCTATCAAATCTGCACTTTGGCTTTTAAATCCCTTCATAACCTGGCCCTTTCCTACATTCCCAGGCTTTTTATACCTTATTCCTCTGCAGGTCTGAAATAAACTCTGCCTTCTTCTTGTTCCTTGTACAAGATGCACTGTTCTCCAACTTACATTTTTAGTAGCCATCCCCTATGCTTGTAATTCTATCTATCCACATCTTTTCCTCTTGGATTCCCTAAGTTTTTTCAAGTCTCAGCTAAAATCCTACCTTCTGCAAGAAACTTTTCTGGGTCCTCCTTAAATTTTCTGGTTTTCAAAGTTCTTTTATAAGTCATCTCCTACCCACTTTCCAATATTCTTACTACTTATACCCCACCAGAATCTCCATCTTTGATCTAGTGCCTCTGGTCTCTTGGCTGTTCCACAGATAAGACAGATATCATATCATAACTCATTTAAAAAGCATTTTTTCTGGCTGTCTCCATGCCTGGAATGCTCTCCCTCCTTATCTATGCCTCCTGGGTCCTTGGCTTCCTTCAAGTCCCAACTAAAATCCCATTTTTTACAGGAAACATTTCCTTTCTCTAATCCCTACTAATTTTGGTGCCCGCCTTCTTTTGATTTTTCCTATTTATCCTCTATATAATTAGTACAGATTTGTTTGCTTGTTGTATCCTCCTTTAGATTGTGAGATCCTTGAGGACAGGGACTGTCTTTCACTTCTTTTTCTCCCCAACACTCAGCACAACACTTGGCATGGAGGAGTTGTTTAATAAATGCTCATTAATTTTAGTTGCTTCCATACCTAGCACTCTGCTAGCAGTTTCTCTGAGAAGTAAAAAATAACCACAGTTTCATACTTTCCATGCAATCCATTAGTCTAAGGTCAATCTCAGGTCAATTCAACAAACTTATAAAAACATTAAAAAACCTACTCTGTTTGAGACACTGTACTAAGCTCTGAGGATACAAAGAAAAACATTTGTCCTCAAAAAGCTTACATTCTCCTTGGTGATTGTAACCTGCACCACTGATCAATGAATACAAGGTCATTTGAAGAGAGAACACTGAGAGCTAGATCATCAGGAAAGACTTAGTGTAGGAGTTGGTGCCTGAGCCGAACTTTAAATAAAGATGAAGATTCTGACAGGTAGAATTGAGGAGGGAATTTATGGCTGGCATGGAGAATGGTTATTGAAAAAGAATGGAGGAGAGAAATGAGAGGAAAAGTTCAGGAGAACAGTAATTGGTACAGTTTAGTCTAAGGGTAGACTCTGAAAGGATGAGTAACAGACAATAAATCCGGAAGTGCAAGTGGATACTAAACTCCAGAGGGCTTTAAGGTGAGGCGTTTGTATCTTTTCCTATTGGCAGTCTGAGAGCCAGTGAAATGTTTTTGGGGCGAGTGGGGAGAGGCATGGGATGAAGAATGTTGAAGAAGATGTTTTTCTCACATTCTTCATATTTAGCATGTCATGGCAATGGCTACCTTCTCCCATGTTGGTGAAACTTGTATTTGACCATGTCTGATGTGAGTGCTGTCTATCTTCTACCATAGGAGGAGTTTAGATTGAGGTCTTTACAATGTAGGGAATATTAGAGCTTCATAGAACTCAAATGACTGAATTTAAGGTTAAACTAGAATTCAAATATACTCACTCTCATCCTGTCTCTTTTTCACATCCAAGTTATTGGCCAGGCTCTCTATCTCTTAATTACAGCTCTTAGCTAACAGTTATCTCTGGCTTCACCCCTATTGTGCTTTAAAAAAAAAACCAATCATGTTGAAATGACAACATTATTTATTGCAAAGAAACCATGGAGGAAATGAGGGAAGAGGATTGGGAGTTGAGTTGGAGCCTGGTTTATGTATCAAGCAGTTCTTTTCCTCTGTCCTCTTGGACAGTGAATTTGATTCCATTGACAATATTCAACTCTACTGGCTGCTTTAAATCATGGAGATAAGTTCAACCTATTCACATAAAAATTCAATCCTTAGCCATATACATATAGTGAAATGAAAATAGTCAGGCAACCAGACTTCTAATGCCTGCTTCTGTTAGTTGGACTTGAGAAGGCCACAGAATTTCAGAATTGGAAAGGGCCACAGCAGACCTCTAGTCCAATCTATTTGTGAAAAATAAAAAACTCTAGGGAAGGGGATCCTGTTGCCTCCAGAGATAGCCTATTCCATTTTTAGAAAGGTTAAATTGTTAGGTCACTTAACTTTCCTGGGTGTCTGTAACCTCACCTGTAAAATAAATGTGTTAGACTAAATAAGGGATTCTTAACCTGTGATGTGTGAACATGCTGGGATTTAAAAATCCCATATATATATATATATATATATATATATATATATATATATATATATATAAAACTATCTTTCAATAGAATTTGTTTCCTTTGTTCAATGCAATTTATTTTAGTCATTTAAATTATTATGAGAAGGAATGTATGGGCTTCACCTGAATTAATAAAGAAGTTCATAGTATCACAAAATGTCAAGAACTCCAGAGCTAGACGATCTCTGAGGAGTCTACTGGTTCTAATCAGCTACAGTTCTAAATAGAAGTACTACATTAAAAAAAAAAAACTTAAGTTATCAGCTGGCTCACATGGAATCCATACTTTGTATAGTGAGTGTTAGCACAGCAGGAATGGCAGCTCTGTGGCCAATTGTCTTGAGAACACCACCATTCTACCTATGCTGAAGTTGCTTTAGCCAATATATTGAAGTGAGAATTTCATTGTTGCTGTTTGGAAACTAGTGATCCTACTACTGTTTTTGCAGGCTCATATGGTAATTAAAGAAAGAGGGAAAGAAATAGGTAATATCTTTAGGGATTAGGATGGAGGCATGGGATGGCTATCTTTCTCTTTGAGTCCATTAGCTTGTTTGTTGTCTTGCTTATGTTCCCCTGAGTTATCTGATACCCAGGGATGCTTTGTTCTTGAGCAAATAATCTGTGATGAGTTTGTCCCACAGGACTGGCAAAGGCCAAAGATGTGATGGATATCATTGGAAATCATTCCCTCCCTCTTCTCCCCGACCCGGCCATATTGGAGTTATGCTTCATAAGGTTGAGAAGGATAATAAATGTTTCTATCACAGATAGGAAGGATAAGGGCATTACAAGATGGGGTGGTTTCTGGAAAAGCAGAGCAACTGATCCTTCTATTTTTTAAGTAATCTCATGTCTGTGATCAAGTTGTCATTGCTATTCATTTTTTTTATAGAAGAGGACCAATAACATCACAATTTTTGATTCAATGGTGGCCGATCAGTACAATACAAGCAGTTGGGCACAAACAGTCTGCTTGAGAAAAATAATTAAATAATAACAACAGTAAAATAATAAAAGATCTGAGACCAGTATTTTATTGAAAAGATTCTTAAGAAAAATGGCCATAGGGAAGGCTGAGAATATACATAATTCCTGCCATCTCCAGGTTAGGTTTTAATCAGGTCAGATGCAAAGATGCAGTCTTTTCTGATGAAATTTGTCCAAAGTAATAAAGCAATTTTCTATCCTATGGCAATTTCACTTAAATAATGTATGTAATCAACATCTACAGGACCACTAGAGTTGGGGGGCGGGGTTTGGTCTGTTTTTCTTTTCCTCTTCAGCTCTTTTTAATACCTGATTTGGACAGACTAACAAGGCGCCCTACTCATGCTAATCATTTCCATTTGAAGCCTATAAATGTACATGACCATGCATTTTAAAGGGATGAAAACAATTAGGTTTCATTTGGTGAGGCCCCTTGCAACAGATGGGATTTTTAATATAAACAGTTCAGCGATCTGAGTACGAAGGGGACACGTCGCCGGGTCTTGGATGAGAATTAAACAGGCTGCTCTGTCGCTCTCAGGGTAACTAGACAAAGGGCATCCTATGGAAATCTGAGACTTGACATACAGATCGGGTTAAGAAAGGGGATTAGCCAGCGCTGGGATGACATGACAAGGCTGAAGGCATTCAGGATTAGTCAAGCTGCCACTCCCATTACGGAGAGAAGTCCCTGAGAGGCAGCTAGGTGGAAAAGTGAATAGAGAGCTAGATTTTGAATCATGGAGACCTGAGTTCCAATCCTGCCTTGGATATTTACTATAGATGTGTGATCCTCTGCCTCAGTTCCCTCATCTGCAAAATGGGGGTAATAATAACACCTCACCTCCCAGGATTGTTGTGAGGATCAAGTGAGAGATTATTTGTAAAAGTCCTTTGCAAACCTTGAAGTATTTTATAAAAGTTGGATATTAATAACAATGATAATTATTATTATTCCAATGTTACCTTTTGGTTCCAGGGGGCTCTCGGGGCTCTCTCTCCTTTATCCCAGCATCCCTAGATCATACATACAGCCTGACCAAGGTGACTCATCCCTCCTTTAAAAACAGCCAAGATGTTCCCTCTCCCCAACTGGGCCCTCCCGGCCAATTGGAACTAGGCTTGTGTGGGTGGTCCCAGTCAAACAGGAGCATTCCATTCTGTCAGTCTAGAGAGAACAGGCTGAGAGACAGTTGTTGGGTTTCATTGTATGTGTGTGTTGTGTTTTTTTCAGGGGGTGGAGGTGGATGGGTTACAGCCAAAAGTATTAGGAAACCGAGGTGGAATTGGAGCTGGGGAGAAAGAGCCTTCCTCCACTCTCCTTCCTCCTCGGTTTCCCCTGTTTACTCTATCTCGGTGCAGGACGAGCGCCGTCCCTCTTCCAAGGTGTTGGTGTAAATAGAGCCTCATCCCCTTCTGTGGCGGAGGGGCCCGGCGGCGGCCCCCCCCCCTCAGAGCCCCGAACTCTGTATAACTAACTCTGTGTTCTTCCCAGACTGGGCGGCATCCGTTAAATCTTACATGGAGGTTTAAAATCACTCCCGGGGAGGTGGCCGGGACCCAGCAGCTGAGCACCAGGAAGAGTAGTCGGAATGGCCTTTAAAAACTTACAAAAGAATGCCCCCTTTGTGACCGCCCAGCCGCCTCCTCCGCGGACCCTTCCCCCGGCAGGCTGAGTTAACTCTTTGTTAGCCGTTAGGCTGGCTAGAGACCTTCCACCCTTAATAGCTTGGCAAGTTGTTTGGAGAAGAGCCTGCGCTTATGGTAAACTGGAGAGTTGATCCTTTCTCCTAAGGCTCCATTCCAGCAACTAGTGGAAATTCTGCCTAGGTCTACTGCGGAGCCAAGGACGTCCTTAGAGGCTTAGTGTTACATGAAACGTCTTTTCTCGAGATGTGCCTGAAGAGCCGTTCTCTCGGGTTAACTCCTGTTGGGGGAGGGGTGCGAGACTGTCATAATTGAAATCTAAATTGCCTAGAATATCCGAGCTAATTGAATTATTAATTATACAAATAAGCCCCTTTTCAAATGGCAAATTATCACCTCCGACGTTCTTTGCTCTGCCAACCAGGAAGATGGTAGTGATTGGCCTGGGAGAAGTCATTTGTCAGCCAACAGCTCTAAGAGATGAAAGCCTATGGAGCCTCCCTAATTCAAATGAAAGTCTAATTATTCCTGGAGGAGGGGAGAGATTCAGGGCCACATTTGGATGAACCATTCCTGGTCCCTAGTCTAACTTTTTCCAGGTCAGACAATATTAGCATTATTCTTCGAAACCTTGGTTTTTTACACGGCACAACTTTGTTCTTGTTCTTTATTTCGGCCTATCTGCAGTTTTTACATACCTTCTATAAGGAAGGACTATTAGAGGAGGCAGGGGCCACTAAAAGAACTTAATGAAGAAAAAAAAAAAGGTGTTAATTATAATTCTGGGACAGAGAGGAGCTTGGAGCTCTTGCAGTGGGTCCTGTAATCAGGCCCCAGCTTTGCTCCGGAGTCCCCTGAGGGCAAATTTTGTTTTAAATTCCTGTTTTAGAGTCATGCAAGTAGGGCCTCTTGGTTGGAGCTGACCTCTAGATTCTTTGAGTCTAAATTAATAGAAGCATAGTATGCCATTGTCCTCCGTGACAGCTGGATCACATCTGGACACCACGTTTTCAGAGGGACAAACTGGAGTATGTCTAGCGGGGAGAGTAGCTGGGATGGTGAGGTGGCTTAAACATATAATGTATTTTCAGGTGAAAGATACGGGAGTGGTTAGACTGGAGAAGAAAAGATTAAGAGGAAACGCAGGACTGTTAATTTAGAGCAGGAAAGGACCTGTAGTACAACATTATCCCCCTATTTTATACATGAAGACATTGAAGTCCATTGAAAGTTAAGTGAGCCCAAAGCGACACAGTTAGGAAGCAACAGAGAGAGGTAGGATTTGAACCCATGTCTGTCGACTCCAAAGCCAGTGAGCCTTCCACCTTACCATATTGCCCAAATAGGCCAATCCTCTTGTTTATGAAAATGACAAAACAGAGGCCCATATGAGTAGAGTGAGTAGAGTGCCCTAGGTCATCTCTTTCTTCAAATATTTGAAGGGTCTGCACAGGGAAGAAGGATTAGACTTGTTCTGAATAGCTCTGTTGGAAAAAAGCTAATCATCAGACCAAATTCCAAAGAACTCTTTACTATTTACATCAGTTCAGAAATTAAAAGGGCTGTCCTGTGAATTCCATAGTTTTGAAGGTGGAAGGGACCTCAGAGGTCCTCTAGCCTAACCCTTTTATTTTAGAGAAAAGAAAAATATCAGGCTTTTAAGCTACTTTTTGGGGTGCTTTGACTTTAGACCCTTGCTCTCTCCTCCATATCGCACTGTTGTTCCCCATCAATGGAGAGTTTCAAAGAGAACCTGGAAGACTTCTCCTCATGAATGTTGTAGAAGGGATTCGTGAACTGAGCAACGACTGCGCCACAAGGCCTCTAAGGTCCCTAATGACTTTGTGATTATATGAAAGACCAGAGCCATCCCATAGGTTAATCAATCAGTCAGTCAGTCAAACATTTATTGAGTACTTACTAATGATAGGCACAATAGAGACAAAGGCAGATTAATCCTTCAGAACTTTATATTCTAGTGGGGAAGATATCCTCTACCTTAGTGGGTTTGCAAGATATATATTAGAATAAATAAAAGGTTACCTTAGAAGGAAAGCCACTAGTAACTTGGGAGGGGGTTCTCCATTGGCTTTGGGGTACACTTTAGCAGGCAAGTGACTTAATGAGGCTGAGGGAGAAAAATGGGAGACTCTGCTAACTTGATGTTGATTAAAAAAAAAAAAGAATTGGGGTTTATTTATATAAGGCCATCCTGATTTTTATTTTCTTAACCAAATCACCAAAAGAAAAATGTGGGATGACTTCTCCATCTTTTGAAAGGCATAAAATGTACCACCATTTTGTGACTTGTTTTTCTCTTGGAAACTGCCTTTGTTGTTCATGTTAACTTTATATCACTCCCATAAAGTTATATGATGTCATTTGGACTGCTTCCCCTCTACCGTGGCTTTGAAAGAGGCAGTAATGTCCATCATAAGGTCACAGACAACTGTCCCAGAACATTCCAAAGCAGGACAGGCATGATCAACAATAGTGACTTCTTCTGAAAACTTACAGTGCAGTCCATGTAGCCCACAGCCCAATTAAAAGAGGCACTCTGGCTTCCTTTGAGTTCTGTCAAGACAAGATCTGGACCATCCCCAGGGAAGTCAGCCCAGGGCAATGGTGACAATGCATATTTTCTTTCTGATTTTTCATTATTATTGCTACTATAGGCTGACCACAACTGACCTGGGTTATTATTTTTTTCTTTAAAAATTATGTAGATATTTTAAGTTTTATCAGGGCCTTTTGTCTTTATATCATAGTCATTTTCAAGTAAAAATTATTTCTCCTTCCTTCCCCTATTGCTGTATTGTTATTGTCTTTAGCTTGTGAACTATTGTACATCACAGAGAGATGGCTGTGAATTAATCCACAGAATAACTGGCAAATGGGTCTTTCTTTGACCTGCCAAATGAATGACTTTATCCAGGGGGTGGAATCTAAGCCTCAAGAAGGCGAGGGCTGTTTTGTTTTCATCTTTGTCTCCTCCTGAGGCTGCCACAAGTACCCATGGACACTCACCTGCTGAAATGGACCTGGGATCTAATCATTGTGGGTTTGATTCCCATCCTCAGCCATCCATGGCTGCCCATTCCAGGCAGCTCTCGTCTGTGCCCTCTTACAGGTCCGTAATGGGGCGCCCACCCTACCTGCTCCAGTTCCCTTGATCAAGGTTGGTTGAGTTGAATTATGAACACTCGATGCTGTGTATTCTCAGGCCCACCACCGATGACTACCCTGGACAGACTCTTTGATGCAGAAACAACTAGGGAATGATGTCGTGTGTCGAAATCCCTCTTGACTGTTGATGGGTTGTTCACTTTTGGCACCATGGCCTGGATGAAAATCATTTTTTTTTTGAATGATAACGTAAGAAGAGATCTACATGGGGAACCAATTATCAGGGAAGCCAGAAGAATGTCAATAAGCAAGTCATCTGGAGGGAATAATGAAGTAAGGGAGCATTCCTGAAAGTAAACTAGCAAAGAGCTCTGATGAAAGGAAGGAAGAGTCATGGGCCCTGGGCTGTTCAGCACAGCAGTCGTCATGCCCCTGAACTGTGACATGTTGGGGAGATGGGTCGAGAGCTAACTTCAGAGAAGGGCTTCCTGTCTAGGGTGCCAGTTACTGTGTTTCTGCTACTTCTGTGCCCTTTTCCTATGTCATTGCCTGTTCTGATTATTTACGTATTACTTTAGAATGCGTGTGTGTGTGTGTGTGTGTGTGTGTGTGTGTATGGAGAGAAGAAGAGGAAAGGAGGGGAGGGGAGGGCGAGATCTATAGATATAGCAGCTGACAGCACAACGGATAGAGCTCAGAATCTGAAGTCAGGAAGACCTGAGTTCAAATGTTGCTTCAGAGACTTATTACTTCTGTGACCCCAGGGAAAGTCATTTTATCTTCTCAGGGTCGGTTTCTTTATCTGTAAAATGGGTGTAGTAATAGCACCTATCTAACAGGGTTAAATAACATATTTGTAAAATGCTTTGCCAGCCTTAAAGTGCTATCTAAATGCTAGCTATTGTTCTAAATATTATATATCCTCTATTTGCTTCTCTGGGCACATGTTCTATCTCCCAGTAGGATATAAGTTCCTTGGGGAGAGATTATCTTACTGTTGTCTCTGTATTCCCAGTGCCAGGCATAACTTGAGCTAAAGGCAGAATAATGGTGGAGGCTAGGCTGTTCCTTGCCCACCTGTAGCACATATCATGTACTTAATAAAACTTTGGTTGACTTGATGGAACCAAAGTCTACTTCTTAGACAGGTTGGATTGATTTTTACTGAACTCTTGTGAGATACCCACCACCAAAGGAATGAAAGTGAGTCCTTTTCCCCTTCTAAATCAAATTAGATTTTCAGTGTTCCAAGGGGACCAATAATCTAAAGCTGGACCAAGGCAGACCCTTTTATAAAGCAAGCCTCAATTTGGTGAGTTTTCTCTTTCTAGTACCCTGTTAACAGGAAAAACATTAGACCAATTAATCAATGGACATTTATTAAGCAATTCTTTTGTGCCAGGGACCGAGGCAAAAGGCAGTCCCTGCTCTCAAGGAGCTTCTAGTCTAATGATGGAGATATCATCTTCCTTGCCTGGAAAGAAGTCTATCCCTGAATCTGGAAATCAGCTTGAGGGGGTGGGTAGAAATCGGCCACAGAAACAAATGGAGAAGAAAATAATGGATTACCAAGGGCTCAATTATCCTGTTCTGTAAAATGGGGGGCCCAGGTGAACCTGAGAGTTCTCAAAGGAAGATCTTCTTATAGTTACACATCAGGAGCTGAATCCAGCATGGAGCATATCATAATGGGGCTCCATTGGATGCTCTCGATGGACTCCTGTTTAAGAGCTCTCTTCATTCAGGCCTTTTGACTCCATTATGTCTAAAATCCATTAAAGCAATGTGGATCCCATTGTATCTATAACTTTCAGTCGTAGAGTTCTGAGGCTCAGAAAGGTTAAGTGGCTTGTCTGTGGTCACAGAGCTAGGAAGCAACAAAAGTAGAATTTGAATCCAGGTCTTTCCTGATGCCAAGTCCAACTCTAGCCACTGTGCCCCACTACCTCCTCTGACTAAAAGCATATTCATAAGCAAACGCATATACCACCCAGGAATGCTTATCTGAGCGTTGAATGGAAACCAATTAAAACATGCATAAGGCTAAAACCTCTCTCCATCTGTAGCTTAAAAGGAAAGGGGGGGATGATGAAATATAATTACCTCCCTATCTGAGTCAAGAATGCACTAGCTCACTCTTTAAGGAAATTACTCCGATTTTTTTATCTGACTCCTCATATGTAAGCCAGGCATGCCCCTGCTTACCTACCTCTGCGTGTATTCTGTGGCTTTCATTAATTAACATTTGCTAAGTGCCAAGCATTCTCTTCATTAGTATTATTATTGTTATTACCATCACACACCACTCCTGCACATGACTAATGTACTTCTCAAGGTCACTGAGACATTTAATTAAATAAGTTTCAAAGCCTGCTATTTTTGCCATTTTTTTGCTGCTTTGGGAGTTCGCAACCCAGTTTAATTTATGATGAGACGACACTTTGGAAAATTGAAATTAAATAGGATTGGCTGACTAGGATGTGAGGGAGCTTTATCTTGACGCATAGATGGGATGACTTGAGATTCTGCCCCTCCTTCCCTCCCCCCCCCCCATCCTTGAAGAGAAAACTGAATCTACCCCAGAACAGCTCTGAACATTTCTGAAACGAATGCCTCACAGCAGTTGTTCCAGCGTCCATTAAACATTCTAAGCCAGCCGTCAGAAGGAAAAACATATTCTAGAAGGCAGTGATTTGACCTTCCATCCTTTGAGGGATGGAGAAATGAGTCAGAGGATGGAGTGTGGTACACTGGGAAGAGAACGTCCATTAAACACTCCAAACCAGACGTCAGAGGGAAAAACTTATTAAATAATTTGACCTTCCATCCTTTGAGGGACGGAGAAATGAATTGGAGGATGGAGCGTAATACGCTGCGAAGAGTGTATCCATTAAACACTCCAAGCTAGACATCGAAGGAGAAAACCTACTAAATAAGGCAGCGATTCAACCTTCCTTCCTTTGAGGGATGGAGGAATGAGTTGGAGGATGGAGTGTGGTACCCTGGGAAGAGTACTCAACTGGAAGTTAAGAGACTCCAGCTTTACTCTCATCCGCACCAGCCACATCTCATGTGACCAGAGGCAAGGCGGAGTAATCTAGGATTTGGTTCTAGTCAGTAAGTATTGTTTAAGCACCTTCTGGGTGCTTTATATCAAGAGAGGTACTAGGAAGACATAGACAAAAAAAAAAAAAAGGAAACCATCTCTTCTCTCAACAAGCTTCCATTCTACTGGGAAAAACAACATGTGTGTAGGTAAGTAGATATAAAATGGATACATGCTAATTGGGAAGGAGAATGAATCAAAAGATGGGGAAATCGGGAAAGGAGTTGTTTTAGGATGAAGCTTTGAACTGGGCTTTGAAGAAGTAGGAGTTTCCGGAGGTGAAGGGGAGGAGAATGTTCTGGACATGAAAGACAGCCTGCTCAGAGTCACCTAGTTAAAGACAGAATGTTATATCCAGAAAACAAGACTACTTTTTGGCTGGGAAGTAGAATATGCAAGAATTTGTAATCAGCCTAGAAGTGTAAATTGGAGTCAAACTGTGAAAAGCTGCAAGTTCTAAATAGAGGAATTTGTGTTCTATCCTAGAGGCAACAAGGAGCTATTGAAACTCCTTGAGATAAGGAGTGACTTGGTCTACCTGTGTGGTAGGATGTGAATTTGGTTGCTTTAGGGAGGATGGATTGGAAAGGGGAAAGGCTAGATTGGATGGAGGAGGGAGACCAGCTAAGAGGCTCTTAGAGAGGTGGGAATTTGTTTTGTTTGAGTATGCATATTTATTACGAGTGTTTCTTTTGCATATTTCAATGCATATTTATTATGTTGTGTTTCTTTTTTTTTTCCAATGGAGGGAAATTGGGTGAGAGAGAAAATAAATGCTTGTTAACGGAAAAAATTTAAATAAAAAATGAGGATATTGAATATTTCTGGGGAGAGACAATGAGGGACTAAATGAGGTCCCTTGGTCTTGGGAGTAGGGAAAAGATGACAGATTCAAGGGATATTGTGGAGAAAGGATCAATAAGATTTGGCAACTGATTGGATTAGGGGAGTGAGGAGACTTACAAGTTAAAGAGGCCGGAGAGGTCTTGCCTCTGTATACCTGGGAGAAGGAAATTAGGAAGAGAAGGACATTTCGAGGGAACGTGAATGAGTTGTGTATCGTGTGCTGAGTTTTAGTTACTGGTGAAAAGATCATGAAGGCATTGCAAGATGTGGCACTGAGTCTCAGGAGACAAGGGTTGTGTCCATGTCCTGGGTACTAAGGGATGACAGCTTTATCTGTGGAAGCTGATGAGATTACTCAGAGAAAATAGAGAGACAAAAGAGGAAGAGAAGGAAGAGGACCAGGGACAGAGCCAAGGAATGGTGACAAGCATGATGGTATGCACACAGACAGACAGACAGACAGACAGACAGACACACACACACACACACACACACACACACACACGAACTCAAGATTTGGATGGTAATCCTGCAAATGAAACCAAGAATAACAATAATAACTAATACTTATTTAGCACTTACATATATTTTATAATTTGTCCCACACAATAACCTCATGAAATATATCATTTGAACTCAGGTCTTCCTTCCTAAGTTAGCCCTATAACCACTAATCCATTTACCTGAGAGATCAGTTAATCAATACTCATTTATTAAATGCCAGCTATGTGCCATGCAGGGCAGCTGGGTGACGCAGTAGACAGAGTACCAGAGTGGGATCAGGAAGACTCGTCTTCCTGGATTCAGATCTAGCCTCAGACACTTACTAATTGTGTGATGCAAGGCAAGTCATTTAACCCTGTTTGCCTCAGTTTCCTCATCTATAAAATGAACTGAGTCAGAATTTGAACTCGGGTCTTCCTAAGTCAGCTCTTCAACAACCTACCTAAAAGGTCCATCAGTTAATATTTAATCAAGTGCCTCTTATGTGAAATTCTGGGAATATAAAGGCAAAAATAAAGC
This sequence comes from Gracilinanus agilis, assembly GCF_016433145.1. Taxonomy (NCBI): domain Eukaryota; kingdom Metazoa; phylum Chordata; class Mammalia; order Didelphimorphia; family Didelphidae; genus Gracilinanus; species Gracilinanus agilis. Next base: position 28,361,984 of record NC_058130.1, on the reverse strand, counting down.
CATCCTTTCCTTCACAGAGCTTACATTACATCAGAATAGAATTTGGGAGGAAAACCAGGAGAGTATCCAGCAGGGGAGTGGTCACAGCATTGAAATCTGGAGAGAATTCAAGGAGGACTAAGAGAAGACCACTGAATTTAGGGACAGGTCTCAGAGTCTTACAGTGAAGGGTCAAGACCTCCCAGCCCTCTCTGACATGTCGGTCCCCTCCCTCCCCATGCCCAATCAGTTACCAGTTCTTGTTGGTTCTGCCACCACAACAACTCTTCCATCTATTCCCTTTTCTCCACATGCTTGGCCACCCATCCTTGTTTACTCTCTCATCATATCTCACCTGAAATTTTCATCAGCCTCTTTTTTTATTTGAATTTTTTATTAATAAACATTTATTCTCTTTTTTCATTCAAATTGTCTTTTTGGGGGTCTGGGGGAAGAAATACAATCTAGTAAGAACTGCTCTGGTCTGGGCAGTTGGGTGGCTCAGTGGATGGAGGCCTAGAGACGGGAGGTCCTGGATTCAAATCTGGCCTCAGATACTTCCTAGCTGTGTGACCCTGGGCAAGTCACTTGACCCCCATTGCCTAGCCCTTACCACTCTTCTGCCTTGGAACCATACACAGTATTGATTCTAAGACTGAAGGTGAGACATTTTTTCTTAAAAAAAAAAAAACAAAAAAAAACCCAAACCACCCTGTTTTCTTTTCAAAGCCTAAGCCTTTAGAACCAGAAGTCATGGGTTTGGGGCTCGAAGGGATCTCTGAGGTCGTGTCATACAAAACATTTTTCCTCGCTCGTGTCATGTCACGGCCACAAAGGCAGCGAATGACGGGGCCAGTGTTCAGACCCAAGGTGACTCTTCTTAAGGTTTCTCTGTCTTGGTTTCTTCCCTCTATAAAATGGAGACAGGCACTCCAGCCCCAGCAGCCCCTCCTAGAGTTGTTGTGAGACTTGTTTAAATGAGGCAATGAATGTGGAACAGCTTTGAAAAGTACAAAATGCTATGTAAATGTCAACTGTTATTATCATATAATGTATAATTTATAACAGTAATAAATGGGAAAGACCCCAGTGCATACCGCAAAGACCACAGCTCCCAAGGCCTCGGTCTGAACTTGGTCGGGGAGGGGGTGGGGGGCTGCTGCCAATTCCTGAGCTCCTCGGGATTCTGTCAGCCTGCCATGGATGTTACCCTCCAGCTATAGCTGACAGCAACTCCATGGAAAATGGAATCCTGTCAGAGATAGGGAGAGAAATAGTGGGAGTCTATAAAGGGAAGACACGTGAACCAAATCATCATTTTGGTAGCTGTGGCTTGGATTCTACTCCAGAGGGCAGGACCCGGATCCACCTGATATGTGCTATCCGGTACTTTAGTCCTTAGCCCAGGCTGATGTTAGGAGGGGTCGCCCATCCGGCCCTTGGCACCTAGTGGGTGCTGAATAAATGTTGATGGATGCATTCATTGAGGATCAATTCTCCTTGATTTAACATGATTGTCTGATGCACTTGCTCTGTGAAAAGCACTATTCCAGGCACTGGAGATACAAAGACACAAATTTAAACATGTTTTAAAGATTCCACCTTCAGTGATCATCAGATTCTGTGCTTTTAAGCCAAAGACCATTGGCGTTTGGTAGTTTTGATGTTTCCAGTTGGGAGAAGGGCACCCTGTGGTCCATAGCCGGCCAGCCAACCACTTTGGAGTCTGCAAACCCAGGGTGGGGTCTGGGTTGGGGATTCTGTCTTTGCAGGACTCTGGGGCAAGTTGGTCATCTCTGGAAAGTATACAGAATGTCAAGAGAGAGCACCGAGAACAAGATAAGTAAGGAAAGGAAAGAGCCCGTCTCTGTGTGTGTGTGTGTGTGTGTGTGTGTGTGTGTGTGTGTGTGTGTGTGTGTGTGTGTGTGTGTGTGCCTGTCTCTGTGTCTCTGTGTCTGGGACAAGCACTACATATGGGCTCTGAATGGGGCCAAGGAAATACATACAGTGTATACTAGCAGAGAGTTGGACCGGTGCAATGAGGAGGGATATTCTTATTCTTTCAACAGCTTTCATTGATTTTCTGACTCCTGACCCACTAGCCACTCCCCTGGAGTGCACCTTCCTTTCTAATGCTTCTGTGGAAATTCAAGGAGAGTGAACAGGCAGAGGGTTAGGTTTGGTGGAGAGAGTTAAAGGCAGCGAAGCGATCCAGTCTCTTCTTTCTTTCTGCCCCAAATCCTAACAGAAAATAGTCCTCTCTCTTTTGGCCTAGCAACTTATGACACTGATATGAATAAGTGACACTTGTGGAAATTGTTGCTGTCATTGGTGCATCTATATCTCTTTTCTTTGTTCTTTTCTTCTCTCTACCATCCTCTCTTTTTCCTTTTTTCCATTCTATTTCTCTTTTTCTTTCTCTCCCTAGTTTATCCTCTGCCCCTCCCATTTCCATTCTCTCCCTCCCTCCCCCCCTCCTCTCTCTCTCTTTCTCATCCTCTTGGCATCACTATTTCTTTTCCCCTCTCTCATCCATCCTTTTTACTCACCTATTCTTTCTTTTTCTTCCTTTCACTTTAAACTTTTTTTCCTCTCCCTCCCTCCTCATTTTCCCCCTTCTCCATTTCCCTTTTCTCCTTTCCTTACTGTTTCCTCCATTTCCCCCTCATCTTCCATTCTCTTTTTCTCTCTATAACTCTCTCATTCGCTCTTTTTCCCCCCTCTGCCTTCCTCATCCATTCAGTCTTCCACTCTCTCTGTCTCCTCTACCTTCCAGTCTCTCTTTTTTTCCCTTTCTCACTTCCTTTCCCTTCTGCCATGATTCTCTCCATCCTTCACACCCCCCGCCTCTTCTTCTCTCTCTCCAGAATCCACTTCCAATCTTCTTGGAGCCTCAGTGTGCTCTGTGAATCTGTGTGTTTACAATTTCTGCTGGAGCTTGGCTGTGCAACTCTTGAGTCCTTATAAGAAAGCAAAAGTATTCGGCCACGTCTGCCTCGGCCGGTAGTTTGGTATCTAATCCTGTGAACATAACAGTTGCTAAGGGACCAGTCAGTGCATATTAATCAGCAAATGAAGAGCACCGAGGATCCTTCCTGGAGGGTGGAGCTTGGAGGGACTTGGAAGCTGGGCTGGTCAAGAAACTGCTGAGCAGACAAGTATAAAGTTAGCCTGCCTCACTTTTATATTTTATTTTATTATTTCTCTTTCCACTTGACCTCAAGATGAGAAATGAAGCTTTGGCTGAGAACCGGGGAAAGGAGGACGTTTTTACAGTAAAAAGGCAATAGTCAAAGCTTTCATGTTTGGAGCAGAAACTCATTGATCAAGTCCTTTCCTTAAAACCACCAGGTGAAGTGAGTCAAGTACCCACCTCGGTATTTTACAGACAAAGAGAATGAAGAAGAGGAAAATCGAATGACTTAATGACTTGGCCATGATGGCCCGGCTAGTGTTCAAATTCTCTCCAAACTCGTAGATATTCTGTTGCCTTTTACTGAAAGAAAAGGGAAAAGGTTTGAGGCAAACTTGCTTTTTTAGGTTTTCCTTCTCAGTTAAGCAAAAGGATTGTGGGAGATGAACTTTAAAGTCCCTTCTAACATTAAGATTTGAATAATTCTCCAATTAGTAAATGCGGTGCCTGATTGTATTTAGGTGTTTGTATTGTTCCCTCCCAGGTGGCTTATATTTAATCACAGTAATTAATAGTTACACCAGGAGCCATGGAAGAATCTTAACTGCAGAAGACCAAAGAGGCTGCATCTGGGTGGCCCTAGATGTAATACTCTGCTGTATGCCTTGTGAAGGATAAAGGGCATAAAAGATATCCTCTAGGACGTGGATATGTAGAAAGGGGGTGAGTTTAGACAGGTCACAAGAAGAGGAGAGAATGCATGGGGGACCAAAAGGATCATTTGGGCACCTTTGGGTTTTTTTTTCTTTTGGGGGACCAGTTGTATGATTTCATCTGTGTAAAGAACTCTTGTAAAGGAATCTTCCTCCAGTGCCAGGCAGCACAGTATCTTATAGGCTTAGAGAACTTCCTAGAGCACCAGAGATTACGTGTTGAGCAGCATCATACAGCCAAAATGTGTCTCAAGGTGATACTCGAACCCCGATCTCTGATTTCCAAGACCAGTCTATTATGTCTGCCTTCCTGCCATTCTCTGGTGCCCTTCCAATTGTAAAAATAGTTTGGGAAAGACCTTCCTTAGGATGGGCGGGTCTTCTCTGGCAGATTTACCAAGGAGTGGATGAGGCCCAGGATGGGAATATGTGGAAGGGCTTGGCTTATTGAGTGAGCACCCATACAAATGAGATTACAGATAGGAGGAGAAAGAGGAGAAAGAGAAGGAAAGAAGGAAAGGAAGAAAGGAAGAAAGGAAGGAAGGAAAACAAGAATAATTATAGATAATGATTATGCTTTCAGTAAAAAATGTAAAAGTAGATTATAATCTAGATTCTCGGTTTCTCAGCCACACTCATGGGAAGTTTAGTTTTTTGGATCATGAGACCAGAGTCAAGTTATGTCTGACTCTTTGTGACTCCATTTGGAGTTTTCTTGGCAAAAATTCTAGAGTGGCTTGCCATTTCCTTTTCCAGCTCAGTTTACAGATGGGAAAACGGAGACAAACAGGGTTAAGTGACTTGCCTAGGGTCACACAGCTAATAAGTATTCTGAGGCCAAATTTGAACTCGGGAAGATGAACCTTTCTGACTCTAGACCTGGTACTCTATCAACTGAACCACCTACTCCCAGTAATGGGAGCTTTTAAGGCTCATTCATGTACCATAAGATACACCTGTGTTCTCCTCCCCTATCTCTGCTATTCACCAGCACTGGGAAATGAAATCTTTACCCTGGGACCTGGGGCTTATATTATTAATCTGGAGAGAGTCGCGCTGTCTGTGGCAGCTAGGTGTACAGTCAGGAATTTCTGGAGTCAGGAAAACCTGAGTTCAAATCAAATGTCTCTGACATAAGTATTGTGGGACCCGTGCCAGGTCTCTTAACTTCTAGTGTTCTGGGAGATACTCTAAGACTGTCAGTTGGAGTTGGGTATTGGGCAAGGGAGACCCCATACAGCAATCAAATCACAGATCCCATCTAGGGATAGAAATCTTCTATTTTAATTTTAATTTAATTTATGGAGTGCTTTAAGGCTTGCAAAGCACTAGTCCCTCAGCCTTACGTAGTATAAATAGGACAAGCATTATTCTTTCCATTTCACAGATAAGCAAAACAAGGCTCTGCATGGTTTAAGTGACTTATCCATAGTCACACGTATCCGAAGTAGGATTTGAACCAGGCGTCCAGATTCCACTTTGGGCTTGCCTTCTAACATTGCCATTTACCGCATCCTGGGTCGTCGGGGAGCCCAGCTTTTCTCTGCCATTAAATGGGCTTCCTCTTCCTCCTGTGCCCCCTGGCTTTCACAACAGCCTGGGAAAACGAGGAAGAGAGGGGGCCAGGGAACAGGGGGCGGCTGGCTGGCTGGCAGCTTACAGGGATGCCCTTTCTTCTGGCAGTTTCTCACCGTCCAATATTTATTCCCACAGACCAACACCTTTCTCATTAGCTCTTTGGGAGGCTGGTCATTGCTGACTCAAGCTCTAGTATGTAAATGTCATCTCTCTCTGGGTGAAATGTGCTGATGACACAAATCTGCGTAGGTTGGGAAGAATGAAGACTTGTGAGAAACTCTGGCTGCATCTAAGCAAGCTGGGTGAGTCACAGCTCTCAGGTCAATGAAGATGTCTGGTGCGGGGCAGGCGGCGAGGGGAAGGCAGGAAACAGAGGATGGGAATCTCTTCTAGAGAAGAGCAGAAAATCGAGGGCAGCGCCACGGAAAGGGCCTTCCAAGCAGAGCGTTAGAGTCCCCGCATGGAACGAGAGAGGCTAAATTTGGCTCTGCCTGTGTCAGAGAGAAGCGGAGAGGAGGGGAAAAAAGCTTCCCAGCAATAAAAATAATGAAGGGTGTGGCTGATAAGGTAACAAGAATTTCCAAATCGGAATCCATAATGGGCTGAGTTAGTTGGTGAGTGGGCAAGGCGACTGCCACTGACATATTCAGCCTCGACTCTACCGAGAAGCAGGGCTGAATTGTAACCGAGAAGACCCGAGTTTGAATCTCGGCACTGATACCTACCACCTGTGTGATCTTGAGCCAACAGCTTCATCACGCGAGGCCTCGGTTTTCTCTTCTGTAAAATGGGGCATTTGGACCAGATGATCTTTCAGGCTTCTCTGGTTCAAAACCTAAGATCATGTGACCTAAGAAGATACTTGGATGTGACAAGCATCTACCGTGTATAAGGCATTGATCTTAAACAGCTGAGGTCCAAAGGTAAAACTCAAAGCAAAAACTTGCATCCTTTTAAAAAAAAACAAACGTTGGGGGGCAGCTGGGTAGCTCAGTAGATTGAGAGCCAGGCCTAGAGATGGGAGGTCCTAGATTCAAATCTGGCCTCATATGCTTCCCAACTGTGTGACCCTGGGCAAGTCACTTGACCCCCATTGCCCACCCTTACCACTTTTCTGCTTTGGAGCCAATACTCAGTATTGACTCCAAGATGGAAGGTAAGGGTTTAATTTAAAAAAAAAATGTTATCGAGGCTCTTTAAAAAAAAATACCCTACTCTAATAAGATCAAAAATTTAGAGCTGGAAGGAACTTTACCACAGAGTCCAAAAGCCTCATTTTGCAGAAGAGGAATATAAAATCTTGAAATCTTATGTGACTTGTCCAGGGTCACAAAGCCAGTGAGAATTTCCTGGGTGGCAGGGAAAAGGGAGAAAAAAAGAGAATTGGAGTATTTTCACAATATAAGAAGAGACATAGATATTGAGAATAGAAAAAAATTAAATGGGAGTAGGATTTGAACTCGGCTCTTCCTGACTTCAAATCCAATACCCTATCCACCATAGTTTTCACTTCCCAGTGACCTACTTCTTCCCACCTTTCATAGAACTCTCATCGCAAAGAGGTATAATGAAGGAAAATAAATCCAGTTGTTGGCTCTCACAACATGCGCTTTGTTCTCTATGTGCCTTTAATCCACCATCTCTCTGAGAAGAGGCAGAAGACATTCTCTGTCATCATTCTTCTCTGGTCACAGCTGGTTGCTGCACTGGCCAGAGTTCTGAAGTGTGTCTGTGTCCTCTTTCTTTATAAGCCTGTGGTCGTTTTGTGAATTCTTCTCTTAGTTCTCCTTCGTCTCACTTCCCACAAGTCTCCCCCAGTTCCTCTGAATTCTTCATCTTCATTGTGTCTCATGGCACAGTATTATTCCACTCTCTCCACTTGCCACAGTAGCTTTAACCTTTCTTTAACCTTTCTAGATTCCAGGGACACCCAAGTGGACTCTTCCAACTGCTCCAAACCCAATTCTCTGTGGTTCTTCACTACTACAATAAAAACATTTGGCTACATAAGCGGCTTTACTGTTTGTCTTTGGGTTCTAGGGGTCCATGACTACTAGCGAAATTGTTTGGTTAGTGAGCATTGGTTTAAGAAGATAACTTTTGGGGGAGGGGGTGGAGAGGGAGGAACCAGCATGTCTAAGGATAGACCAGGATGCTAAAACCTAACTTCAAATATAAGCTTTGTTGCTATTCTGAAAACCACCTGGAGATCTTAAAACTTGAAGAGGAGAAGAGTTGTTTCTAGTGAGTAGCTTCCAGAATTTACCCAGTCGTTTTGTGAACTTTGCCAGCTCTTGTGAAGATTTCCTCTAAAATGTGACAATTTCCTTGCGAGAGCCTTTCTCTGTTTTATCCTTTTTAAAGATAAGCTAGTCTTCACCTAGCCAATTGCTCCCTAGTCTTCTTCCTTGAATCCTCTTTCTTCTCGTACCCCTTCAGCATTGAAGTCTCCCAAAGTTCTCTTTCCAGCCTTTCTCTTCTCTTTCCCCTCTGTGGTCCCTCCCTTTGTGATCTTATCCAGTCCTATCACTGCAGCTTTCACCTCCCTGCTTATGGCTCTCTACCCTAGACCCCGAGCCCAACCTTCAATGAACCGCAGCTCTTTGTTTCCAATTTCCAGATGGATCTCCTCCACCATCTCATTCTATCTCAAGCTAAATTAATCTCCTCCTCCTTCACCACTTCCATTCCCCCCAACCCCCCAACAACAAGACCCCTTTCCCTACTCCCAAATTCCCTATTTCTATATCTGGTATCAACAGTCTTTTGGCCTCTCCAGGTTCAAAACCTTAAAGTAAATTTTGGATCTTCCTTTCCTTCCCCACTTTGCCCTAATCCTGTCATTCTATCCTGGCATTCTCTTTCATCTGTTCCCTTCCTTCTACTCACAGGACCTTGTACAGGTCTTCATCACCTCTTTTTTTTTTAACCCTTACCTTCTATCTCAGAAATCCATACTCTGTATTGGTTCCAAAGCAGAAGAGCAGTGAGGGCTAGGCAGTGGGGGTTAAGTGACTTGCCCAGGGTTACACAGCTAGGAAATGTCTGTGGTCAGATTTGAACCCAGGACTTCCATCTCTAGGCCTGGCTTTCTATCCTCTGAGCCACTTGATGCTCCCCCACCCCCATTACCTCTTACCCCTCAATTATTCCCTCTGTCTTCTCTATCTATTCTCCACCCAGTTACCACTATCCTCTTCCAAATGTACAGATCTTCCCCTGTCACTCTGGACCAAAAAGCTTCCATAAGTTAAACTTTTTAAACCTCTTAAGCAGGCATCTAAGGCCCATCATAATCTGGTCAATAAGCTTTCTGACCTTAATTCAGATTATTGCCCCGATACTTCAGATATCATCCTGGATAATTCAGATATTGCCCTGATGCCCAGATTGCCAGCCTACTCACATCACTAACTATTCCTGACTCTCCTCTTTTTTCTACCTCTGTATATTCACACAGGACATATTCCATGTTTGTCCGGAATCATTTGGAGCCAAGCAAACTAAGTTTGATTCTTTTTCCAGAAAACAGCCCTGCAAATACTAGAAGACAATCTTCAGGTCCCTGCTTTTGCCTTATGGCATTCTATTTGATGTCATGTTTCTTCTTAGGAGCCATCTTCTTCATGAAGGTTTCTCCCTAAAAGAAATATCTCTCCTTAAGCAATTTCTTATGAAGCTTTATTTAGCCCTCAATGGAATTCCACAGGCAGAACAGACCCTAACTTCCATGATTTTTTTAGCTCGTCCCTGAAAAATAACGTCTGATCCATGACAAGCAGGTGATCACATGGGATCATGGACTCGAGAGGTACCATCACTTCTAGCCTATTCATTTTTACAGTTGAGGAGACTAAAACTCAAAGAATGAAGTGATCGATTCACCTAAGGCTACACAGCCAGTGTGTTGCAGAACCGCAATTCAAACCTGGCCATTTAAGACTTCAGCTTCCCATGCCCTATGCTGTCCTGTCTCTTTATAAATAAATATTTGCTAGAGATAGGAAGATACGGGACTAGAAAAGACCTCAGAGGTATCTACTCCAACTCCCTCATTTTACTGGGGAGGAACCTATGGCCAAAAGAGGTCATATGGCTTATTCAGAGTCACATAGGTTGTCAAGCAGCAGAACTCAAATTAGAACCCAGGTCCTATAACTCCAAGTTCACTAGTTTCCCCCATGGAACCACAACCCACTTTTGTTTGAAGACCTCAGGTTAAATGGTGCCCACCATCACCTCTCAAAGCAGCCATTTCCACTTCAGGATGGCTCTGCTTGTTTGGAAGTGTTAAAAATTTTTTTTACATGTAATTGGGAAATATTCAGTGAAATAAATTGAAAAAATATTTTTTAAAAATAGAAAGTAACATAGAGCCTGACCATGTGGAGGGCAATTTAAAGAGGAGATAAGGCAAGTAGCCAAAGAAACATGACAGCAAATAGAATAACATAAAGGCAAATGCATGGACTTCAGGATTGTCTTTAAGCACTTGCAGGGCTGTTTTCTGGGAAAGGGATTAAACTCATCTTGCTTGGTCCTAAGCGATTCAGGACTAACAGCAGAGGGGATAATATTTTAGAATTTCTATAGAGCTTCAGGGCTGGCCAAGCACTGTATTACCTGTGTTACTTCATTTGATTCTCACAACCTTGTGATGTAGGTGCTATTAGCATCTTCATTTTACAGAATAAGATACTGAGGCAAAGGGATTTGCTGCAATAAATATTGGAGGCAGCATTTGAATTGAGGGCTTCCTGATTCCAAGTCTAACATTCTATCCACTGCACAATCCAGCTGCTTTGTGGATGGGGACAGTCTGCTATACTCCATGTAGACATTACCCATATTAAACAGACTAAGACCCATTAAGGATCCGTGAGACCCATGTCTTTCCATATAAAGGGCACTTAACAATTGTCAAATTGGTATGAATGATCTGCCCACCCATCTATTTAAACCTGCAACAAAGACTGATTGAAGAGAGATTCTTGACAATTAGGCACACCAATTAGTTTTTCAGTGTGCTGGTCCAACACGTGATTGGTGAGCCCTGTTCTTGTTGATAGAGAGGCCCATCTCCCATCTAAGAGAACCAAAGGAGAGAAACAGAGGAAGAATGATTCAAGGATAGGAATCTTGCTGCTATACTATTGTATCAGGGATCACTGAGGCAAGTTGTGTTACCAGGCTTGGACCAGAAATGAAAACCAGGATCTTAGACAGAAAAGTCATAGAATGGAGAATTAAAGGCAGGAAAAAATAAGCTAAGGGTCAGGTTGTTTAGCCAGGGTCAAAAAGACTAGAAATCAAGGTCTTAAGGGATCGGGCTTAAAGATCAGAGAAGACCAGTCAAAAAAGTAAATCACTGACCAAGAGGTGAATGTGGTACAGTGGATAGAAGAGTGGGCCTGGAATCAGGAAGATTCATCTTCGTAAGTTCAAATCTGACCTTAGGCACTTATTAGTTATGTGATCTTAGACAAGTCCCTTAACCCTCTTTGCCTCAGTTTCTTCATCTGTAAAATGAGCTGGTGAAAGAAATGGCAAAGCACTCCAGTGTCTTTGCCATGAAAACTCCAAATGGAGTCATGAAGAGTCAGATATGACTCAACAACAATAGTTCCATCTGAATCTGATTTGAAGGTAATTCTTGTCTCCCTAAATACTAGCTCTGTGACCTTGGAGAGTCCTTAACCTTTTCAGTCTCAGTTTCCTTATCTGTAAAATGGGGATAACAACACTTACCTCATAAGGTTTTCAGTAAGTCAAGGGAAGAGGTGAGAGGAGCAGAGGGCAAGAGCCTTCTGCAGAAGACAGGCAGGTACAAATCCCCTGAGCAACCCTCTCTCCCTCCACCAACCCCTTCCCTAGGAGGTTTCTGAGGATAAGTATCTCATGATACCATGAGGTGCAGGTCAAAGATCAGATATTTACGAAGATTTCTTAGACCAGTGATGGGCAAACTACAGCCCACAGGCCAGATGTGGCCCCCTGAAATGTTCTGTCGGGCCTCGGACATTATTCCTAATCTGACAAATACAATGAGTAGGATACAATACAGTGAAACTTCGAAAGAGTTGCCTTAGAAACAGACTGACAGATGAGCATTTCCTTTCTTTCGGCCCCCTCTTTAAAAAGTTTGCCCATCACTGGTCTAGACCATTAAATCCAACTCCTTCGTTTTACAGATGAGGAAACAGTCTGAGAGACATTGAGACTTATCCACAGTCTCACAGGATTTGAACTCGGATCTTCTTATCTCCAAATCCAACATTGCCCCCACTGCACCACCTAGCTACTTCTCAGCGTTTCAGACATGCAATCAGAAAACACTGAATAGAGCAGGGAGGAAGACAGGTTGGTACTCTGGGAGAAGGTCCTACTTGCCTTTGGATAGCCACCTTATGAGTTTTATACTTCATGGTTAAGATAAGAAAATCTCTCATCACCTATATTTTTGGGAAGATTACCTGTGGAAGGAACCTCTCCTAGACCACCAATCAAGCATTCTAAGAAATCGTCAGAGCCACTTTCATTGAGATGTTACGTCATGGAGAGGTGTTACTCTGTACAGAAAACCCATACGAATCCCCAGCTGTCCCTTTAGATCTGCATGGGGACACCTGGCGCCTTCACATCTCTCAAATTTTCCCAAAGCTTTTGCCTGCTGTTTAAGGTTTTTCAAAGGTATAGAAGAACATATAATTTTGTTCGCAATCATGATAATGAACAGAGTTGCCTCTATTTATTTCCCACTAACAGGACAATTACGTATAATTAAGATGAAGGCATAATCGGAAAAGGTCAGATAATAAAAAAAAATTTTAAAAACCCCAGCTAGTGAAAAAGAAACAATTTTACCAAGGAAAAGCATTTACAGATTCTCAGTCTGAGCAGGCTGCCCACAGTAGACAGCATCCAGGGTACAATGAGCTAGGAAGTGAGTTCTCTGGTTTTAGAACTGCAGAGTGAACTTTCATTGTAATAATATTAATCATTTAGTTCAAGAAATATTTATTAAGCATCTACTCTGTGCCTGGCGTTGTGCTGGGGATACACTTGAGGAAAAGAAAGAAAGTTCCTGCCCTCAAGAAGCTTACAATCTCATGGAGGGAGAAAGCCCACCAAAGAAGTCAGGATAGGGGAGGGAAGACACCAGAGGGCATCCAGGCAAAGCAGCAAAGGGAGAATGGAGTGAGCTGAGTCTAGTTTCTTTCTTCCATAAAGGAAGGCATTAGGAGGAGTTTGAGTTTTTACCCTCTGGCCCTCTGATCAGAAGGGAGAGGAGGATGAGGGTGGTCAACCATAGTTTGAACTTGCCATATGTTAAGATACCAGAAGGGGCTTTCAAGTGAAGTCATAAGATCTCTCTCTCTCTCTCTCTCTCTCTCTCTCTCTCTCTCTCTCTCTCTCTCTCTCTCTC
>NC_058130.1:28321190-28348816 GCF_016433145.1 Gracilinanus agilis | reverse complement strand
TTTCCTGTCCTCTCTCTCTTCTCTCTCCCTTTCTTCCTCCCCTCTCTCCCTCCCCCTCATTCCTCATTCCCCCTCCTTCCCTCCCTCCCATGCACCCTCCTCCCTCTCCCCCCCTCCTTCTCTCTCCTTTCTGTCTGTCTGTCTTCCTTTTCTCATGCCATAGAACTGGGCTGTGTCTTGCCTGATCTATCCTGTAAGTTAGCCAGTGCCATGGCAAAGTCAGTGAACTTGGAGGCAGGAGGCCTGGGTTGGAATTCGATGCCTTCTAGCTGTGTGGCCCGAGACAAGGCTCCCTTCCTCCTGAATCTCCATTCCTTCCTCTGTGAAACACCCATCGTCCTCCTCCTCACCCAGCTGACCTGGGAAGGTTCTAGAGAGATGCTCAGGAAACCCTAAATTGCTCTGTCAATGTGGGATGTTGTTAGATCTCTTGTCTTCTTTCCTGGCCCTGAGTTTCTAAGTGATCCATCTAGAGACTGGAGGAAACAAAGAGCTCTTCTATTCATCAACCTGATATTTATGGAATGCCTTCTACATCTGCAGGGTGCCGGAGGGATTTCAGAAGAATAAGACGGGGAAGGGAATCCGCATTTATTACACACCTGCTCTGTACTGGGCATTGTGCTAAGCACTTTAGAAATATCAAGTCATTCAATCCTCACAATAACCCTGGGAGGTAGATGCTATTATTTCCATTTTTCAGAGGAGGAAACCGAGGCAGACAAAGATTAAGGACTTGACTTGGGTCACATAGCTAGAGAATGTCAGGAGTCTAAATTTGAACTCAGGTCTTCCTGTCTCTAGACCCAACATGCTATCGATCCTCTGTGTCAACTAGCTCCCTAACTTTTAAGTGCCTGGACTTAAGAGTGAATGGACCTGGGAGTGCAATCTTCTAATACAACCAATAATGAAACCAAAGTCTGGAGATACCAGTGACTCACCCAGGGTCACTCATTTATAAGCATTATATCTGGGATTCACACTCAGGTTACCTAACTCCAAATACAGTGTTCAGGAAAGATGTTGCAAAGAAAATGGATTTTTGAACATGGTCATAAAGGAGGCATCAAGGACAGACCATGGGTGTTGGTGTCAAAGAACATGGATTCATATCCCAGATCTGCTACCTTACCTATGTGTGATATGTTGGTCAATTCGTGAGATCCCTCTGCGACTCTCTGGGACTCAGTTTTTTCATCTGTAAAATGGTTGAGTTGGACTAGATAAACACTAAAGAATAGCCCAGTCCTAAAGTGGTGTGATTGCACACCCTGTGAAACAACTCATTCCCTATCCAGGACCTTCTCTAGGCTCTCTCTTACCCCCTTAAAAGAGAGAACTGAACTAGTCCATCTCCAAGTTCTATCCTACCTCTCCCATTCAAAGGAACTATAAAGTGATGGTCAAGGGATACTATGGAATCTGTCCTGGACTGGGGAAGCAATGAGGTAGAGGAGAACAAACACTAACCTTGGGTCCAAGGATCTGGGTTCCAATTCCGACCTGCCCCTTACTAATTATTTGACTGTGGAGGAGGAAACCTTTTCAGTTCCTCCGGCTGTCAGAGCCTTCTCCTTTCAGGGTACCTTGTATCTTATTTATATCTGCTGTGTGAACATGCTGTCTCTTCCCTCCCTGAGGGCGGGAACTGTTTTTATTTTTCTTTGTAACCTTAGCACTTAGCACAGTGCCTGACACATAGTAGATATTTAATAGCCGCTTGCTTGATTCAATGATCCATTTTACCTCTCTGCGTCTTTTTCATCAGCTTTAAAATGAGGGGGTTGGACCAGATTCCTTCCCAGACCTCTTCCCTATCTTTGGGGAGCCAGCAAGAGGCGCCTGTCCCCCCAGGGTAACAGCCACAGATCTCCCCTGCCCCCATTCCCTCTCCTTCCCCTCCGCTTTCACTTTTCAAGGGCTCAGTGGCTGTATTTCTCAACAACAGGTATCCAGGTAACAAATCCGGCGCGGGCACCCTGGGGAGGACGAGACGAGAATGGCTTCTTGTTGTTAGTTGTTGCTGGTCCCCCCCCCCCCCCCCCTTTTGGACGGGAGAGCAATTCAGACATGATTGTCCTGCTTTGGATCTTGTGGAAATTAGCAAGCTCAACAATACCGGTTTCCAAGTGCTGCGAGTGAAAACCACTCTGGCAGCTGATGAGCTATCATGAGGCCCCATGGGGCCCAGCCCTCTGATTGATTTCAGGTAAACTGGAAGAAAAGCTATTTTTAAAGAAAACACAGTTAACCAAGATACTATTTAGCAACTTCAGATTGCTTATTAAAATACATTTAGGATAATTTTTCAAGTAATTTCACACATTGTATTCTAGCATTATTATTAACTACTGTGTTTTCATTAGAATATATTACAAGTTTAAGGAGAAAAGGGGAAACGAAGCTTATACTTAATTTAAATATATTTAGAAGGTGTTAGCAATATGTTAACAATTTGGATGCTGCTACATTTTAGCTGGATTAAAAAAAAAAAAAAAACAAATCCTCTTCTTTTCAAAGAAGTCCTATAATCCCATTTAGAGCTTGGAAGTATTTTTGAGGTTATCTAGTCCAGTTCCCTCATTTTACAAGAAAGGTAACTCCATCTTAGAGCAGTTAAGTGATTTGTCTGAGATTGTCTAGTTGGTAACAAATGTGGGATTTGAACTCCGATCCTTTTTTTTTTAATTTAAAAAATCTTTTAAATCTTCACTTATTAATTTATTGATTCATTTATTTATTCATTCATTCATTCATTTATTCATTGATTTATTTATTTGTCTGCCTATCCATTTATTTGTTTGTTTGTTTGTTTGTTTGATTATTTGCTTGTTTATTTAAAGGGCTTTATTTCTTTCTTTCTTTTAAAGCCCTTACTTTCCATCTTGGAGTCTATACTGTGTATTGGCTCCTAGGCAGAAGAGTGGTAAGGGTAGGCATTGGGGGTCAAGTGACTTGCCCAGGGTCACACAGCTGGGAAGTGTCTGAGGCCAGATTTGAACCTAGGACCTCCCCCTCTCCAGGCCTGGCTCTCAATCCACTGAGCTACCCAGTTGCCCCCATGAACTCCGATCCTTTGGACTTTGTCTAAGGTTTTATAATTGTTTCTTCACCGTAGAAGTGAACATTCAAAGACCATTCATCAATTAAGGTGTAACAGGGATTCTTTTCTAGGTAAGAGTTAGACTGGATGGCCATCAAGATCCCTTCCAACTCTGAGATTCTGAATTTATAGTAATAAGAGAAGTTGATGAGATTGACCAGCCCTCCATTACTGTTTTGCATTGGAATTTTCTAGGACTGTTTTCTCAAAAGCTGCCCTCTCCAACCCAAACACATACCAATCTAAATTTCTCATTCATATGTTATAGTATCCTTGTAATGTTAACTTCTTCCATTGCAAAAAAAAAAAAAAAAGCAAAAAACCCAAGAGAGCTGGCATTTATTTCTACAACCAGCTGGAAGCTTTTGTCTTCAGGTCTTTAAGTCAAATACTTAAAATGTGCATTGGCTTTGTGTCCATTTTGATGGAAAGTTCTGGCTAGCTGACCAAATGCACTATTTAGAATGGTCTGGGGTTTCCATTCAGGTCCCACAGCCCATCGGCCTGCCGTAAACATCCTAGCACCATCTTAGAAATTAAACAACTCTGGCTCCTAAGATAATTTCTTACCATCTCCAAGAAATTCAGTTATATTCCAGCTTTTTTAGATAGCTTAGCATTCATTTTTTGCCCCTGGAAGTAAAATGAATATTCTTTCCCTCTTTATAGTTCATCCGCCATCCTTTGGTGTTAAGATCTTCACCAATGCTTCTGGCCTCAGAAAGCATTTTGCCACCTATAAAACATTCTATAAATCTCAGCTAGTATATTGGAGAAAGACATGGATTCGAGTGCTGACTTTCTTATTGCTCCTCACACAAGACACTCCCATCTCTCATCCCTTGTTTTAAGCTAGGCTGTCCTTAAAGCCTGGGATGGCCTTCTGCTTCACCTCATTGCTAAAATCCCCAGTTTTCTCCCAAACATCCCCATCTCTTATAAGATCAACCCAGGTTGATCTCCACAGCTGCTAGCGTCTCCCTCCTCACAATTACCTTGCATTTATTTTCAGGTTCTTTTATGGAGTGATATCTGTTTATATGTTTATAGATGTAAAGAGGTATCTCTAGATTGACATAGATCTACGGATACCTTTCTAGAAATGTTTTGTGTGTGTATGTTTATATAGACATAAATGTGTGCCTGGACGAGTGTATATATCTGTACGTATGTGTGTGGTTTCCTCTGATAGAATGTAAGCTTCAGGAGGGCAAGGACTCCTTCATATTTTGTCTCCTGGCTCAGATTAGATACTTAACAAATGCTTCTTGCTTGACCGAGTAAAGTCCTGTCTCTAGTTGCAGGACAAGTAACTTTATTTCTCTGAGGCTCAGTTTCTCCGTCTGTTAAATGCAAAGAATTGAACTAAGGGATCTCTAAGCTCCATTCTGACTCTCCTAGGTGGGACCGTTTCCTGTGTAGGGATGGGGCTTGGCCGCCTGTTTCAGCTGATGAAAAATGGCTTCCAGGATTAAAAAAGGAAGGAGGAAAAAAAAAGTCACAGGCTTATCTCTTCTTGTTCTCCTTTGCTGTAAATACAGTCCTTGCTATCTGTAACTGCCCGTTTTATTTCCAAGCTCTTATTTGATGGATGCCCATTATTAAAGTGGAACAATTTCTGAAGTGATAATAACAGAGTCTATTTCCCAGGGTGCCGCCGCTTGCCTTGTGCCCGAGATAAGTTGTGTGTTCAGCAATCATGGGTCTTTGTGAAGAGACTTGGTTAAAAAAAAAAAAAAAAAAAAGACCTGGGGTAGCACTCCTCATCGTTCCCCCATCATAATTATATATCCAGGTTTAAATGTGTCAAGGAGTTTTCTAAGTTAATTTGCCTTGGTGTATCTGTGAGGATGTGTGTGTGTGTGTATGTGTGTATATATATATATATATATATATATATATATATATATATATATATATTTGCTTTGCTGGCAGTTGGAGGAGCAGCACTCTCGGTCTACTCAATCCTTTTGTTGTTAGGGATGAGAGCGTCTAGACCGGGCACTCCTCTTACACAGGTCTGGCATTGAAAGAATCCCTGCTCTGGGAGGGTAGGACATGATCAATCATGTCTTTCGATATTCAGAAGCACTTATGAAGCATCTCTTTAATCCCAATCTTGAAGAATGATTGATGAACTCCAAGCACGGAAGGAGATTCATTTTACTTCTGGCACTACATACGAATGTGAGGATTTCTAGACCAGCTCTCTGTACTAAGGATGGGTCAGTCCATGCGCCGTGCCCTGGTGATACAAAGACAACAGCAAAATAGGTCCTGCCCTCGAGAGGCTTCTATTCTACTGGGTACAATGCCTGTATACATGAGGAAACACAAACCATATGGAATCAGAGGTTAATTGCTGGAACGAGCCTCAAAGACCGTCGAGTTCAACCTTATCATTTGGGGAAACTGAGGCTCTGGGAAGTGAACTGACTTTTCCCAAGGTGATGATAGGGAGCAAGTGTCAGAGGCGGGATTCAAACCCAGATCTCATGGCTCCAGAGTCAATGTTCCTTCCGTTATACTACCCTGCCACACTGCAAAGTAGTTACAAAGAGGGTGAGAATTGGGGGGCCGCCTCTTTCTGAGTCCCCACAGCATCTTCCATATTTTGCATCCTCAACCAATACTTGTGGATTGATTTTTTTGTTTTACTTCTCTTAATATTCCTTTTCTCTCCAGCCTCTGAGTCAGTTTTGCTCCCTCCCTGACCTTCTCTCTGGTGTTGGATTCCTTGTAGAGGCTGAATTTTAAAGCTTTCTTCCAAGTCGATGCCGTCCATGTGACCTGTTTGAAATAAGCCACATTAAAGGCAAAGCGGATTTAATCAAATGCATCCCTCCTCCCTCCAAAGTCATAGAGCATATTCTAAGTATAGCATACTTCTTCTCTTCATCCTCAGGGGGAATGGTGACAGTCTCTGCTATAGATAGGTGGGGAAACTTGAGTCCCAGTGGGCAACGCATCCTGTGCTGTCAATGGAAGAATTGGGAAATGAAATTGAGTCTTCTCATTTCCTCTCCTGCTGAATTTCTGCTCTAAGCCAGGTCAGCAAAGTACTGCCCACTGGCCAAGTCTGGCCTGCCACACGAACTGAGAATCTTTTTTTAAAGATTTTTTAATTCATTTTTTTAAACCCTAATATCTTTATATATCCTTCTATATTAATTTTATTTGTTACAGAACTAGGCAATGGGGGTGAAGTGACTTGCCCAGGGTCACACAGCTAGGAAGTGTCTGAGGCCAGATTTGAACCTAGGACCTCCCATCTCTAGGCTGGCTCTCAATCTCCTGAGCAACTTGACTGCCCTGTCAAGTACTTCTGTACTATGATAGAGGCAGCTAGATAGTTCAGGCCTGGCTCTCAATCCACTGAGCCATCCAGCTGCCCCTTAAGAAGGGTTTTTTAAACTCTTAAAATAAAGATTTTAAAATGTAAAAAGATTTCATTCAGGCCATTAAGAAACAGGTGGTGGTATCTGGTCTGTAAGCTGTAGTTTGGGGGCTTTTTCATTTTTGTTTTTTAAACTCTTTCCTTCTCTCTTGGATTCAATATTGTACATTGGTTCCTAGACAGAAGAGAAGTAAGGAAGAAGTGATTGGTGTTAAGTGACTTGTCTAGGGTCACACGGCTAAGAAGTATCTGAGGCCAAATTTGAACCCAGGACCTCCTCTCTCTCTGCCTGGTTCTCAATCTCCTGAGCATCTTGACTGCCCTGTCATGCTTTTTTGACCCCTATTCTATACTATGATAGAGGCAGCTAGATAGTTCAGTGCATAAAGTGCCAGGTCTGGAGTCAGGAGGATCTGGGTTACAAACGTGACCTCAGACACTTCTGAGCTATGTGATCCTGGGCGAGTCACTTAACCCTTATTTGCCTAGCTCTTACTGTTCTTCTGCCTTGGAACAAATACTCGCATCAATTCTAAGACAGAAGGTGAGGGTTTAAAAAAATGGTTTATCCAAAGTTAAAATATATCATGCTTATCTGCTCTTATGCATCTAACAGTCTATAGTGAGTAACTCATAAAACACCAATAATCCAAAAGATCTATGATCTCATTGATTTTGCAACTACCTCCAGGGACTCAGATTGCAATCGTTGCCTGCCCATCCAGTGTTTCTCTTGCTCATGGTCTTCCATAAATCTATCAGAGGAGGTCCACCTAATCTGATATGAGCATGGAGGTAGTCTGGTTAGATTTTTAGTGTTGAGTAAGTAGCAATGAAAAAGCACCTTTCAACCAGTTGTCCCTCCTCTTTGCCTTGTGGCTGACCCATCTCCCCCCTCCCTCCTTGCTTATGCTTTCCTGATGGCATCATTATGACCATTTCTCCTTTGTAGTCCTTCATTTATTTATTTATTTGTTTTTTTTTTTTTTAAAAACCCTCACCTTCCATCTTGGAGTCAATACTGTGTATTGGCTCCAAGGCAGAGGAGTGGTAAGGGCTAGGCAATGGGGGTCAAGTGACTTGCCCAGGGTCACCCAGCTGGGAAGTGTGAACCTAGGACCTCCCGTCTCTAGGTCTGGCTCTCAATCCACTGAGCTACCCAGTTGCCCCCTTGTAATTCTTCATTTATAATGGAGTGCACCATGCACCCCTCCATTGCCCTTTGGGTGATCTTCAACTACAGATGTTTTAGAAACTGTGGCATTCCGTGACCTATCTAGTGATGCAGGATTTTGATGCTCCAAAGATTGGTCCTCGTTTCAGAGGGAACCTGTTGGCATCGAGAGATCTGTGGAATTTCCCAGAGGTAATTCATTCTACTCCCCTCCTCCCACTTAAAGAGGTCACAGTTCATTTTTATTTTGCATTGCATGTCCTAGCTATAATTTACTGAAAGAAATGCTAGTAAATAATGAATTGTGTGTTCCAGAATCAATGGAAAGGTAGATACATAAAGGCTTGTCGGGGTGTGCTGGAGCCAACGCCTACTACTTGGTGAGATCTAATTGTTCAGGTTTCGGTGTGAGCGTTCACCCCTTGGAAATCTGCAAACATTGTAAATCAGGTCTTGATTTATTGTTTTGTTGATTGCCTAAACTTAAGAAAAGGATGGAGAAGATTTTAATAATGAAGATTAAACTTAAAAGTGGGTCTTGCTTTTTTGGAGAGTCACTTGTTAAACGTTTACCAACACTCTCTTGAAGGTTGTGATTGACTTGAGATACTTGAGTGTTCAGATCTAAGTCCTACTTTGGAGATACTCTGAGAAGTACTCCTTGATTAAAACCCTTCCCTTCTCTGAACCAACCTTTTTTCTACATCTTATATAACCTTAAACACTTAACTCCAAAAGGCCTCAATTTTTTTTTTCATCTGGAAAATGAGAGATTTGGGATATGTTGTTAATATTTTTTGTATCATGAATTTCTTTGGTATTCTGGTGAACCCCTTCTCAGAATCATGTTTTCAGATGTGTAAAATAAAATACGTACGATTACAGAAGCAGCAGAAACTCAGTGAAAATCAAGATGTGTTTTTTTTTTTTCTCCATCCAAGTTCACCCTGTGAAATCTACCCAGAGAAGTCTTAGGCCCCAGGTTAAAGACTAGATAATCTCAAAGATCTCCAATTCTGTGATCCCTCAAAGCTGATACACTTTGAGGGCAAAAAGTTTTAAGGCTGACTGTGATTTCATTGGCATAGAGCAGTGATGGTGAACCTTTTAGAGACCTTAGAGACTGAGTGTCCAAACTATAATCCTCATGCCATATATGAGCCCCCCACCTTACCCCAGGCAGGGGAGGGAGGAAACACTCCCATTTGGCTACTGGGCAGAGGGGTATGTGATGTCTTTAGGCATGTGTGGAGAGGGGGAGGATGCAACCTCTCTGGCACACTCT
This sequence comes from Gracilinanus agilis, assembly GCF_016433145.1. Taxonomy (NCBI): domain Eukaryota; kingdom Metazoa; phylum Chordata; class Mammalia; order Didelphimorphia; family Didelphidae; genus Gracilinanus; species Gracilinanus agilis. Next base: position 28,339,854 of record NC_058130.1, on the reverse strand, counting down.
GGCAAAAGTGACTTAGGTTTGCCAACATAGGCATAGAGAATTGCCTGATGAAGATTCTAGATCTGGAACTAGAAGGGGCCTTAGAGGCCATCCAGTACAATCTCTTCCTTTTACAGGTGAAAAAACCGAGTCCTGTGAGGCTAAGCAACTTTGTCAAGCGCCCAAAGGTTATAAACATCTGAGGAGGGATTTGAACTCATGTCCTTTGCCTTGAGATCTGAATGACATTGCCTCTCCTTGGAACTTGGTAACTACTCTCCAACTTAAGAGTCTTAGTTGGGGTTGGCTAGGAGTTACCACAATGCACAAAGCATTGGATTTGGAGACAGGAAGACCTGACTACAAGCTTATACAGATACACTTAATCTCTCTCTGCCTCAGTTTCCTTCACTGTAAAATGAGGATAGAACCCACCTTCCAGGATTGTGGTCAGGATCAAATTGATAATATTTGCAAAATACTTAGCATATTATTATAATATATTAAATATGCTTATTTCCTCTTCCCCTTGTAAGAAGTTAAGGGACTTGACTAAGGTTACACAAGTAACATGTGTCTGAGGCTGGATTTGAACTTACATCTACTATTATGCAATGCTGCCCTTCATTCAAATCATAGACTCAACTCTTATTCTAATGTCAACTCGGAAGAAGGCCACTGATAGAGTATCTCAGAGATGAATCCTTAAGCCTAAGCTGTTGAATGTTTCAGTCAATGATTCCTTTGGATGGAGGTATATATGGGATTCTCATCATATTTGCAAAGGATACAAAGTCAGGATAGATAGCTAACACATTAGAGCACCGATTCAGCATCCAAAATGATATCAACAGACTAGGATAATGGGTTGGCCTGAGTGTGTGAAAAAGATCCGAGACTCTTCATAAATTACAATCTCACTGTTGGCCGGTAGCTGGGTTGTGTTGGTCTGGTGTTCAGAGCAAAGGAGACTGGACTTTCGTTCTGCTCTTCCCTGCTCAAATCATCCCTGGAATGCCACCCTCATTTCTGGAAGTCACGTTTTAGAAAGGATATCGAGAGACATATACAAAGGAGGATAACCAGAATGAAGGAGTGTGGAGTCACAGATTAAGAGGCGGAAAAGACATCAGATGTCATCTAGTCCTATCTTGTTTTTGATGGTGCTATCGAGAGTGCTGAACTTGGAGTTAGGAAGATCTGAGTTCAAATCCTGTCTCAGACACTTCTATTTTTCATGAATTCACTTTGAATATTCCAAATCAAGTTTTAAGTACCTTAGAGTAGAATGTAAGCTCCCTGAGGACAAGAGACAGGTAGTTCTGTTTTGATCTGCCTGGAGTCGATATTTAACAAATATTTGAGTTGGATTTCTGGAGGAAAGATGCCCTCTTTGTCTTTCGTGGTACTCATCAAAGAGTAACATCATTTCTCATTCTGTATCTTTGAAGACCATTAAGACCATCCAGCTTCTCTTTTCCAGACAAACAAAATCCAATCCTTCTGACATGCGCATTATTTTCTAGTCAATGTAACTCAGATAGTGTCCCTTTCCAAATATCTCTTCATCCCAATGCTACTGCAAATGTCTGTGTTAACACTATGAATTCTTGATGTAGTCTGTAGTTTGGGGATCATAGTTTTACAATGAGAAAAGTCCTCCATGATTTTTCTAGACCATTTTACAGATATGGAAACTGAGATCTGGAGAATGTCTCCCAAGCTGACCTACTTGCGATTCCCCAGACTCCATAGTCCATTCATCTCCATTCCCCAAATTTATAATCCTTGAATTCCTTCAAGGTTCAGATCTTGGGTCTCTTTCTTTGAGAAGCCTTTCATGGCCTTCAGGTTGGAGACCACTCTTGCTTATCAAGGAAGAAAGATGTAGTGCAGAGCCATGCTCCTCATACCATCACCATGTTGTCATTTGGTCATTTTTCAGTTAATTCTGACTCTTCATGATCCTATTTGGAGTTTTCTTGCCAAAAGATCCTGGAGTGGTTTACCACTTCCTTCTTCAGCTTATTTTACAGATGAGAAGACGGAGGCCAATGAGGTTAAGTGACTTGCCCAGGGCCATGCAGCTATTAAGTGTCTGAGGCCTCTTTTGAACTCATAAAGATGAGTCTTCCTGATTCCAAACCCAGTGCTCTATCCAGCGTACCATTTTGCTGATTCTTCAATTGCCACATAGTAGGTGCTTCTTCCTGGTTGCTCAGTTGTTATGGATGAATCGTATCCTCCCAGAAGAATGCTGGCTCCTTGAGGCACTCATTTTTGTTATTCTGCCTCTGTATCCCCAGCCTCTCAGTACCAAGTCATACCTATGATAGACATTTCAATATTTTTTGGATTGGACCACCCAGCGGCACAAGCTCACGTGTGCCAAGGTTCCAATCCAATGACTTATTCCAAGTGTAGACTTCTTTCTCTTACCCCATAGAAGTTCTCTTGTTTCCCCATCATAACAAGCATTTCTTAATGCTCGATCGAGTCAGGGCTTCACTGAGGCACCTGATCGAGGGAGGGCTTTGGCGTATAGTAGGACCCGTACCAAGAGACTCTGCCTCAAGCTCTTACTGACCTGTTGCCCCTGTTGGGCTCTGAATCCTGGCCCCACTAATGTGAGAAAAGCTGAATAACTTTCTGGTGTGGTTGGGCTTTTATTTGTCTCCTTCCTTCCTGTGAATTTCTCTTTCCTCTCCTTCCCCTGCGAGTCTCCTTTTTCCTTTGCAAAGGTGCTTAAAGCAGGAGGATTGAGAAAGAGAGATTTTATTTCAATCCTTTGGCTCTTCAGACTTGCAGCCCCAGGGTGCCAGACGAGGATGGCTAAAAGCCTGCATGGCATTTGAGCGTTGCTGCAGCTGCTGCTTTTGACTTTCCTTCCCTTTCAAGCGACTCAGTGCTCAAATGACTCACCTTAGCCTCGTCAGAAGTCTGACACTAAGGACGCAGCATCTTAAATTATAGGACCCCGGCTGATCTCGCTGGGCTGCCTTTTAACTAGCAGGCCACCATTGAAAGTAATGGAATAAAAGTAGGCTGCCAATGCTGCTAACACTAAAAAAAAAATGGAGTTTGAGTTATGATCTACCCTTGTCCTTTACATAAAAGGAGGACAAGAATGGCCCATTGTAGGTGACATTTTCCTCCCAGACTTAATATTAATCCCTGTGCCTTTTGATTATGTATTACTCATCTTACCTTCTGGGGAACAAATGGCTTTCAGGTAGGTGGAGTGTTCGTTGCCTCATTAGAGAGCTGGTTCCTACTTCAATACCCTCCGGCATTGGGATATAAGAAAGACAGTGCGCTATCCCTTACCCCACCCCACCTCCCCACTGAAGGACCATCCAGCTCCTGTGACAGTGAATCCTATCACAATAGAATCTCTGTATATGCCCAAACTTCATCGACCCATCGATGCTTCTCGTGGAAAGGGACACCAGGAGCCCTTGGACTGATTTGACTTCATTGGGGTCAGAATTAGGCTTTGAGGTTGACTGAATGTCTATACAATAGTAGGGGGCAACTAGGAGTGGCTCAGTGGATTGAGAGCCAGGAGTAGAGATGAGAGGTGCCAGGTTCAAATTTGACCTCAGATACTTACTAACTGTGTGACCCTGGGCAAGTCACTTAACTCCCATTGCCTAACTCTTATCGCCTAGTATTAATTCTAAGACAGAAGGTAAGGATTTTTAAAATAAAATCTTTTTAGGAAGCATTATAGTGAGAGTTGTTGAGGCTTCAGTAGAAGGAAGCCCCTTGAGGACAGGGATTATTTCGTATTTGTCCTTGTATCTCTAGTCTTAGCCTTGGAATATGGCAGGGGATTTATAAATGCTTATTGGATTGAATTGAACGTTCCTGTATGGCTTCCTCTGAAGCGGATTATTATAGGACTAGAACAATCCCATAATACTCTGTTAAATTCTTATATGGTTTCCTGGGGAGGTACAAATTCCATGTAATCCTGCCTTCAGTGAGAATCTGCAATGTGGCCTCCTAAAAATAGAGAGCTGGGATTTATATAGTGCTTTAAGGCTTTACAAATATTATATCAATTTATCCTTACCACAACCTTGGGAGATAGGTGGTACTATTATTACCCCCAATTTACAGATGAGGAAACCAAGGCACAAAGAGGTCAGATAAGTGGTACAGTGGATAGACTACTGGACCTGGAGTCAGGGAGACCTGTCTTCAAATCCAGCCTCAGACATTTACTCACCGTGTCCCTATGGGTGAGCCATTTAACCTGTCTGCCTCAGTTTCCTCAACCGTAAAATGGAAATAATAATAGCCTACTTTCTCGGGTTGTTAAGAGATCAAATATTTGTAGAATACTCAATACAGTGCTTGGCCTGCTATAAAAACAGTTCTTCTTATTCTTACTATTTTCCAGTGTCCCACAGCTAGTGTCAGAGGCCAGATTTGAACTCAATTCTTGACTCCAAGTTCAGCCCTCTCTCCGCTGTGCCATAGAGGATATCTAACATACTATAATTAGATCGGAGGGTTTTCATAGAAAAGGATGGGGCTTGGGACCGGATAATCTCAGGAACCCTTTGATTCTCTGGTTCGTGAAGCTCTGCCTCCTGATCTTGGCTCCACGTGACGGGCCTTGTCCAATTTATCAGCAGGTCCCTGAATAGAACACTGAACTCTAGCGCACTGGCCATTTAACAACAGAATGCTTGTAATCCAGCCGTGCAAATAGGTGTAACGACTTTATGAGCCCCCTAAGGTTTTACCTCCCAGTCCCATTTCCCACTTCTCTACTCCTTTGCCAACTATTTCTCTTTTAAAACCTTTATTTAATGTCTTTTATTTTGGCATCACCTTCATTTCCCAGTGTGTCCCTCTTCCTCCGCTGCCCAGGGAGCTATCCTGTGTAAAACACAGATTTCAAAACCAGACTGGAAAGCCGCTCAACTAACAGTTTAAACTAACAAGCATTCCAAACAAATGTGACAATATATCTTTCCCAGTTACTTCTAATTGAGCATAGTTAGTAAAGGACACAGGACACTATTCTTTAAAACTGGGCTGTTTTTCCAACTGCCTAATTTTATAATCGGGGAAACTGAGGCCCAGGGAATTTAATTAAATTTTTGATTAAGAAAATTTTTCCATGGTTACATGATTCATGTTCTTTCCCTCCTCTCCTCCCAACCCCCTCCCGTAGCCAACACGCAATTCCACTGGGTTTTACGTGTGTCATTGATCAAGACCTATTTTCATAGTATTAATATTTGCACTAGGGTGATTGTTTAAGTCTGCATCCCCAGTCATATCCCCATCGACCCATGTGATCAAGCAGTTGTTTTTCTTCTGTGTTTCTGCTCCCACAGTTCTTTCTGTGGATGTGGAGAGCGTCTTTCTCATAGGTTCCAGGGAATTTAATTGATTGGCTCAGGGTGACACGGGACTGTGAAGCTTCTATCACCCCGGCGTATTTGGAAGATGACCTAAGATGTTTTGATTAAGGAAACTGGGCAAAGTTGCTTGCATTTTAACTGAGCATGGCAGTTGAAATAATAGTCTACAGACTTCAGGGGCATTCGTTGTCCAGGTTGGACCCCTTATGGATTTTTATCTCATTTGTAGCCATAATTAGGCTGGAATTACCTTGCGTGTGGGTTGTGCTTGAGTTCAACAGGGCTTGGGAAAAGCTAAAAGATCAACGTGAACCATGCTCTGAGGCTATTTCTGCTGATTGAGAAGCTGAGTAGACAGTAGCCCACGGGGCTCATAAATCAAAGAGAAGGGATAAAGGGTGAAACAGATGATCCTTCCTTCATTGCCAACTCTGAAGCCCACACTGACTTGCCTCTACACGTAGGTATAAGCACCCTCAGAGCTAGGCAGAAGCTGGAGGCTCCATGATGACCCAGCAAGGTCAAAGGAATCATCTAACCAAAGATGGCGACTAGCTCTCTCTGACACGCTGAGGAAGTCCTAGATCTAGAAAAGATAAGTGACTTAGCCAAGGTTCTATATCTTGTCTGTGTGACAGGCAGGTCTTCCTCTCCCAGAACACACTTCTCCATCTAATTTGCCAACTGCCTCTAGATTCTTTGTGCAAAACCTTTTAAATTGAATATAATCAAAATTATTCTCTTAGATCTCAGAATGTTCTTCTATCTTGTCTGGTCATAAATTCTTCCCTTCTCCATAGATCTGGCAAGTAAACTATTCTACACTTCCCTAACTTAGTGATGATATCACTCTTTATATCTAAATCACATCCCAATTTTGCCCTTGTCTTGGTATAGGGTGTGAGATGTTGGTCTATACCTAGTTTCTGCCATACTGTTTTCCAGTATTCCCAGCAGTCTTTGTCAACTAGTGAGTTCTTATCCCCAAAGCTGGGCTCGTTGGGTCTCTAATCTACTCCGTTGATCCACCCTTCTACGTCTTAGCCAGTACCAGATTGTTTTGATGATTGCTGCTTTATGGTACAGTTTGAGATCTGGTACGGCAACAGCCTCTGTATTCCTGACTGCCCACAGGGAAATGGACTTGGTGTTCCCAATGGCAAGGGACCTCCCTTTGCCACAGCCATCTTTACCCAGCATAATTTCAGGAGATGTTGTTTCATGTAATTCAGTGTCAGGGGGCATGCTTGTCTGTAATGATGCTATTAGCTTACCTGCCGGGTTCACATTTATTTCAAAGGATTCTAGGGTCATTTTTAGTTTCTCATTATATTCAGAAACAGCAGGGGGTGCCCACTTATTTATGATGATGTTATAATTTAGCCACAGCCCTAAAATGAGAAGACTTTAAAGAGTTGGGAGTACCTCACGAATCACGTAGGGTCAGAGGATTTAACATTGGAAAGGAATCTTAGGGGAAAAGAAAGATGTAAGGAGACACCGGAGGCAGCATACAAATGTTTTAAAGAGCACCCTCTTTGGAGTCACAGGACCTGGATTCAAATTCTGCTTCAGACATTTGCTGTTGTTGCTCAGTTGTTTCAGTCTTGTCTAACACTTTTGTGGCCCTAATTAGGGTTTTCTTGGTAAAGATATTAGTGTGGTTTGCCATTTGTTTCTCCAGCTCATTTTATAGATGAGGGAATTGAGGCAAAGAGGGATAAGTGACTTGTTCAGGGTCATACTAATAGCATTTGAGGCCAGATTTGAACTCAGTTTTTCCTGACTCCAGATCCAGCATTCTATCTGCTGTACTCTCTAGCTGCCCCAGAGATATTCTCATTCTCTCTCTCTCTCTCTCTCTCTCTCTCTCTCTCTCTCTCTCTCTCTCTCTCTCTCTGTGTGTGATTTTGGGAAACCTCACTGGGCCTCAGTTTCTTTATCTGTAAAATGAGAGGCTTAGATTAGATGGTTTTGAAGGTCTTTCTAGCTCCAAAGCTTTGATCCTCTGAAAGCTGAACTTAAGCAGCTGAAGGACTGTTAATTTTTTTTAAACCCTTAACTTCTGTGTATTGGCTCCTAGGTGGAAGAGTGGTAAGGGTGGGCAATGGGAGTCAAGTGACTTGCCCAGGGTCACCGAGCTGGGAAGTGTCTGAGGCTGGATTTGAACCCAGGACCTTCCATCTCTAGGCCTGACTCTCAATCCACTGAGCTACCCAGCTGCCCCCTAGGGACTGCTAATTTTTATGTGGCATTAAGACTTAAATCTAATCCAACTAGCATTGATTAAGCCTGTCCTATGTGCCCCACACAAGACTATAAAGGAAAAATGAAGGAAATTACCACCTGTCCTCAAGAACTTTATTTCTACTGGTGGTCAAGGAAGTTGGGAGAATGTGTGCGAAAGAAATATGTCAAAACATAAATATCTACATCTGTTTAGTCCCAGAAAGCAACACGAGGGCCCAACAGGTCAAAGTAAGAAAGAGGCAAATTGAAGTTTGCAGTAAAGATGAAATCTGCCATGAGAGAGCTATCCAAGAGCGGAACTGAGTGGAGGGGAACAGCTCAGTGGCTCAGTGGATAGAGACAGGAGGTCCTGGGCTCAAATTTAGTTTCACACACTTCCTGTGTGACCCTGGGCAAGTCACCTAATCCCTGTTGCCTAGTCCTTAGCACTTGGAACCAATACATGGTATTGATTCAAAGATGGGAGGTAAGTGTTTAAAAAAATGAGGAACAGGGAGTGGAGTCAGTTTCCAGTCACTGGGGGTCGTCAGGAAAAGGAGGGCTGATTTTTGTTGGCTGTGTTCTAAAGGGGGATCTTTTTCAAATATTGGACTGGAGCATCAGTGGAGTCTCTTTCAGCTCAAAAAAAAAATCTGTAATTCTGAGATTATACAGTTGAATCTCCTCATTTTAAAGAAATTCTGTCTCAGAGAAGGTGTGACTCATCCAAGGTTGCACAGTCAATCAGGAGCAAATCCGGGCCTCAAACTCGGGTTTCCTCTGGATCGATGCTTTTTCCCCTTAAGAATAAGAATCAGAGATTTTCTTTTTCTTTTTTGCATCCTGGATGTCTTTCACAGTCTGGTAAAGCCTATGAACCCCTTCTCAGAATCATGTTTTTAAATAACTGAAGGAAATACTCAATTTCAGTGGGAGGTTAGGGGAAAAGAAGATGCCTCTTTTCTCATCCAAGTTCGCAGACTCACTGGCATCTTTCCATGGCCCCTAGGCTAAGACCCCCTGCTCTTCCTTCATCATAAACCAAAGTTGAACCTTCTTTGCCTGAGATCTAGAAGTGGAAGAATATTTACCAGCCTCTTTTCTGCTTGTAACAGAAGAAATGAAGAAAAATAATAAATGCAATAACTGTTTACTTTTGCTCCAGCATTTAAACTCTTGTGGGAACATTTGAAAGAAAAGTTGAGATTCAGAAATAGGATGCATAGAATTCATTTGCAGCTGAACAGCAAATGATGTATTCCCGTAGTGCAAGACTGCACACATCTGGAAAACATAATTATCCCAGTTATAGGACTGCTGCCCAACTTATTTAATCATCATGTGGTAATTGGCTCAAAAGTTCTGCAGAATTTGAGGCATCCTAGCCTGTTGTTAATGTGCTAAAGCCAACTGTATTCACACAAATATGTTTACCAAAAGGCAAGACCACTTTTTAAACTCCCCGAAGATCTTAATGCATTTAAAGCCTTTTAATTTGAGCTCTTTGTACCCAGAACATACAGTATTTTGCATAAATCCTCCCAGTCTATTCAACTCTAAGCCTTGCTGGAAAATAATGTTAAGATTGAGGCATAACTATTCTGACCTCAAAAAAGCAGCAAGGAGATAAGATCACAGGGGCTGCCAAGCTACGGATGAGCTACTTCTCTAGAGGTGGGTTAGGAGAGCCTAAGTGGGGAATTTGGTCAGTTAGCTCCCATCTTGGGGCTCCTGGACCTTAGGAGTTCAGGGCAATGATTAAAGGGCAATGATGAACTCCTTTGCTTTCTGTTCTCTTTTCCTTCGCTTGCCATTCCCCTGCCCTCCCCCTTCTTCACCCCTCATTTTCCTCTTTCTTTTGGCTTTCCCCTTTCCCTTCGCATCACCATCACCTTATTATGATCCTGAGTTTCCAAAAGCCAGAGAACAGAGCAAGTGCTTAAGCAGGTCCTACCCAAACTGGAAAGGCTTCAGGTATGGGTGGTGCCACGGTTGTCTGAGAAATGATCCAACCAGAGGCTGATGGATCACCAGAAAGTTGTGATAATGGCAGCTGAGTTCCCTTCCAATTGGAAAATTCTGTGATTTGGGTTCCATGAGATGTCTTTGGTCGTATCCATTTATGAAGCCCATCTATCAAAATATAGAGGAGTCAAGGCAGCTTTAGAGCACAGTGGAGAGAGCACTAGAGTCAGGAGGACAACTCAGGCCTTAGCCACTTCCTCCTGTATGACTGGGCAAGCCATTTAAATCCAGTCACCCAGCCCTTATAGCTTTTCTGTCTGAGAATAATCAATATAGATTCCAAGATAATAATAAGTAAGGGTTTAAAAAACAGAGAGAGAAATGGTGATTTGCATTGGAGGACTCAGATGTGTCAGATACTATAATAGGAGAAAGCGACCCCAAACCAAAAATAAAATAATCCCTGCCCTCAAGGAGCTTACATTCTACTTGAGGGATATAATACATTCCTCAAGCACTTTTTCAGACACTACTGTGGTTTGGACTTTGGGATGGGAGATGGCGATCCAAAGCCAACAAAGAAGTAGCTCTTGCCCTCAAGGAGCTTACATTCTACTTAGAAGTCATGGTTATTCTCAAGAGCTGAGTTCTAGTCATAGTTATTATGCTAGGATCACTGGGTCCCGGGAAAAATGGGAAATCCAATTCTTGAGGGTACCTTGGAGATTTGTGAATTTAATATAAATTGAACCCCTCTTTCCTTTCCAATAGGAAAGTTTTGAAAATCCATTTCAGTCTCAATCCTCTACTACTCCTTTGATTGGGTTGGGAACTTGAGGCCTGAGACTTATCTGTATAAGGAGAAGCCTCTGGCTCCCTGGTGTTGCAAAGGAGACTTGCATCTTGTCCCACATGACTCCGGACATCCAGAGGACTGTCCTCTGACCCAGACTGAGGTCAGGTCTGTAGAACCAGGGAGACCTGGAGAAAGGGATGTCACAGGGGTTACAAGTTAGGGATCCAGGGAGCAGCAGCTCTTTTGACTCTTCTGGCAGAGTAGCTCAGACAGACTCTCTTGGCTAGCAAACTCAGATTTATCTAGGTGACCAGCCAAGTGCTTATATGTCTTTTCTCTCTCTAACATGCTTTCGCTATCTGACAAAGAACTATAAATTGATATATAGTCTTCGGAGAATTTTAATCCTAATAGTGACATTCATCCTAGACTAGGTTTAGCACTTCCTTTGGCCTTAGGACCACCAATGCAGCTACCAATGATGGCAAATGTCATTGGTGTGCTTACAATATGGATTTGAAAAGTCAAAAAGATGGAGTAGCTGGGGCAAGAAGACTAGAGGGAAGAAGAGACTAAGGGAGAGCAATTTGAGAGCTAAAAAACATTTGAAAGATAACCTAATCCCATTCATTCATTTTCTTAAGATAATATTTTTGATGTCTTTTGTTTTTGAATCACCAATTTCCCCAGTTCCTCCCAAAACCCTCCCAGCCATCCTATATAACAAAGAAAACAGCCTGAAAATGTGTGTAATGTACCACACCCATGGACCACCCACTTCTGCAAAGGAGTTGTACTCATTCATTTTTAATAGATACAATTAGTTTTGTCATAGCAATCACTTACCAACAAACTATCAAACCATGGGAACTCTTCCCTGTAAAAGATAATTAAGGGGGCAGCTGGGTAGCTCAGTGGATTGAGAGTCAGGCCTGGAGACGGGAGGTCCTAGGTTCAAATCTGACCTCAGACACTTCCCGGCTGTGTGACCCTGGGCAAGTCACTTGACCCCCATTGCCCACCCTCACCACTCTTCTGCCTTGGAGCCAATACACAGTATTGACTCCAAGAGGGAAGGTGGGGGTTTAAAAAAAAAGAGATAATTAAGCAAAGAGGTCTTGTAATATGGGGATTATGAATGACAGGACATGGCACTTTGTGTTTTTATTGAAGCATTTGGAAAGGATTGTAAAAGTAAGATTATTTAGCAGAAAGGAAGGATAGTTCTTCAGATCTAAAAATTTAGTGTCAACACCATCTAATTAGACCTGAGTTTTGTTCCCTTTTGGAGATGTTCTTTTCATTATTGTAGTTATTGCATTTTCCGGGCTTTTTCACTCTACTCTGCATCAGTTAATAACAATTTCCCATGATTCTCTAAATTCTTCATATTTGTCATTCCATTTCATTCACATATCACAATTTATTCAACCAATGTCCAGTCCATGAACACATTTGTTTCCAGTTTTTTACTACTTTAAATAGGGTTGTTTATTTTAAGAAGTATTATGGTGTAATGATTAGAAAGCTGGTCTCAGATTCAAGACGACAGCTTCAAATCTGACCTCTTGACATCCTGGTTGTGTGACCCTGGAAATTCATCTAAACTCTTAACGCTGGGGGCATGAGGGAAGAAGGGAAGAAAAGAAAGAGGGGGAGAAGGAGAGAGGAGAGGGGAAGAAAAAGACAGAGAGAGGGGGAGAGAGGGGGAGAGAGAGAGAGAGAGAGAGAGAGAGAAGGAAACACTTTATTAGGCATATATGCTAATAAAGTGCTGGAAACACAAATATGAACAAAAAAAATGGCAGCCCTTACTTTCAGGGAGCTTATATTTTAATGGAGGAAGGTTCTATGTAAAAGAGGTGGAAAGGGAGAGATAGCTAGGGAGGATCCCTGTGAAGAGTGAGCCTGGACACTTCATGAAATAGTAGTCCTGGGCAGGAACTCACCAATCAGAGGAGAGAGCCACAGGGACCTTAGACTGAGAAAACCGCTAGGGAAGAGGTGAAAAGTCTATAAAACCCTAAGCCTATAAATTGAGGAACAGTTGCAGACTTGCATTGGAAGGGAATTTCCCTCCTCCCTTCCCTCCCCACCAGGGAGTTTGTTTCACTGATCAAATCACATGTCCAGACCAAAAAATGCTGCTACAAATATTTTGTTACATGTGGAACCTTTCTTTCTGTCACTGATCTCCTTGGGGTATTTCACTGGATCAAATAGTATGAAGTCACTTTCTTACATCGTTCCAAATTATTTTCCAGAATGGTTGGACCCAAATCCCCAACTCCAGCAAGCAGTTAGCTTGGGTGTCTATCTTCCCAGAGCCTTTCCTACATTGGATTTTCCCATGTTTTAAGAGCTTTGTCAACTTAAAGCCAACTCATTCATTTTACAGAAGAGGAAGGATATTTAAGATGGGGGAGTATCACCAAGTCTATAAGTATTTCCTGAGATTCCAGCATCATTTGATTTTTTTTTATTAGTGTAGGGAATTCCCAGAGAAGAAGCTAGGCCTATTCAACCATTTATAATCTCAAAGTACTGTCTGGGGCCCTGAGAAGCTCAATGATTTGCTTTGGAATGTGGCAGGGGAGATTTAAACCTTGTGGACACTCAGGCTAGTTGTCCATCCACTATCTTATTCAGCCTCCCTTGTATTAATAGACCATAAGGTCTATCAGCCTTTTTGGGGAGAGGCTTCCAGGTACTAAAACCCTAAGTTGACAAGTTCAACCTTTATAGAAGTTGGTACTAACTGGATTCCATTCAACAGATACTTTCATTGAGGCTCTTATGATCCTTTTCAAGAATTTTCAGTTATGTCTGACTCTTCATGACTCCTTTTGGAGTCTTCTTGGCAAAAATACTAGAGGGGTTTGCCATTTCCTTCTCCAGCTCATTAAACAGATGAGGAAACTGAGGCAAAAAGGGTTAAGTGACTTGGTCAGGGTCTCATAGCTAGTAAGTGTCTGGTGCCAGGTGTGAATTTAGGAAGATAAATCTTCCTGACTCTAAGCCTGGCACTCTATCCACTATACCACCTACCTGCCCCTACAAGGCTCCGAATTAAGGGATTACCTCAATTATATGAAAATTAGGGTGATGCTTGAATTATTATACCAATAATAGGACAGCTTCACAATAAAGATTACATTTACAAAACATTATTCTAGCTCCTAGCTTTGCAATATTTGCCCACCGGCAAAAAGACCCACAGGAGGTATTTATTAGAACTGAGGTTCATAGGTCTGAGATGGCTAGGAGGAGGGAAGACCTGGATTAAATATTAGGTATTTTGAAAAATTACAATAGTGTCACTATTTTGCAAATCTAATCCCATCTGCAAAGAGATTCTGCTACTCATTCTTTGACTGGCAGCCAGGTTGCATAGTGAATAGAGCATAGGACTTGAAGTTAGAAAGGGCTCTGAGTTCAAATTCTGCTTTTGACCCTTACTAGTTTTGTGAACTTGGGCAAGCCACTTTTAAAATGGGGGCAATAATAGCATTTCTTTCCCCAAGTTGTTTTATGGATCAAATGAGGTAATGTATAAAGCACTTTGCAAACATATAGTACTATGTAAATGCTAAATGTTTTATTGATGTTTTGTAAGTCATTTTATTATAATGCTCATTTAAGTGCCAGGCAAAGAGCAAGTCAGTATTCCAAAGGTAACCTACAAAAAACAGAACCCTCGAAGAGAATAGGGATTCTTTCTGCTGGGGAGTGACTTGTTTAATTAAAAAAATTTTTTTACATTAAAGTCATTTTTGAAATTTCAAACATAAACAAAATAAGTATTTCCATATGCATTATAGAACATAAGGAGAGGATGAAAGTGCAAATTTCTATTATGCATAGCTTGTTTTTCTTTTTAAGTATTTAATAAATTCAATATGTAACTTTCAAAGCTGTCCTGCTGGTCTGTGATTTCCTTCTAGCTTTCCTTCTGTTTTCTTCTCATTTTGGGGCAGGGGTTGGAAAGGAACAGTACAGAATCCTGTCCCCATCTCCTGTCTTCCTTCCATTTCATCCTATGAGGAAAAGAAAAATGAAACACTTTCAACAAATACATATATTTGAGCAAATTCCCACATTATCCATGTCCCAAAACGGATGTCTCATTCTGAATCAGGATGGAGGAGCACACATTATAATTGATTTTCTGGAATCACAGTTTGTCATTACATTGATCAATATTCTTATATCTTTCAAAGATGGTTTCCTTTATGTTATTGTTGTTAGTGAATCTTCTATTCACTTGATTCTGAATCAGTTCATAAAAATCTTCCTATTTTTCTCTGATGCTGTCCTTTGCATTATTTTTTAGGGCACAATAATATTCTATTCCATTCATAATCCACAATTTTGTTCAATTATTATTCAGTTGATGGGCACCCACTTTATTAGTTTCTAGTTCTTAGCTACCATAAAAAGAGTAGTTGTGATTATTTTTGTGCCTAGGAGTCTTTTTTCTTTTTCCTTTGTTCTTTTAGGGTATAGGCCTAGTGTTAGTATCACTGCATCAAAGAGTATGTATAGTTTAGTGACTTTAGTAATGTCTTTCCAAATTACTTTCCATAGTATCTGAACCAATTCACAGCTATCTGGACAGGACATTAGCAGATTTATTTGCCCTCAGCTCCTCTGACATTGGCCATTTTCCTTTTTGGTCATCTTAGTGTGAGATGGAACCTCAGAGTTGCTTTAATTTGTGTTTCTCATTTTTTTTTAAATTTGGAGCATTTTTTTATATTGCTGTTGATAACCTAGATTCCTTCCTTTGAAAACTATTCATATCCTTAGGGATATGAATAGATGTGTTCTTTTTTTTTTTTAAACATTTATCAGCTTCTTTTAGGTTTGGCAGAGAACAAGGGAATATTCCTTTCTAGAATATTTGTTTGGGAAGAACTGGAATTTAAACTTTGAACCATTATCTAAACTAGTATTTAAGAGAATTCTAGCTTTCACGCAGGAAGGTCCATTGTGCCATCTAGTTCAATTACCTCACTTCACAGAGAGGAAAAGAGAGGATCAAAGAGGCTGACCCATGGTCACACAGCTAGTAAATGTTGAGGGAAGATTTGAACCCAGGTTTTCTGGATTCAAGTCTAGTATTTTAAGCAACATACCATACTGCCCCTCTTCTTTGGAAAAACCAAAATGGCCCCATTCCATTGGGTAGGCTCAAGTCCACTCTAGTTGAATCAGTTTCTTTGTCTCCTCTTGTAATATACATGAATTCTTGTTTGACGATTCTGGGCACTTGGGGATCTTTCTGGATGCTAGCTATGTAGCCGATAGCTGGCTGGCCCACTTTTTTTGCTCATGTGGTAAATTTTCTGAATGCATCAAAGCGCCAAGCTTTCCTCCTTCCTCTCTCAAAGTAGTCCACCTCACATTGGAATTGTCTGCTCTCCTTTCCCAGGGCTGTTCCATGGGACCCAGAGCACGTTTTATTTTTAAACAAGTGAATTGAAAAGCAGTCATTAAAGGCGTCATTAATGTGCCAATCACAAATGGCTGCTGTTCAAAATATTTGAATGATCTGTACCTCTGCAGGCTGCCATTGACTGGTAGATAAAGTGCCACTGGGAAAAAATAAAAAAGGAGAAAGAGGAACGGGAGGTGCAGGGGGGGTACCTGAAACATTCCGAGCAATTTCATTTTGACTCTGGTTCAAAACTCATGTTCCCACGTTAGCTTTTGGCACTTGAGCCGTACAATAGCGATAATTAGGACATGTTTCCAGCTTTTATTTCCCAGACTACAGAAGCCTTCCTGATTAGCTAAAACCACTTACCACCCTCCATAATCTGCATACTTCTAGCTCTGGGTACCTATCTCGCTGGATATGTAATTACAGTATAAGTGTATATGCAATCTCTATACCTAGTGATACAGAATTTGTGTTTATTTCTCTGATTGGGGTCTCTGAATGCAGGCCCCTCGTGGGTCTATTTCTCGCCCTAATTCTCAAGCCACCTACTATCTACCTGAGTGCTATTCCCCCGCAGGACACTTAGTAAATATTTGCTAAGGACAAGGAGAGACGAATTTTCTTTTTTATTCCATTCAGGTCAATGTTGGTTGTGTGATTAAATCGGTCATAATATCATCAGAGCAGTCAGATCCTTTTTAGTTATTTATGTTGAGGTTTTACATCCAGGCACATTCTTCCTAGATTCCTTTCCTTCCTTTGAGATAAAGCCCAGGCTCTCTGTGTCCTCTAAAAAAGTCTTTTCCTGATCTTCCCCCTAACTCTCTGAGACAGTATGGCTCTCCCCCTCTTGAATGTAGTTTTATTTCTTCTAGACTTTACATTTACTGGCCTCCCCTCCCCCTAGAACAAGGTAAGTTTTGTTTTTTTAATTTTAAACCCTTTCCTTCTGGCTTAGAATTAATATGAAATATCAGCTCCAAGGCGAAGTGATTTGCCCAGGTTCACATAGCCAGGAAGTGTCTGTGTCCAGATTTGAACTTGGGAAGATGAGTCATTCTGTCTCTAGATCTGGCTCTCAGTCCACTAAGCCACCTAACTGCTCCCCACTCTTTCTGTTAAGCAAGCTGCTCTGTTTCTAATCTAAAAGAGCATAAAGATCATTCTACCCTCCCTCCTTAAATCTGTTATTCAATCAAACTCTTTAAGCCCAGTTTTCTCATCTGTAAAATGAGTCGGCTTGCCCCCCAGTGACCTCCAAGGTCCCTTTCAGCTCTCAATGTATTATATTGAGATTTTTGGATAATACATATATCACTGATGGTGCAATTTACAAAAAGGATATCAGGATCCATTGGGCTTTTATCCTTTGCCACCTACAAAGGTCTTGGCTCTCTATTCTGGTCTTGTGGAAACCAGGCAGCCTTCACAGTAGATCTGGGAAACAGCCCTGCCCAGAAAGGCAGAGTGCTTCTAGAAGGACCATCCAGCAGTTTGGGATTGTAGTGTTTGATACTTATGGGAAGCAAAATAACAAAGGAAAAGTATGTCACCACTGCCAAGAGGCACCCATCTAAAATGGAGACATTCTTAAACCTGCCCGGATTTACATGGAGGGTAAGACAGAAGACTTGGGTTCAAATTCTGCCTCTGACTTTTGGCAAGTCAACTTAATTACCTTGAGCCTTCGTTTCCCCATCTGTTCACTCAAGAATTGGATGAGGTGATTTCTGAAGGCCATTCCAATTCTAGATTTATATTGATCCATCATTCACCATATCTTTGATATAGTCTTTCTGGCCTTTAATACTACCTGCCGTCTGGTGCAGGCCCTTATGACCTCACATGGACTAGTGCTGGTTCCTCCTTGCCTCAAGTCTCTTCTCACTTTAGTCCCTCCTCCATTTAGCTTTCAAACAGACCTACCTAGAGCCCAAGTCAAACCATGTGGCCCCAAGCATGGCCAAGATCAAATATAAAATACCATTTGGCCTAGCAAGCTCTTTATAACCCTTTCTACCTTTCTTCTCACACCTTATCCCCCTTCACCTCTATGTATGTTTCATCCAGGAACACTGGCCTTCTTGTTTTTCCTTGCTATCCCCCATGCCTGGAATTCTCTTCTTCTTCCTCTCCATTTCCTGGCTTCCCTGGCATCCTTCAGACTTTAGCTAAAAAACCCTGTCCTTCCACAGAAAGTCTTTGCCAGTCTTCCTTAACTCATGTGGTTCCGCCTCTCTAATAATCTTACAACCTTAATTCCAATTGTAAATAGTTGCAAACTATTTCCCCAATTAGACTGTGAGCTCCTTAATAGCAGATTTTTTTTTTTGCTTTCTTTGTATCCTGAGAGCTTAGCACAGTGCCCTCCTGGCATATATAGCAGGACTTTATTGTTGCTGTTGTTGCTGCTATTGACAAATTTTCCCTTCCTTCCCTTCAAAGAACAGAGGAGGGAAGAGGCCAAGCCTGCTAAGCCTGTATACCAAGTTCTGAGGGTCTCCTCCTCCTCAGGGGCACCAGAAAGTTGTAATAAAAAACATAACGTTTAGGGCTGGAACAGGGACCTCATTTAATGTCTTTGCCAGCTCCAAATCTTAGGGCTTTAGAAAACTCCTCACTTTATAAATTGAGATCCTGACTAGTAGAATGGTTAACTAATTTTTCCAAGTAGTTGTGTATATCTATTTATCTTTCCATATATTCTATCCATCTATTATCTGCTTCCCTCCCTTTGTCCTTCCTCCCCTCCTTCCTTTCTCCTCTCCTTCACCTCCCTCCTTTTCTCTGTTCTCTCCCTCCCTCCTTCCCCTGCCTCTCTCCTTCCTCCTTCCCTTCCCTTCCCTTCCCTTCCCTTCCCTTCCC
>NC_058130.1:28270033-28320837 GCF_016433145.1 Gracilinanus agilis | reverse complement strand
TTCCCTCCTCCTTCCCTCCTTTCCTCCCTCCCTCCCTCCCTCCCTCCCTTCCTCCCTTCCTCTCTCCCTTCCTTCCTTTCTTCCCTAACTTTCTATGTGTATATAAAATCTTTGCACTAAGACCTTTGGGACATATACACGTGTGTAGATAAATAGATTTAAACTACTGAAGTTTTAAACTGTACTAAGACTTTAGGACACCATGTGGGTAAATACATATGCATGTGACCTGAGCTCCATTTAAATGGAGATTTCTTTGATCATTTATTTTCATGAGAAAAGTATTGAATTCACTTGAATTTAAAGAGCATGTTTTAAACACCTACTGTGTGCCAAGCACTGTGCTGCTAGGTGCTGGGGATGGCTGCAGTGATAAATTGAAGCAATCCTTGCTCTGGGGAAGTTCTCTGGACTTCTTCCAGAGAAGAGGAATCTCAATGGATCTGTTTGGCCTGAAAGGACAGAGCTAGGGGCAATGGGTGCAAGTCACAGAAGCAAATTTGGGCTTGATGGCAAGGAAGGAGAAACAATGAAAATCATGACATCATCAATGACAACAACAACTTCCTAACAACTTTGAGCTCTCCAAAGTGGAATGGGCTGCTTCTATAGGTAGCAAGTTCCCCATTTACTGGACGTCTTCAAGCAATGACTCTATAACCGCTTGTCAAGTTTATTATATATAGAATTATTGTTGGGCTATTGAGGGCAGCTTGGTGGTACAGTTGGGGCAGGTAGGCAATCCAGTGGATAGAGTTCTGGGCCTGAAGTCACGAAGACTCATCTTCATAAGTTTGAATCCAGCCTCAGCTTCTTATTAGCTGTGTGACCCTAGCCAAGTCACTTAACCCCCCTGTTGGCCTCAGTTTCCTCATCTGTAAAATGAACTGGAGAAGTAAATGACAAATCAATTTAGTGTTTTTGCCAAGAAAACCCCAAATGGAACCATGAAGAGTTGGACATGACTGAATAACAATAGGCGGTACAATGGTTAGAGGGCTAAATCAGGAGTCAGGAAGACCTGAGTTCAAACTTAGCTTCAGATACTTAGTAGGTGGTTGACCCTTGGATGAGTCACTTAACCTCCCTCTTCCTTAGTTTCCTCATCTGTAAAACAGAGATAATGCCAACACCTTCCTCCCTCACTCATAGGGCTGTTGAGATATTAAATTGAAATGATATTATAAAATACATTGCAAATTCATAGCAATATAAATATTCTGTGTTATTGTTGTCATGGCCTCTGAGGTCAATACCATCTCTGAAGATTTAGCATATGAAATTAAGTCAAATTTTCTTGTAAACTTCCTGAAAATGATGAGTTTTACTCCAATAATTCCAAAGAGACGGTAATTGCTAGATACAAATCTTAAGCAGGCTCATGAATGTGGCTCAAAAAAAGGAGAAGTAATGATTTATAAAATGCATCCTTATAACACCCACAAGCAGAAGGGGATTATCCAATTTTATTTTCTCTAGGACCTCATTCAGATTCTACCGAGGTCTTGCTGCCAAGCCTCAGAAATGACAGGCACATTGGGTGTCAGAATCACAAGTGGATAAGGAATTTCTGGTGTACTTTTCATAAATTGATACTAAAAATTTTATCAGTCGATTCTGCTATGTCTATTAATACACGGATGGGAGTGATGTCTCGTGAGGACTTTTTGGCAACCTGGGAAGACTGAGCTGTGGAGCGGAACGGTGCTATCTCATCCAAATTGCAGAAACATCATTCAAATGTAAAAATAGTCAAGCTCCAGCATACAGATTAATATTCCACATTAAGAAGGAGGTGTGATCATCGCCTCCATGTGCGTGAGCCCACGCAAACACATCACCATCATCATCATCATCATCACCACCATCATCATCCTCAGAGCTGACATTTACAGGGCACGCTAAAGTTTACAAAACGCCTTTTGAATCTCTCTCTTTTTTAAAAAATAATTTTTATTTTTTAGAAAAGTTATCATGGTTACATGATTCATGTTCTTATTTTCCCCTTCACCCCCCGACCTCCCCCCCCCCCACCATAGCCGATGCACATTTCCCCTGGTTTTAACATGTGTCATTGATCAAGACTTATTTCCAAATTGTTGATAGTTGCATTGGTGTGGTACTTTCGAGTCTACATCCCCAATCATGTCTGCCTCAACCCATGTGTTCAAGCAGTTGTTTTTCTTCTGTTTCCACTCCTGTAGTTCTTCCTCTGAATGTGGGTAGGGTTCTTTTCCATAAATCCCTCAGAATTGTTATGGATCGTTGCACTGTTGCTAGTACAGAAGTCCATTACATTCTATTTTACCACAGTGTATCAGTCTCTGTGTACAATGTTCTTCTGGCTTTGCTCCTTTCACTCTGCAACAATTCCTGGAGGTCTTTCCAGTTCACATGGAATTCCTCCAGTTTATTATTCCTTTGAGCACAATAGTATTCCATCACCCGCATATACCACAATTTGTTCAGTCATTCCCCAATAGAAGGGCAGACCCTCTTTTCCCAGTTTGAATATCTCTTTTGGTGGTTGAGACTCCATGAGGTAGCTGCTATTATTATTTCCATCTTACAGATGAGGGAACTGAGTCTCCAAAGGGTTATGGAGGGATATACAGCCAGTGTGTCTAAGGTGAGATTCAGACATAGCTCTTCCCCACTACAAGTCTAGCATTCTATCTAGTCCCAGAAACACACCCATTACCCCCACCTACTTCCCTTAATAGCCTCCTCAGGCAAAGATCATTCTCCCACTTCCTTCCTCTCCCAAAGTAGAGGATTACTGTAGATGGTGCCATTTTTAAGAATCGCTGTGGCATGTTGGCATCTTCAGCCCAATTGGAGAATTCCCAGGGCCATAGATCACCCTGACATGGACTCTGAGGTCAGAGAAGGGTGCTGTCCTTTCCTGAATCCACCCTTGTCTCATTTACATCGCATCCTGAGATGTCACCTTGTCAAAGTTTAGGTGTTTGCCAAACTAAATGGTTTTGGCAGCCAAAATCTATGTGGTTTCCATAAACGGTTGTTAATTTTTTAAAGAAACTCTAAATTAATGGGCCACCTCCTGCCAGGTGAGTAAGCTATTCCCCGGGAGTACATTAGTCAAGCTGGGTGGTGTGTTAACACTTTAAGGCTTCTAGGGCAGGCTCTGTGGGCAAATCTCAATTTATTCTATAGCCCACTTCTGAACTGTTCTGTGTAAATCACATTTTCGTAAAATGCAGCAGGTTTAAATTCACCAGAGAACCTGGCAATTTCAGAGAACCCTGTGGTGAATCCTTTTGTAAAGTGATTAATCCTTTTGTAGGGAGAATAATCAGCTTCTGATTATTAAGGTTGTAAATTTGGATTTTTTTAAATATTGGATTTTCTTAAAGCAACACACACCTGCATTACCCTGAATTGATCATTCAATCAATTGGAGCCAAGTCGGAACGGCAAATCTGGAAGAGAGTTGCGTCTGACTCTTGCCTCTAACATTTACTCGCCGTGTGACCACAGGGAAGATAAGCAGCCTCTCTGAACCTCAGACACCCTCAGTAGAAAGATCAATACATTTGAAATCAGAAGATGGAGTTTCAAATCTGTCCCCTGCCACTTGAGCCTCTTATGACACTGAATAAGTCACAACCTTCCTGGATCTCCCTTTCCTCATTTATAAAAGCCCCCATTAGCACCAAAGTTCTGAAATCTAATTAAATCATAACTGATCTCCTCAGAGGAAGTTTCTGCACAGACTAAATCCCAGATCTTTCCTATAACTTGACGACATAGCGAAGATAATAATAAAAAACAACAACAATAATGGCGGCTAACATTTAATGTTTGCAAAGCATTTCACATTTTAACTTATTTAATCCCTACAACATCCCTGGGAAGTAGGTGCTATTATTACCTCCATTTCACAGATGAGGAAACTGAGGTAGATAGAAGTGACTCACCCAGGCTCATCAAGCTGGCAACTGAGGCTGGATTTGAACCTGGGTCTTTCTGATTCCAAGTTACAAGCATTATCTGTGATACCACCTAACTGCTTCCAGACTTGGCGTCTGTGTGGAGTATGGATTGAAGAGGGGAAAGACTTAGGGGCTGAGAGACCAGTCAGGAAGCTATCAAAATAGGCATGATGAGAGTTGATAAGGGTCCCAAGTAAGGTAGAGATGCAAGAGATATTGTGGAAACAGACTCAACAAATCTTAGCAACTGATCGGATGAGAGACACCCAAAGGAGAAGGGATCAGAATGATTGCAGTTTGAAATGGCATCCTTGCCTCCTGAAGGAGTCAATGTGTCTTCCTTCCAGTGTGCAGATTTCTGCCTTTTTCTGTTGAGTCCACCAAGACTGAGGAATGAAAAATGCATGCTGGTCCCAGTCCAACAGATGCCCCTTATTAACCTTGAAGCAACAGATAACCGTAAACACCTGACTTCTTTGACAAGCCCATCCATCAGTGGTGGTGACATTTGTCATCCACGCTCTTTAAGGAACCCCATTATCACGAAGGCTGGATTGAATGACGCTGGAGGATGAAGCTTGGAGTAGTCATTTTTCCACTCTTTAAAATACACACAGACTCGGATATCTGCTAACAAAGTACCCTTTAATGGGAGTTTGGAGAGTAGGAGGAAACAATCTGTTTTCTTACACAAGCGAAATTATTTGGATAGAGTTCATTGTCAAGATTCCCCGTGAGGGGCAGCTGGATGGCTCAGTGGATTGAGAGTCAGGCCTAGGGATGGGAGGTCCTAGGTTCAAATCTGGCCTCAGACACTTCCTAGCTGTGTGACCCTGGGCAAGTCACTTAAATCCCGTTGCCTAGCCCTGTAACAAATAAAATTAATATAGAAGGATATATAAAGAAATTAGGGTTAAAAAAAAAGATTCCCCGTGAAATGTCTTTGGGTTGAGGTGGGGGAAGAGTGTTGAAGGGCGGCTTTGGGGGCAGCATGGATCTTCTTAAAGAGCTGAATTTCCATTGGCTCCTGGAGGTGATCCACCACAACCAGGATAACCACATAGTGAAGAGGACATTCAAATATCAGGAAAGAAACTTGGGCTAGATGACCGTTAGGGTCTTTCTAAGCCCTGTGATTCTATAACATTAGCCAATAATCCTCATAACTGGGCCCCTGCCGAGTTACATATTTCTCTTGAATACCAGCCATTACCAACCCCATGGAAAAAAAAATTTTTTTAAAGGCATAAAAGATATTGAACGTAACTTGGTTCGAATGCTTCATTAGCCAGCCGTTAGCGTTCATCATTTGTCGTTGCCAAATATCGTGGGAGCCTCGGAAATGAACCGTTGTGCCAGGAGGTTGTGGAAAAAGCCCCCTTTCTGCTGGGCTGAAATGATTATTTTTGTTACAGAGTGTGGCTGTCCCTACTGGTCTCCCTGGGAGCACTTTGCTGGTTATAAAATACAGCGATTACTATGGTAATCATATTGCTGGGATAAAATGACTTTGACCTACTTGTTAAAATGCAGTGTGTATTAAAATAAAGAGTGTGAGCTTAAAGCTAAATGAACTCGGAAGACAAAAAGAGAAGCAAGTTCAGGGCCTGGGAAGGTCTTCGATTTTGACGAGTATTTGACATGGGTTAGACTTTCATTTCCAGTTCCATCACTTTCTCTGTGCTTTGAGGACCTCTGATTAATGACTGATGCCTTCCTGGGAGGATGGAGATGCAAGATATCATCTCTGCTCGCTATCTGGTTTTAAGCTATAAGTTTTGCACCTTGAGGCATGGGGGTGGGGAGGGAACAAACATCTATTCAAGGGCCTATTGTGTGCCAGTCCTTGTGCTAGGCACCTTATAAATGTTATTGCCAAAACTGATCCTTACAAACAACACTGAGGGGGAGGTGCTATTATGGTCTCCATTTTACAGTTGAGGAAACTGAGGCAGGCATAGGCTACATAGTAAGCGTCTAAGGTCAAATTCAAACTTGAATTTTTTGACTCTAGACCTAATGTTCTTTCCACTGTACCACTGGGCTCTAAGAACGTTAATATTTTTGTGTACATGATTTTTCATTCAGTCATTTTTCAATTGTATTTGACTCTTTGTGACCCCATTTGGGGTTTCCTTGGCAAAGATACTGGAGTGGTTTGCCATCTCCTTCTCCAGCTCATTTTACATATGGGGAAACTGAGGCACACAGGGTGAAGTGACTTGCCCAGAGTCACATTGCCATTTCCTTCTCCAGTTCATTTTATAGATACTTGGAAACTGAGGCAAACAGGGTGAAGTGATTTGCCCAGAGTCACATAGCTAAGATACTGGAGTAGTTGGCCATTTCCTTCTCCAGCTAATTTTACATATGAGTAAACTGAGGCACACAGGATGAAGTGACTTGCCCAGGGTCACACAGCTAAGATACTGGAGTAGTTGGCTATTTCCTTCTCCAGCTCATTTTATAGATACTTGGAAACTGAGGCAAACAGGGTGAAGTGACTCTCCTAGGGTGAAGTGACAGCTAAGATATTGGAGTAGTTTGCCATTTCCTTCTCCAGCTCATTTTACATATGAGGAAACTGAGGCACACAGGGTGAAGTGACTCGCCAAGAGTCACACAGCTAAGATACTGGAGTAGTTTGCCATTTCCTTCTCCAGTTCATTTTATAGATACTTGGAAACTGAGGCAAACAGGGTGAAGTGACTTGCCCAGAGTCACATAGCTAAGATACTGGAGTAGTTTGCCATTTCCTTCTCCAGCTCATTTTACATATGAGGAAACTGAGGCAAAATGAGTGAAGTGACTTGCCCAGGGTCACACAGCTAAGATACTAGAGTAGTTGGCTTTTTCCTTCTCCAGCTCATTTTACAGATGAGGAGACCGAGGCAAAATGAGTGAAGTGACTTGCTCAAGATCACACAGCTAGTAAGCTTTGGAGGCAGGATTTGAACTCAGAAAGAGGAATCATCCTGACTCCAGGTCTGGCAGTCTATGCTCTTTGCCACCTAGCTGCCCATGCACGTGACAGATACCAAACTCAGAAATACTTTTGGGACAAGCAGTCGTTACCGTGAAGCAAGTAAAATACCTGCCGGTGGATGTCACATGTAAAGGGAATAAGCTGAAAGGGAATAAGTTATGGAGAAGTTTTTCTATTTATCATTATTATTGGTGGTGGTGTTCTTCTGAGAGGGTGGCAAGAGTAGGGAAAGCTCTGGATTCCGAGGAGTTAGAGGCATTCAGTACCGATCCTGGCTCAGCAATGCGATCACGGGCAAAGCAATCACTTAAGCTTAATGGCCGTCGATTCTTCCTCTTGAAAATAAAATAAAAGGAATGGACTCAATGACCCTGAAGACCCCTTTCAGCCACAGACCTCTCATCCTTTCCGATGAAAACAAATTCAATGACAAAAACAAAATTCTTCTTTCTCATCTACATCCCAGGAGCCCGTAGCTGCCCAGGATAGAACCGCTAGAGTAGAAATCTCTCTCCCCACCCCCTACTCTCCCACCTACACAACAAACCAATTTGAAGAGCTGACTTTTTGCTATCTCATGATTTCCAGGCCTCCAAAGAAAGCCCCGACTCTCCAGCTGATAAGTGCCTGCCATCATTTTGGGCCGTAATTATTCTTGCTTTGGCATAGATAATTTTGATGCCTTTTCACTCCCGAGCTGGGCAATTATCAGAGTTGTATAAATTGACCTCTTAATCATTGCAGAAATTAATGGAAATTACCCCGAGGCAGGCTGGTGAATTCAGGGCCCAGCAGTGCCAATTCACAGAGCCCTCCAGGATGGAACTTCAAGGGAAAGCACAGAGGATCCCTTCAGGTCTATGCAAAGTGACTCCCATCCTGAGCAAGATCCCCGGATCCTTTCTTGATTCAAGATGCTCACTTATTCAGGAAATGGGAAAGGGAAAGTAAGGATCCTCATCCTCAGATCACACCGCTTTTAATCAATCATTTCAACCTCCCCACTAATCATTTTCCTAGTGCTGTGAGTCATGTTCCTTCTCCTGGCAGTTCTGGTGGCAGAAATGTGGGAAGTGGGAATGGCAGAAATGAAGGGCCTTTAGGAAGCCACTCAGGCTAGGTAGGCAGTCTCTGGAGTGCTACAATGAGGGACCAGACCAGAAAACTAAAGAATGGAAATCGAAGCTTTATTTCTTCTTGTTCTGAGGGGGGCAGATGGAAGAAGGTAAAGAATCCACGAGACATTCCAGCATCCTGGATGTTAGTTTTTAGGTTTAATGAACAATAATGATCACACCCACAAAAGAGGCTACATGATGTACTGGATTACAAGCAAACCTTGATGCCAGATGTTTTGGACCTCAAGACATTAGGCAGTGGGGGAAGGGAACAATCATTTATTAAAGGCCTTCTATATTCTAAAGGATGCCAGAAAACCATGACTCCATGACCTGGGGAAAGGAGCACCACAATGCTCTCTCCATCTCCTCACTACAAATATTTTCACCAGCTGACCCCATTTCTGGAATGCTTCCCCTCCTCATCCTCACTTCTTGGCTTCCCTCAAGTCTCTGCTCACGTAAGAAAACTTTCTTGCAGAATTAAGTCCCCTTTAATTTCAGTGCCTTCCCTCTGAGGCTACCCCCTGATTTATCCTTTATTTTATTTGTACAATTAGTTAAATGTTGCCTCCCCAGTTAGAGCAGTTAGAGCATGAATGCCTTGAGATCAGGAACTAATTCTTCTGATGTTGTGACTGGACCCTGCATCAATCAGAGTTCTGAAATCTTTCCTTGCTATTTTCTCTTCTGTTATTGGATTTCCTGGGGCATCGGTTCTCCTGGTTCTGTTTGCTTCACCCTGTATCAGTAAACATCTGTCTTTGCAGTTTTCTCTGAACTCTAGTATTTATCTTTTCCTATGTTGACATAGTTTTTGTCTGAGCCTCCAGCCTTGAGAATAAGACACTATTGCCAAAGATAAAGACATTGACTTAATTTCATTCAAGAACCCTGTTTTATGCACCTGTTTTGGAGCAAGGCTACCTGCTGGATGCTGGAAATGACTGACAGGGGTCTCCTATCTCAGATGAAGTAGAATGGCTTTAGAGCAAGAGGTCCACTGTGAGAGGACAACAGGATTACCCCTCCTCTCCACCTAATCCACCTAGATTCTTCCTGAAGAGCCTACAGTGTGTGGCTATTATTTGGCAATTGGTTTAGCATCCCCCTTTTGAGGTTAAGGGATTAGGATCTGTTGCCTTGTCCTAGCCAAATGGACAGGAAACTCTTTCAGATATTCTCTGAACATTCTCAGAGTCTGGTAAGTACAGGAGAGAGTCCTTCCTATGAAGATGTTGTCAGCCTCCAGAGAGAAGCAGGCAACTGACTACTTCTGTTAAATTAAGGCATCTGTCTCTAAAATTCTTTAGGAATTCTAAAGTTCCTTCCAACTCTAAATATTTGATCCTACAGCATCCCAAAAAGGGAATGTGATATCAGGCTATATCCCTAGCTGTGACCTCCATGGCTGCTGCTCATTGAACAACATGCCTCCTGCCTAAGCCCTTGTCACAGTACCCAATTAGCATGGCTTACCCTATAAGGCTCTTTTCCCTCACTTCTACCCCCTGTCTTCCCTTAGCGGAAATCCCATCCTGTGGGAGAATCTTATCCAGGTGTCCCCTTTCCCCACTGCTAGTGCCAAATCCTGTCATTTCTACCTTCACAACATCTCTCCCATAGTCCCACTTCTCTCCATCCATGCAACTATCGCTCTAGTAAAGACCCGCATTACCTCCTTCTTGAACCTCTGCAGCGGCATATTCCATTTGGTCTACCTGCCTCAAGTGACTGACTTCTGGGATTGTCATCCATTTATATTTCGCATGTTGTCTAGTCCTTTGTAACCCCATTCAAGGTTTTCTTGACAAAGATACTGGACTGGTTTGCCATTTCCTTCTTCAGCTCATTTTACAGATGAGGAAATGGAGGCAAACAGAGTTAAGTGACTTGCCCAGGGTCACATAACTAGGAAGTATCTGAGGGTGGATTTGAATTCAGGAAGATGACTTTTCTTCTGAACTCCAGACCTGGTACTTTGTGCACTATGGTGCCACCTAGCTACCCACTTTGTATAGGCCTGTTTAGTGTATGCCCCATCAGAAGGTGAGCTCTTTGAGGGAAAAGTACCATCTTTTGCCTTTCTTTATATCCTTAGTAACTGCCTGGCTCATGGGTGAACACTTATTTGTTGGGTGACTGAGGTTATGCTAATCCTTAGAATGGGAGAGTTAGCACCGGAAGGAATCTTAAAGGTCATCTCGTCCAATCCCCTCATTTTACAGATGAGGAAACTGAATCCCACAGAAGCCAAATGCCTTGTCCATGGTGGTACAGACAGCGAGTAGCAGACCTGGGAGTCAAGCCCAGCTTCTCTGACTTCACATCCAGCATCCATTCCATTAGCTTTCCATGAGCAATTCCATCTAGGTTGGTTAACCACCTATTGGGTGCAACTTGGCAGTGTGTATTGTGAACTGAGCTTGAAACCAGGAAGACCTGAGTTCAAGTCTATCCTCTGACACATTGACCTGAGCCAAT
Organism: Gracilinanus agilis; assembly: GCF_016433145.1. NCBI lineage: Eukaryota > Metazoa > Chordata > Mammalia > Didelphimorphia > Didelphidae > Gracilinanus > Gracilinanus agilis. The sequence goes on along the minus strand of NC_058130.1, from coordinate 28,310,293 downwards.
CACTTAACATTTCAGTCCTCCGGACAGTAAGTTTCAGAGAAGGTCCAGACCTGCATTAATAAGGAGAGAGTCCCCTAGGGAGACCAAGACAGGCCAAGTAAAAGTCAAGTCCACACACACACACACACACACACACACACACACACACACACACACACACAACTATATGCAAGGTACCCAGCTAAGATTTTCAAATGGAAATTTCTGCATACAGTACAAAGTTCTGTTTAATTGACCAAATGAGTCCCAGAGTATGGACTGAGTTTAATTTAAATTCCTTTTGTCAAAGCCCACGTATTCAGGAATAGTGATGATAAGAGCTTACATGTATAAGTCACTTGATCATTCATAAAGAGCTTTCTTTAATGTCCACTATCTCATCTGATACAAAAGCCTGGTAAGGGAGGCAGGGGCAGGGGAGGTATCATGATCTCCTTTTTTATTCAGGCAGCCATGACTTCCAGGAAGCTTTCCCTGACACCTACCCCCACCCCTTGCTGAAAGGAAATTCTTCCTCCTCCCATCTTCCTGGAGCCCTTGGATGGAATCCACCCCCTCCCTCCCCTCCTGCCATTGCCCTTATCATCTGGTATTGCCCTGGTGTTACATCATATTTATTGGTGCACATACATTAGGCATCCATGTTGAAGTTGGAGCCAAGACAACCTGAATGTGTGTGTGGCTTCTGGCACATGTTGGCTGGGCAACCCCTGCCCAAGTCATTTAACCTCTCCCATTTTCATTTTTCTCTGCTGTGAAATGAGGAGGTTGTGTTTAATGGTCTCTGAGATTCCCCCTCCAGCTTTAAATCAATGATGCTATGATCTCTTTACTTGTGTGCATGGAATAAATGTTCTTTCTCTTAACCCCATCCTCTTAGAAGCCTCCTAAGCTCTCTCAAATACAACCACTGCCAGAGGTTAGCCTTTTCTTATTCTCCCTAATTTGCTAGAGAGTTCTTTCCTTCCTTAAATTCTGTTGTATTAACTTATCCATGCAAACATTGTGCCCCTCCTAGAGAATTCCAGTTCTTTAGAGGGCAGAGAGGGGTTTTTTTTGGTCTTTGTACTTCCACCTCCCCTGCCTGGTGCCTTGCACAAAGTAAGTGCTTAATATATGCGTGTCTAATTGGATTGGATTGACCTTGGACAGGTCACCTCGTAGCTGAGCCCTTTTCCCCATCTGCAAAGCCCATCCTTCTTAGGAAAATGCTCCAAAAAGGCATTAAACAGTATGCAAATGTGAGCTATTACTGAAATGAATGGAACTGAAGAGATCATTTTAAGCTCAGGCTGTCCTTAGGAAAAGCTTTCTGGGAGAAGCAGAACTTAGGCTAAGTTTTGAAAGCCAGGTAGCATTTGAGCCATGGTCTGGACACGTTAGAGCTTCAAAGCACCCTGGAGAACATCTATTCCAAACTCCTGATTTTACCAATTATGTTGATGACTGGGGAGGCTAAAGCGGTTTGTCCAAGGACCTGTAGACCTATAGTAAGTAACAGAGCTTATATTTGAACACAGGGTTCCTTTTGTTTTTGCTGATCTTGTTTTTTACTCTTAGGCCAGTGTTCTTCTTCTTAAGGAGCTCAGGGCTCCCAGACTCCTAGGGCAGTATCTTTTCCATTGTGTCACTGCTCGTTTGGCTAAGTGCAGGTAGGGAGAAGGCATTGGAAATGAAGGGAACTTCATTCCTTCAACTTCCAGCCAAACTGATCCCAGTCCTCTAAACACTAGTATCCCCTTCGATTGCCATCTGGTGAATTGTTACCCATAATACCCAACTCAGAGAGCATCTCCCCAAGATAGCCATCCAGTCCTTTTCCCCCTTAAACCTTCCAACCCAGCTCAGTCTTCCCATTCTTCTACCTCCATCCCTGTGAGTTTACCTCTTAAGTACCCACAGATCCTTGACTGGAGAAAGTGCCCATGCTGACTGCTCATTGTCTAACCTGGCCCAGAAGCAGAACATTCTTCTACCACCACCCCCTACCCCCTTTTACCTTGTTGTCATCTCCCATTAGATACTCGTATTTATAGGACATTCTATTGATTGCATCAAGCCCTAGAAACAATGCCAAGTCTTTTAAGTTACTTTGTATAGATGTTGTATTATTTAGGTATCCCCCCCACCCTAAAATGTTTCTTGAAGACAAGTTATTTCATTGTTGTTGGTTTTTTTGTTTTTTTACATTTTTAAACCCTTAACTTCTGTGTATTGTTCCTAGGTGGAAGAGTGGTAAGGGTGGGCAGTGGGGGTCAAGTGACTTGCCCAGGGTCACACAACTGGGAAGTGTCTGAGGCCGGATTTGAACCTAGGACCTCCCATCTCTAGGCCTGACTCTCAATCCACTGAGCTACCCAGCTGCCCAAGAGTTATTTCAATGTAATCTTTGAATCCTGCAGCACAATACAATTCCTGATATATAGTAGGTGCTTCCTGAAGGCTTATTAAATGAGTACAAGTCATCCTTCTTCCATTTGGTTTTTCCTGTGTGGATTCTTTAGCTTCAAGCTAGAGTGGTCGAAAAATCTAATCTTGCAGGATTTGCAGTGTTTCCAGAGCTTGATGTTATCTGCCCAGGGACATCCATAAATCAAGTCTTACCGACCATCAGGAATCCTTCTCTGCACTGGTCATCCTCCCGGGCAGTGGCAAACACCTTTGGTGAACGTGCATCTAGCTCCTTCTTTGATACTTCGGGCTTCATATTAAGCAGAACATTATTGCTTAAAGTTACCACTGTCATTAGGTCTACAAAGAAACCTTGTATGTGCCACAGATTTTAGACAATAGCCTTTACACTGACATTTTTTTCTACTGAATCAAATGCCTTTTTTTAAAAACCATCAACAAACACTAAGGCATAGTGGGATTTTTTTTTCTTCTTCACCTTTCTGGCAATATTCTGTCTATAAAGATGTGATCTGGAGTAAACAGCTTTTTATTATCACTGAATTTCAGTCATTTAATGCAGACCATTCGTGGAAATTGGCTAATTCTCTTTGGATTCTTTCTTAAGAGTTCTGTACTAACAAGCCCCAAGGAAATGGGCATTCTCTTTCTGAGCTTTATCAGCTTCTTCTCTACTCCATCATCTATGACATTTACAAAGCCACTAAGTAATACTGAAAAGATTCCACCAAATCTTCCCTTCAGTTTGACATCGAAGCCTCTAAATAGGATCTTCGCTTGGAAATCTAAACATGTGGGAAAGGCTTCAGTCTTATTCACTCAATATAAAGCATTAGAAAAATCCACATTGGAGAATGTACTCATTTGGTAGCTTAGCATATGCTACTTTTTATTGTTTGTTTCTTTTTCTGTGTATTGCAACTCTTGAGAAGGCAGGGATGGGCTACAATCTGTGATGTTGGAGGGAGCAGCAATCAGTGAGATCACAGATGCCTGGAAGTGTTAACTAAATCCTGTCTCCCTACCCAGACTTAAGAATTTCAAAGGTCTCAGAGGTGTTGGACCTGGAAGGTACTTAGAGGTCATCCAGTCCAGGATTCTGTGAACTCATTAAAAAGGAAAAAAAAACCCATTAGCTGTATTTCAACATAATTGATTTCCTTTGTGATCCTAAGTATTTTATTTATGTATTTAAAAGCATTCTGAGATGGGGCCCAAATGCATCCCTAGATGCAAGGTTCTAGGACAACAAAAAGTTAGAGTCCTTTAGTTCATTTAACAATTCAAGGAGAATTTATTAAGCACCTACTGTGTGCTTAATACACTGTGCTAAGTGCTAGGAATCCAAAAGACTGCAACAAAGAGAAAATGTTTATATTCTGTTGTTAGAAAACAGCATTCACAAACACAAGCCAATATAATTATATAAACAGAGTAACTGGGGGAAGGGAGAAAGGGTGGATGAGGGGAAGCCTCTTTGGGAAGTGGTATTTGAGCGGGGCCTGGAAGAAATCTAGAGATTCTAAAAAGAAGTTTCAGGTGGGGGGTGAGGAAATGGGGGGCAAGGCAGCCTTTGCAAAGGATTAGAGTCAGGAGAAAGAACCCCAGGCAGGAAGAATGACAAGTAGGCTATTTTGGTTGGGGTGTAGAGCCGGTGAAGGAGAATTACTAGCCTCAAGTCTGTGTGATCCAAGGTTATGAAGGGATTTCCTAACCTGGGAATTTGTGCTTTACCTGGAGGCAACTTGAGCATTGTTGGCAAGGCTGTGCAATGGTTAGATTTGTACTTTAGGCGTATCCATTATGGGGAAGATGGACTGGACTGGGAGAGACTGGAGGGAGGATGCTGGGTTGTAGCAATCAGATAGGTGATGAGGTCCTGAATTAGGGTGGTAGCCAGGTGGGTGCAGAGAAGAGCACTGAGTGGAGAAATGTCCTCAGTCCCAGATACAGGCTCCAGGGTGAGAGTCCTCTCTTGCCAGTAATGCCAGCCAGGTCTTTGAGCATCAGGTGCCATAGCCAAATTCAACCTCTAGCTAAGGTATTCAGGTCTGGATGACTTCCTATATGACTTTGGACAAGTCACGGGGTCTCAGTTTTCTCATCTGTAAAATGAGATGCTTTGGAAACTTTAAGTCCTGCTATTCATAAAACAAGAAGCTTGTCCTAGGTGGTTTCTAATGCCCCTTCCAGCTTTAAATCATTGTTCCAATCATTCTCCCATCTTTGCTCTCCTGGGCTCTTATTGTGGTGGGTGACTTTAATAGATGTTCTATGAGACCATGAACAGCAACCTTTCTATAGCTTTTAAAGGTTGGCAAAGCACTTTACATATATTGTTTCATTTGAGTCTCAGAAGAGACAGATAGGTGGTATTATCGCCCCCATTTTGCAAATGGGGAAACTGAGGCATAACAAGCTAGGTTTGAGATAGATCTTTGATTTTCTGGATCTAACTCCAGTATTCCACCCCAGCTTCCCAAAAGGCTGAGCTACATCAGGTTTGAACAGCAAGAGTGATACTAGGCTATTTTTTTTTTTCCTTTTGAAAGTTGGAATTCTCTAAGTTTATCCAGGCTGGAGCTTGGGGCAGTGTCTGGAGACAGGGGGGCCTCTGAAGGCCGTGGGTGGTTGAGCCTGCCCCTAGAGCCCAGGGAAGGTAGTTGGTTCTCCTCCTTCCCCCCACTACCTTCCCCCTCCCCCCTTCCAACTGGAAAGGTTATGGGTCTCTCTTGATTGAAATCTAAATTTGGGAACGGGACCAGGATTGGCCTGTGGCTCGCCATTTTCACCAATAAGCTCCGAGTTCGGGGGGCGGCCCTTGCAGCCGCAGCCTCAGCAGCAGCCTTAGCCTCAGCCTCAGCCTCAGCTGCAGGAGCAGCAGCAGCCCCAGTCCCAGCGGCCTCAGTGTAGCCGCAGCAGCAGCAGCAGGAGGCCGGGGCCGGTTGCCTGGATAGAGCCTGTACTGCCCACTGACTCGGCCGCCTCCGGCTTCCCTGGTCCGCCTGGGCGCCCGCAGCCGGGGCGGGGGACATGGCCCTGAGCTAGCCCCGCTGCCCAGAGCAAGAATGCGGCCGCTGCCCCAGCTCTCGCGCCGTGTCCCCCCGCAGGAGCTGCCGCCGCCGCCCCTCGGCCGCTGGGAAACCCCCAGCTGCCCCCCATAGGGCGCCGCTGCCCAGACTGCAGCCACCTCCAGGCGCTCTCGGCCCGGTCGGGACTGCGGGACCCTCTGCTGCGGCCGCGTGCCTGCGGAGCGATGCTGGCGTGACCTTGGTGAGTGGTCGGTCCGGCCGGGGAGGGGGGCGCGGTGGCGATTGCCGCGGAGAGTAGCCGTGCCCATCCATCCCTGGGAGAAGGCGGCCAGGGCAGGGGAGGGGGCTGGGAGTCCGGGCTTTGGGCAGCCCCCTGTGCAACTGACAAACTAACTCTGGCCGGAGCCTCCCCGCAGCTGGCAACCTGGCCAGAGGGGCACGGAGGACCGCTGGCCAATGGGCTGGCGCTCTTCGGGTGAGGGGAGGGGGAGCCGAATGTGATCCTGGGCAAGGTACCGGCCCTCCCAGCGCCTCGGTGTCCTCCGAACCAAATGAGATAACGTGGGAAGCGCTTGGCAAGAAGCGCTCAGTCCTAGCCGTTATAAATACCTATAAAAGGAGGAAAGGGGCCACCCTTTTCCTACAGGAGCCCTCTCTTCATTCCTTGTTAGTGAGGGAGAGGGCAAAGGGGAGCCGCGCTTGGGGTCAGACTGATGTTCTGGGTTCCAGCACTGACTCGCTGTATGTAACCTGGGGTGCAAGTCACTTCCTGTCTGCCCCTGAGGGGGTTGGACTAGATGACCTTTAAAGACCTTCCCTTCTAGCTCCAGCCCTGAGCCCGGTGCCATCCCCATTCCCTTGCACTTACTTTCTAGGGCTCGGTTTATTCTGGATTCTTTTTTTCTTTTTCGCTTTCCTATCTCCAATGCCTGGCCCACCAGGGGAGGGGCTTCAAACATGCTTCTATCCATCGAATGATTGTGGAGCAGCCTTTCTCAGCCTGGCGCCCATGAACTTGTTTTGAACAAATATTTGAAGCGCTCCTTCATTATAATTCAGGTCCTCGGGACATTTTTATGCCTTTAACCGAGAAAGGGTCCTTGGGCATCACCAGGCTGCTCCAGGGGGCTTGATGTAAAAACAAAGTTCTGAGAGAAGCCCCTTCCGACCCAAGAGGCATCTCCGGATCCCCTGGATTCCTGGGGGCCCCGATTTCATCAGTAAGACCAAGGTGTAGAGCTCTGTAGGAGTTGACCCCCATCTATGGCTTAGAGTCCCCAAAGGCAGCCCATGTCATCTCAGCTGTTGGGGGCTGGCCAGGATTTGTGTGGAATGACAGAAAGCAAATCTTGAACCCCATCGACAGCTGTGTCTCATAGAGGCTAAAATAGCTTCAACTGTCTTAGCTTTGTTCAGGAGGTGGGGGTGGTATGTTACTTTCTGGTCAGTTGCATGGATTTCAGCCCCCCAAATTAACTTGGGAAGGGATAGGCAGCTTGAAAAAAAGCACTGTACATGCCATGATTCTCTCCCCACCCTCTTTTTGGGGGCTATGTATGTATTTTTAAAGTTAAAGGAACTACTTACCTAAGGGGGGAAAAAAAAGGAAACTACCTAATGAAGATTGTCAATGATCTCTAAGCTTATTTTTAAGAGAAGAAAATAGAAAAAGGGAGCTTGAGAGTCAAAAGTAAGTAGATTCCAAACTGGAGTGAACAGTCAGTAGATTGCCAAAGTAGAGTTCCCACCCATATTAAATGATTTGGGCCATTAGGGCCCCCTCCCCCCCCCCCATTGGGTTGGCCCTCATCCTGCGGTTGCCTTTGTTTAGCCAGTGTGAATCATTTGTATACTTTGGTATTTCTGCTTTCTTCAAACAGATGTTTGTATCTGTGCACCCAATGGCCTAATTAGAGAAGCAGACAGAGGGGCTGTGGATAGAGGCTGCACAAATACCAGGGGGAAGGCGAGGGGGGGGGGGACAGTGCCTTTTAAAAAATAATCAGTTCCCCGGGCCTTCTAAACACTGGGTAATTCAGATGAAGGTGTCAGGGCAGCTGAAGAATTGATGGCCTTTGGATGGTGCTCATCCCCCAATAAATCATCCATCCCCCAGTGGGGGGAGGCTTAAAAATGATCCTGTGTTCGAAGACCCTGGATGGTCCCCCACCCCCACCCCCCCATCTCTGATACCCGCTGGTGTGGAGCCGGTTGGCTGGAATGAAGTTACAAGAAAGGCACAAATCAGCCCAGGCAGGCTCCCTTGAACCACTTTTATTTCTGCTCGGCCAAAAGGAACACTTTGTTGGGCTAGCGAGCGAGTCCTGGCTGCCTCCTGGAGCAGGGAGAAAAACACAGTTCTTGTTCTGGAAGACAAATTCCTTTGAAAAGTGTGAATCATTTGCTTGAGATTTCTGTGGTGGAGGTTCGGGGATGATTAAACGTCCTGTCTGCAGGAAATTGCCAGGAGATTGGGGCATTTTCCTGAGCGGCCTCAGCCGGTCCCTACTTTTGGGGGGTTTAGACAAGGAAGCTCTGTTAGGAGGCCACAATCTTGCTGGGGTGCTGCTGTCCATAATGTTGGCCAGGCATCCTGGGGCCTCACCAGCAAAGGAGACCAGCCTGTTTTTCTTTCTTGCTTTTGCTTGCTTGCTTTTTTGTTGCATTTCCATGAAAGTCATTGCAACCACTTTCTCATTTCCTTAATGAGCTTTGCAAGGCTGAATTTCTTGGAGACAGAGTTTTATCAAGCAGATTTCCTTGCTGGCCTCCTCCCACCTTCCTCTGTAGGAAAAGTACTTGGCTCCTTTCCCCAAGACTTCCTTTAGACAAGATTGTTATCCTTAGGGGCAAGGAGATCTAGAGGAATGGGAGGGGTGGAAAGGTCTAGCCCAATGCTTACCATTTTAGGCCCAGTGTTTATGACCTCTGCAGAGTTCTGGGGGTAGGGAGGGCCACTCCGGCAGTGAGGGAGGTCCTGCTGCTTCCCCAGGAGGACATTCTCTGGGAAGAGAAACAACATTAGGATTTAAAGGGAAACTGGAGGCCAGCAAGAACAATTCTGGGGGATGGTTCTTGAAAGATCAGTGGTTCTTTGATGAGATCCAGGACCAGCGGCGGCATATCAATCAGTCCTCATTTATTAAGGGTCTACTCTGCCCAGGTATTTATGCCTAGAATGGTATTTGTGGCCCTCGCTCAGTTGTTTCAGCCCTGCCCGACTCTTCTTGACCCCGTTTGGTGTTTTCTCGGCAAAGATACCGGAGTGGTTGGCCAATTCCTTCTCTGGCTCATTTCACAGATGAGGAAACTGAGGTAAAAGGGATAAGTGACTTGCCCAAGGTCACACAGCTAGGAAGTATCTGAAGGCAGATAGACTGGAATCAGACTGTGGAGGGCTTTCTGGTGATTTCCAAGCCAGGTTAGCCACGCATTGGCTTTAATTCTCTTCCCACTGGAACTTGGACTCTGCTCCTGGCACCCTGGCCTCTGTGGCTGAGCTTATATTTATATAAAAGCATAATATATAAATATATTATATATTTACCTTATATTTCTACCAAATTAGACAACCCCCTCATTTCCTCTTTATATGCCTTGTGTCCTCCAACCACCCCCACCCCCCTTCTAGCTCCATTACATATTGCCCTCGCTTAATGAAATATAAACTTCTTGAGGACCATCTTGCTTGCTTGTTCTATCCTTGGAACATAGTGTGAGTGCCTGATAATGTTTATTCATATGACAAATGGGAGGCATTTATATTTTAATCAAAAGGTACTGGGGAGCTATAGAAGCTTCATAAGCTGCTTTTTAGGAATATCATTTTGATTGATGAATGGAGACAGGTTGGAAAGGAGACAGGTTAGATGCAGAGAGACCAATGAGGAAAAAATTGCACTCATCCAAATGGAAGGTGAGGAAGTCACTCAAACACTAAGGTACTTGGGACTAGAGAGAAGGGGGACAGATATGAGGGTGGATCAAACACTGCCTGACAATTGATTGGGGAGTCCTTGTATGAGTGAGGGGAAGAATGGTGGTGTCCTTGACAGAAATAGGGACATTAGGAACAGGGCTTGGGTTAGGGAAAGAGAAAACAACTTTAGTTTTTGACTTCTGAAGTTGGAGATGCCTGTGGGACCACCTCATTGTAGTCCCAGAAAGCCACCAAAGGAGTAAGGTAACGAGGTAACCCCGAGTATATATGTCAGAAGCAAGATTTGAACTCAAGAGTTTAAAAGACTGGTTTTCTATGATCTCCACATTCTACAGCATCTTCTAAAAAAGTAACAACCACAACAACAACTTCAGCAGACACGGAATTCCGTGTGTGTGTGTGTGTGTGTGTGTGTGTGTGTGTGTGTGTGTGTGTGTTTTAAGATTTTACCTATGGGTACTTGGTCACATATGCATTTCAAGTCTGGGTGATGAAGTAGAAAGGCTTAACTGAATATAAACTCAATTGTACAGCTCTGGAGCTGTCAATCCCAGGAGACTCGGGGAATTTTTATTAGCCCACTAATATTCAGCGTGGTGATTGCAGTTATTATTTCCATTGAATATCTTATAAGCTATAAGGAAATCAAAATGGGGGTTGAGAAAAGGCCTACTTAAAAAAAAATCCTTTGTTAAAATCTGAATGTGTCCAATTTTTCCCAGAGTCCTCGAGTTTAGTCTCTGATCCAGATTTTTGTGATGGCTTCTTTCATATCCTCTTACTTCTGTGTGGCAGCTGAGGGGAGCTCTTTTTGCCAGGATGGTATTTTGACATTTTCCAGGAGAAGCAAAAATGTAGGGGTGGAAGAAGGAACAGACTCATCATTCCTGCTTATTAGGGAGTTCTGTGGGCGGGCCTAGGGAGCTTGTCAGAGCCTCGAGGAAAATCATTAATGATTTCACTGGAAGTCCGGGCAAAGCCTGCTGGAGTGACTTGGGCTTAGACAATTGCATCCCCCGCGAGATTTTTCCCTGTGACAGAGCATCCTCTGGCTTCTGTTTCATGGTCCTGGCTCACACACACACACACACACACACACACACACACACACACACACACACACACAACTGTAATCCATGTGACTCAGTTTTGTTTTGTTCTGACCCAGCCCCCAGCCGGCTCTGATGATTCTTAACTGGTTTGTCATCTGTTGAGAGGACGATGGGGCCTCTCGGGGGAGGTGGGACAAATGTGGAATGAGTTTGGTTTGATGGGACCCAACTTCAGTCCTAGCAGCCTGGGGGAAAAGGCTGCTTTCTAATGTGTCTGCATGTGGACCAAAGTACCGTTCTGTTTCTGGATCAGATCTAACGGGGCCACCCAGATCACTTTCCAAGCTTTCTGATGGATGCCATTGTGGGGTGGGAAAAGCCACTGCCTTTGAAGTCCAGAAGACCTGTGTGTCCTTGGGCAAGTTACTGAACTTCTGGCAACTTTTTTTGTTGTTTTTTTCATCTTTCAAAGGAGGGGAGAGACTAGATAACCTCCAAGATCCATTCTGGATCTGAATCTCTGTCCCCAGGATCTGAATTAAGAATCCTGGCTTTGCTACTTAACACCTATGGGACTAGTCACTTCTCTCTCTATGCCTCAGTTTCTTCATTTGTAAAATGAGAGGATTGACCCTGATGGTCTCCGAAGAATTTTTACCTCCAAATCTGTGATCCTTGTCATCCCTTCTCTTTACTTTTTTGTTTGTTTATTTGTTTTAAGCCCTACCTTCTGTCTTAGAATTAATACTGTGTCTTGGTTCCAAGGCAGAAGAGCAGTGAGGGCTAGGCAATGGGGGCTAAAAGACTCACCTAGGGTCATCCAGCTAGGAAGTATCTGAGACCAGATTTGAACCCAGGACCTTCCATATCTAGGGCTGGCTCTTCATCCACGGAGCCACTTAACTGCTTCTATCCTTTATGTTTAAATGACAGCATTCAGCCATGGAATACTGCTCTGGACAGCCCACTTGTCTTGGCCACTAGTTAATATTGAAGGACTAGTCTAAGGTCTAATGGAGGCAGATTCTCAGATCCTAGGAATAGAGCTGAAAAAGAACCAAGAGGTAATTTAGTTTTATTGCCTGCCCTATAAGTGAATTGGTTTGCCCAAGGTCATGAAGGGGGCAAGTGCCTAGCTCGGATTCAAAATCTTCTTCTGCTTCCAACCAAACATGGTGCTCTTCATTGTGCCACATGGACTCATATGAGCCTCAGTTTTTTTGGGAGGTGTATGTGTGCATATGGAGAGAGAGTGCGAGATAGACAGACAGAGAGACAGACAGACAGAGAGAGAGAGAAAAAGAGAGAGAGGGAAGAGAGAGAAAGAGAGAGAGAGAGAAAGTGTGTGTGTGTGTGTGTGTGTGTGTGTGTGTGTGTGTGTTTAACAGTAATTGGTATTTCTAAGTTCCTAAACTTTTGGGGTCATGTTATAGCTTTGAGCCCTGAGTCAAAGGCTGGGATGGAGCAGTGTGCAGGAGGACCCCTGACTGCACTGGACAGTTCCAAAACCTAGTCAAGGAAGAAAAGATGAAAACTGGGGGGGAAACAAAAGTGGAAATAGCCTCCAGGGCCTCCCAGCTGCCTATTAGAAATAGTTATGAGTGGGCAGCTGGGTAGCTCAGTGGATTTAGAGCCAGGCCTAGAGAGGGGAGGTCCTAGATTCAAATCTGACCTCAGACACTTCCCAGCTGGGTGACCCTGGGCAAGTCACTTGACCCCCATTGCCTACCCTTACCACTCTTCCACCTAGGAGCCAATACACAGTATTGACTCCAAGACAGAAAGTAAGGGTTTAAAAAAAAAAAAAAAAAAGAAATAGTTACAAACTAGGACTGTATGAACTTCCGAAGAATTTTTATAACCTTTTCAATAGAACTGGTTTCCTTGGTAATCCTGTGTATCTGGTGCAATTAGAACCATTCTTCTGAGAAGGGGTCCAGGGGCTTCACCAGCCTGGCCAGAGAAAGGTGAAGATATTCTGAGCTAGCCATCCTGAACTGGCCCCAACCTTCCTTCCTGCTTCCATTTCCCCACTGTTTCCTGAATGAACCCTCTGAGCCTAGCCATCTCCCTCTTCCCTCCAAGCTGTGCTGCTTTCTCTTTAGTCACCTTCTTTGTCCTCCCGAATAAGGAAAGGAAGGGACCCAAGCATTTATAGAGTGCCTACTGTGTGCCAATCATGATCTCATTTGATCCATACAACCTTACTCTGGGATGTAGGTGGTATCATTATCCCCATTTTTACAGTTGAGGAAACTGAGGCAAATAGTGGCTAAATGACTTGCTCAGGGTCACACAACTAGTCTGTCTGAGTCCCTAGTTGGACTTGATTCCACTACACCACCTTACTGGCTAATATTTCATGAGAGCAGGGACTTTTTTTTTATGTGCTTTCTTTGTATCCCCCAAATACTTAGTAAACTGGTTGGTACATGGTAGGCATTTACTGACTGCCTATTGGCTTAATTGTCATTGGAGTTCAGGCAAGCAATTGCCTCAGATGTGAACGGGTCAGTAGGCAACACTCTGAGCTTAAACCAGAACCTTGACAGTGCCCGGACCTCTGAGTACTAGTGATGTAACATACTTTCACCCAATCTCATTTCTTTTTTTTCCAGAACTAATAAACAACATTAGGGGGACCAGGTCCAAGTTTTAGCCTGTTCTCACATCGTACCTCTTCTGGGAAACCTCCATGGTATCCCCATCTTGGGGAAAAGTTCACCCCCTCTAAATATCTGTAACTTTTTTTCCATCCTGTATGCCTTAGCATTTATCACGTTCATAGGGATGGGGATAGCAGATCTCTCATTTCTCTGTCTTACCATGGGGAACTCCCTGGTGAGGAAATTCCCTTTACCTATGCAGATCGGCTCCTTCCTTCCAACTTAGGGTCTCAGGGAGTTGCCTGGAGCATTAAAAGGTGAAATGATTTGCTTCCTGATTCTGAGGCCAGCTCTTGAGCCCCTCTATGATGTTTTGCTCTCTTATATTCAGGGAGCAACACGCTAGAGAATATTCTTCTTTAAGTAGGGAGAAGCCAGCCCGGTCCAAGTGCTGCCTCGGATGCCTACCTAGGTTTGCACCCAATTCTCTCAGCTTGGCTTGCTCATCTCTGAAATGAGGACAGTACTGGCGCCTTCTTCCTGGAGTTGTTAGGAGGATCAAGGGAGATAATGTATGTAAATTGCTTTCTAAACCTTAGCACACTAGATGTCAATTTTCATTTGTATGAGTTGTCTCTTCCCGGTGCGTGCATCTTCTTTCCCCATTCCTGCCTGACACTGAGCTCCTGGAAATCAGATACACCTTCTCCTCTTCTTTGTGTCCTGCACAGTGCCTTGCCCTATGTAGTTGGCACTTAAGGAACACCATTTGTTGACCCATCAATGAGAACAGTTAGCACTGGACAGTGGAAAAAATCTGGGGACCAAGAATCATGACGACCAGATTCTAGGCTCAGATCTATCCCTAAATGCCTGTGAGATTTCTTTTTTTCTTTTTTTAACCCTCACCTTCCATCTTGGAGTCAATACTGTGTATTGGCTCCAAGGCAGAAGAGTGGTAAGGGGTAGGCATTGGGGGCCAAATGACTTGTCCAGGGTCACACAGTTAGGAAGTATCTGAGGTCAGACTTGAACCTAGGACCTCCTGTCTCTAGGCCTGACTCTCCATCCACTGAGCTACCCAGCTGCCCCTACCTGTGAGATTTCAAACTATCTCTAGGCTTCAGTTTGAAGCACAGCTAACCTTTATATAGTGCTTTAAAGTTTGTTTTGGAAACTGCTTCTTCCTTTCTTCCCTTTGAAACTCTTGGTTTTCTTTCCTTATTTCTCTTCATTACCTTCTGATCTTTACTCTCTTTCCCATGTTCCCTTTCATTCGTTTTTCCCTTCTTCCTCATATATATGGACATCTTTTCTCTAGGTCTCTCCCAGCCTCACTCCTTTGCCATTTGTTTTTCTTCTCCCCCCACCTTTCTCTTTCAATATACTGTCTTCTTGCCTCTGCTTTTCTAAATGCCTTTCTTCTTCTCCCTCCCCAATATTTGCTTCTTCCTCAACTTTCCCTCCCCCTCTTTCTCTTCATTTTTTGTTCTTTTATTCTTTGACTTTTACCTTTCTTTTTCTTCTCTTTTGGAAGAAAAAAAAAAGATTTAAGTATCCCTTGAAAGCCAAGTCATTTCACCATTCTGAGTCAGTTTCCTCTTCTCTGCAAGGTTTGTGATAAGCTGCATTTGTGAATGACTTGATAACTATCAGTACAGCAGGGGATTTTAGTCTTTTTTTTTGTATCAGGGACCCCATGGGCAGTCTGGTGAAGCCTAGGAAGCCCTTTTCAGAATACTTTTTTCATTACATAAAACAAAAAACATGAGACACCAATTATATTGATAATCCTTTGTAATATACAAAATAAAATAATTGTATTGAAAAATGACTATAAAATATACATGGATAGCTAGCTATCCATGTATATTTTGGTAGTTGATATATATCTTTACCTTCCATCTTGGAATTAATACTATGTACTGGTTCCAAGGCAGAAGAGCAGTAAGGGCTAGGCAAGGGGGGGTTAAGTGACCTGCCCAGGGTCACCTAGCTAGGAAGTGTCTGAGGCCAAATTTGAATCCAGGACCTCTCATCTCTAGTGTTTGAAGCCAAATTTGAATCCAGGACCTCTCATCTCTAGGCCCGTATCTCAATCCACTGAGCCACCAAAGTGTTTTTTAAAAGGTCCCAGATCTTAGGTTGACATCCCTACAGTATCAGGTGGGACGGGATCAGAGGCTGTCCTTGGTGGAAGGTGCTACAGCAGTATTCCCAAGTAGCTATTATTTCATTGAGACACACTGGGATGTTATTGATGGTATGTTGGTGTTGGAAGATGCTCTTTCAAGTTTCAACTTTGACACACACACAATCTGGGGGATTTGTCCCAGTCATTTCAGGAAACTCCAACTATAAGTTGCAGAGTAGTTGCTGATCTGCATGGGTGAAGGGAATTTCTTCTTTGGCAATTCCCTACATTGATGAAATCACAGATTCAGTCAAAAAAATAATGATGATGATGATGATGGCCCTTAGAAAACTAGATTCTAAACTGCATAAAATTCATAGCTATTGACTAGCTTTCTGCTAGATAAATTGGGAAGCGGAGTATCTGATGAAGTAGAGGGGCTCCTGGGGATAATCTGGGATTGAAAGATCAACCAGCACTTCCTCGCAGAGGTCCCTCTTACTGGAAGCTGTGCTGGGCCCCTGGTGAAGTCATTCTTTATCTGCTGGAGAAACTGATTGGAGAGAGACTCTCAGAGGGGACCAGAGTCCCAGCCCCAGAAGGCCGCCCGGCAGCCCTATCTCTAACTGCGATCACATGCCTGGTGCTGACCAGCTCAAAAGCCAGATGTGGGAAAAGCCAACAGATGGGATTTCTAGCCCAGGGGAGTGATGGAGATCTCCTGAAGTCCACATGCTGTGTTTGAATGGATGATTTATTGAGTTACCAGGGCATATCTGGAAAAGAGAGACAGACAGACAGACAGACAGAAACACAGAGAGAGACAGAGACAAGGAGAGATACCAAGGGAGGTATTTTTGTTTCATCCTAGCTTAGGGGGACCGACTATTGTCTGGGGGCAGTTTGAAGAGACATAATGAAAACTGAGTTATGATACCCCCTAAGTTCTTCATCCTGGGCTGGGTTATTTTGAGATACAGTTACTGTGTTTAGAAACATCCAAATGTCCAAGTGCCTCCCGTGAAAATCAGTAGAACCCGAAGTGTTTGAAGTTTGTGCCCATGGAGTTCCCTTTCTGACTTATTCTACCAGGTGAAAAGACTTCCCTTTGGGGCTCCATGACTGACTGCATCTGCTCTCTGAAGATGCCCTCGAACTAAGTACTGAGCAGCTTTTGTCCCCAAAAGGTGGAGGGCCAGGTGATGGAATTGTTCTGGAAGTGGTAAATTGTGAGATGGACAAAAATAGAAACTCTCTTCAGTGACATCAAGGATGGGATCAGGAACACTAAAAATCACTCAGTTCAGGGACTGTCTATAAACATCAATTTTAAATGTTGTTACTGTTACCCTGGAATTTTGGGGGGAGCAGCAAACAGAGTAAAAGACTCCTCATCGAACAACATCCATGTTGGGATTCTCTCTGTAAAGGAAGCAAGAAATGAAAGATGCATAGCAAGATAAAAGGGCATTGAAAGTGGCCCAGATGGGAAATTCCGTGGGCCTGAGTGGGAGTGCTCATTGAGGGGAGCAAAGACTCCATTTCCCACGAAGCCAGGAGCCCAATGCTTAGGAAATTGCTATGTAGGAAGACAGAATATACGCTTCATTAGAGAATTGATTGTTTCTTTCTTTGGGTTTGCTTCTTGGGTGTTAAAGGTTTGGTCCATGAAGTAGGTGCTTAATAAATGCTTGCTTGTTTGATTGATTGATTGGTTGATTGATCAGT
This sequence comes from Gracilinanus agilis, assembly GCF_016433145.1. Lineage (NCBI taxonomy): Eukaryota > Metazoa > Chordata > Mammalia > Didelphimorphia > Didelphidae > Gracilinanus > Gracilinanus agilis. The sequence goes on along the minus strand of NC_058130.1, from coordinate 28,293,389 downwards.
GGTTTCATGGAGGTCTCTGCTGGTTTTGTTAATGGGAGGAAAGAGAGATGAGCCAGGATGGCAGCTTGGTGATGACTGCTACCCAGTGCTCTAAGTATTGCCTCAGGCAAGCAAGCTGGGAGCTGTATTGAAGGTTGGAAGCCACAGGGCGAGGGAAGGGTATTGCCTAAGGCAAGGCAAGCCAACAACTGCATTGGAACCTGGGATGGGTCAGCTAAAGTGACAAGCAGCAGACACTGGCAGGAGGTGGTATTTAAGCAGTGATGCCAATTCTATCCATACTGAAGGCTTCATCCATTGCCTCACCCTGCCTTACCCTAATTTGAGATGTGAGTCCTTTGGAAGAGCTCATTACAATCAGCCAATCAGCATTTGGTTAGTCAATCAGTAAACGCTTATTAAGCCAGGCTTATGTGCTAGGCATTATGCTAAAATTTGGGGGGCAAAGAAAGGTAAAAACAGCCTGTGCCCTCAAGGAGATCACATTCCTAGTGGGAAAGACAACACACATCTATCTCCAAGTCCCTATAGGTTAAATAAAGAATAGATGGAAGATCACCTTAGGGAGAAAGGCTACTCAGAGCTATCTAGAGGGACCTGGGACAGCCCCCTGGAATTTGAGCAGATTGTTAAAGGAAGCAAAGGAAACTTGGGAGCCTATGGGGAAGAGGGAGATTACATCATGGAATGGTGGACAGCCAGCGAAAAGACTAGGAGACAGAGAATAAAATATGTGCGAAGACAAATATGTTAGTGTAGCTGGAGGATAGAATACAGTTGGTGGGGGAGGAGGGAGTAAAGGTTAATGAAATGAGAATGGTAGGATGGGCTAGGCTGTGGAGAGATTTAGAAGACAGGCAGAGAACTTTATACTCTTATCTTGGAAGTAATAGGGAGCCAATGGAGTTTGTTGGTGAGCCTCTGCGATTGGGAAGGATGGTGGTGACATGGACAATAATAAGGGTATTTGGAAGAGTCTGAAGGTTTTGGAGGAGGTGAAGTTTAAGTTCTGTTGGAACTTCTATGGAACATCCAGTTCCATCTAGTTTCTTAAGGAAAAAGGAATGAAATCGTTTACTTGGAGATATAAGCTGATCTCATTGGGAATATATGCTGATATTTTCATTGCCTTACTATATATTTCTGTCCTGATGAAATGTCTCAGTGTTTTAATATTGTTCTTCGCCTGGCTCTGTTAGCATGATGAGAGACAGAATACCTAGGACTAAGGCATGTCAGAAGTTCCCACCTTTTTAACTAAGTGGGACTAAACAGCCAATGGTAGATTGCCATAAAAATTCTTCACAATTTGATCCCAAGCCCTTGAAGGTCCAGAGGTAATGGGGCCCAGGAACTACAAAAAGATGGCATCCATCTCTCTCTCTCTCTCTCTCTCTCTCTCTCTCTCTCTCTCTCTCTCTCTCTCTCAATCTATACATATATATCTATATACCTATATCTATGTATACATATCTATATCTATCTATATCTATATCTATCTCCATCTATATATCTATATCTATCTATCTGTATCTCTCTCTCTCTCTCTCTCTCTCTCTCTCTCTCTCTCTATATATATATATATATATATATATATATATATATATATATATATATTGCTCTTCAAAGAGCCAAAGAAGATGTTGGTGAAGTTGGTTTTTTGCCATGTACTAGAAGGCAGGAGATACTCAATCATTTTGCCTTGCGGGCAAACAGATCACCATGGCAATTAATGGCTACTTAGCTAACAATCTGAGAGTTAATATGGTGGCATAGTTGATAGAATGATTGACTCAGGATCAAGAAATCCTGAGTTTGAATTCTGCTTTGGATACTTACTAGGTCCTGGGAAAGTCACTTAACCTCTCTTAGACTCAGCTTTTTCCTAATGGAGATGATAATAAATGCTATCTGTCTATAAGTTCATAAAGGTTAGAGAATAGATGGTCTCAGTTCAAAATTGACCTCACACTTACTAGCTATGTGACTTTGTCATTTAACCTCTCTTTGCCTCAGTTTCTTCAACTATAAAATGAAGATAATAATAATAGCTTCCCAGGATTGTTGTGGATCAAATATTTGTAAAATGCTTTGAAAGCTTTAAAGAATTATATGTATTCTAGCTATCATTGTTGTCGTTTGTTAGTGGATAGAGAACCAGTTTTGGACTCAGGATGACGTCTGATGTATATTATCTCTAAAGTCATCCACCTTTTCAGTGCCCCAGGCAACTGTCCAAGATCATAGAGAGGCCCCGTCTCCCCACCACATGTTTCATTGCAGAGGAAGGTGAGAAATTCTATGAATAACTTGACAAGATTCTTCAAACTACATTATCATATACCATAATATTCAGTAACGTCAACACAAAAGCATGCAGAGGACAATGAAAACTGCCTTTGGAAATCTGGGGTAGGATCAAGAAATGAAAGATAATGGCAATAATTCACATTTATATATAACTTTTAAGTTTTACATATTACCTATATTAAGCTTTTTAGACAAGTACTATTAGGATCTAAGTTTTATAGACCAAGAAATCAATGCTGACAGAATTTAAGTGACTTGCCCAGAATTACCCAGGAACAAAGTATGTGAGGCAGAATTTGATCCCAGAACCATCTCCACTAGATGATCCAGAAGAAGCTTGTCTATTCACAAAGGAGACTTTCTTTAAGAAATTGTTTGAACATTAAAGCAGAGACCGTTTTCTTCATGAAAATGCCACTAAGGAAGATGTATTGCTGTTGACCTGCCATTGTACTCCAAGGATCATTGGACCTTTCCATCTGACTTTATAGCTGAGAGTTCCTGTATGTATTGTCCTTCTTGTATCTGAACATGAGCTTCTCGAGAGCAAGGGTGGTCTTGTGCTTCTGTTTGCCTCGATAGTGCTTTCCATAGAGTGAGTGCCTAATGAATGATTTACTCATTCATTTATTCAAGAAGAGAGTAAACAAGCCTAGCAGTGACCACACTGATGCCCATGAAGACCACATGGCCACGGAAAGGACAACACTCAGGCTAAATATAGTGGATGGTGGTTTCAACTTGCTAAAGAGTGGAATCCCAATTGCAATCTTGAGTATCAGGGTATTCATTTAAAATATCTCTATGGGAAACACAAGTGGAAGAGGGAGTAAAGTTAAACCAGCAATCATCTATATATTTAAAAACCTCTCCCTTCTGTCTTAGAGACAATACTGGGTATTGCTTCTAAGGCAGAACAATGGTAAGGACTAGGCAATGGGGGTTAAGTGACTTACCCAGAGTCACGTAGCTAGGAAGGATTTGAAGTCAGGCTTGAACCCAGGACTTTCCAGACTCTGGACCTGACTCTCAATCCACTGAGCCACCTAGCTGCCCCTAGCAATCATATGGTAATTGCCTCCCATGTGCTAGCACTGTGCTAAGGATTAGGGATACCTTCCCCCTCCAAAAGGGAATAAACCAGTCCCAAGGAGCTGATGGTCTAAACAGGGAGATAATATGCAAACATGCTGTATTGTATACAAGATAAATTGGAGATAATCAACAGAGAGAAGGCAGTAGTATTAAGGGGGGATCAGGAAAGGCTTCTTGTAAAGGGTGAGATTTTAGCTGAGATTTGAAGGAAGCCTGGGATGCCAGGAGGCAAGAGAAAAGTCATCTCTTTGGGCTTCACTGATATATCAAAGCAAAATGTGTCAATAATGAAATTTAAAAGGAAATAACTCCCGGAAAAAAAAAAAGGAAAAAGACAGGAGACATTAGGCGTATCAGGAACTGAGTGACGTGAAGAAAAAATAAATTGGCTAACTTTCCAGGGAATGACTAGTTACAGGCATTGTGGGCATTTCGAAATTAGCTGTCCACGTGTAGTCGTGTCATTCATGAAGTAGAGAAAAGGTCAGAGTAAATACCAGAGCAGAAGAAATGATAAAGATAAGAGGCCATAGAATGAAGGAGAAAGACTGTGACTGGTGAAATGTGGGGTCCAGTCCTGGCTCTGACAGTTGCTAGCTAGGATAACGTGGATGGGCTTAGCCCTTAACATCCATCTTCCATTAAATGAAGGTAATGATTCTTACACTATTTTTGTAATCCTTTGTTGTTATTTAGTTGTTTAGTCATGTTGAACTCTTCATGACTCCATTTGGGGGTTTCTTGGCAGAGATACAGAAATGGTTTGCCATTTCCTTCTCCAGATTCATTGTACAGATGAGGAAACTGAGGCAAGTGATTTGTCCAAAGTCACACAAATAGTAAGCATTTGAGATCTGATTTATACTCGGGAAGATGAATCTTCCTGACTGCAGGCCAAGCATTCTAACCACTGCATCCTCTAGCTGGTCCAAGTCATTAATAATAATTCACATTTTTAGTGCTATAAGTTTAGGAAGTGCTTTCCTCACAGTTGACTTTATGAAATATAATAAATATATATGTATGTATATATATATATAATCACTTAATCTTGTTTGATGTTAGGGACCTGACTATTCAGAGGCACAAAGAGAAGAGATAGAATGTCACGGTTGGAGTGTTGCAAGGTTAGTTTGGCTGAAATTGTGGCAGGGGAGGGTTTGGGTTTGGGTATGTCAGGGTGGAAGGAAACGATGTAAGAGAATTCTAGAAAGATGATCTGGAGCCAGCCTGTGACTAGTTTTAAACACCAAACTAAGGGATGCATATTTTTTTCCTAGAAGAAATTAGGAGACATTGAAGATGCTTGAATAGGGGGCTCGGAACTGCATTTTGGGGGAATGATCTTGATAATTGTATGGAGAACATGTAGGAAAAGAGCAAGACTGGAAGGATAGAGACCTTTATTGGGAGAGCTAGGGTGAGTAGTGAGAAGGTCCTGAGCCAGGATGTGGGGCATGGGAGTGAGTGGATGAGAGAGATGCTTTGGAGGGAGAATTCCCGAGGTAGCCTTGGTAACTGATTGTATTTGAGGTGTAATCGGTTGGAGAATTGGGAATGCCTGAGGTATCTGGGGGGACAAGACGGCACTAGCACCTTTAGCAGAAATAGGGAAATTTGGGGGGAAAAGCGTTTTTAAGGGGAAGATGTTGTTGAGTCCCGTGTTGGACATAATTGACTTTGAGGTAGTCTGGCATATACAAAGGCAGATAACCAGTAGTCGATTGGCCATATGGGCCCCAAGCTCAGTGGAAAAATAAAAGACTGGATAGGTAGGTTGGAGTTATCAATACAGAGTTGAGAACATTAGATAGATTATAAATTCCTGGAGGACAAAGTTCTCCTTGTCTTACATCTTTGTATCTCTGCTGCCTGTCACGTCACCTTGCAAAAGTAGAAAATCTGTAAATGTTAGTTAAATTGACCTGATCGTTGTTAATTGTAATTAGTATTTCTATAATTTATAAATATAATTATAACATAATTATAATTGTAATCTATAATAATCGACAACAATTTCTTTAAGGTTTAAAAAGCACTTTATATATGTTTTTTCATTTTATCCTTCCACTATCTAGGGAGGTGGGTACTATCATTAACCCATTTTCCTGATGAGGAAACCGAGGCCAAGAAAAGTTAAATTTTTTTTTGTCCAGGTTCACAGAGTTATTAAGTGTCTAAAGCATGATTCAAACGCAGAATATGTGATTTCAAAAATAGCCCATGAATCTGGACCTACCAGTGCCTTTAGCTAAGGGACCTATAAATTTGATTTATTAACATATATTTTATATTTCAATATAACTGGTTTACTTTACAGTCTTGGGCATTTTATTTCAAGCATTTAAATACATGATTCTGAGAAAAGGGTCCCTAGGCTTCCCCAGACTGTTAAAAGGATCCATGACCCAAAAAAAAGATGAAGACCTTCAGCGTGAGCCGTTTCATTGTAGTCAGTAGCTCCTTTTGCTGCTTCTTGGGGTTTCCTAGGAATGATTTAAAGCAAGGATGACTAGTTTGACCAAGAAGGAAAGAAGCTACAATTCCCCAGTGTCACTGACAAGGGTATGTAGTATTTTCTTTTTCCTTCATTTATAAAAATTAGTTAGAAAACTTTTTTTTCCTGCTGTTGTATAGGAAAGTGTGTTAGAGCACTCTTGCCTGTCTTTATTATGTTTTTAGCTATTTTAAAGAACTTTCTGTTATTTTAATTATAGCATTAATGTGATTTGTAATGGTGATTTTTAAATTAAAATTTTCAAAATTTAAAATTTAAATCAAAAATTTTTGCTTTAAGGACCATATGTAAAGCTTTAAAGTACGACATGCTGCCCTCCGTCCCTTATATTGACCACCTAGCCCAATTAAAGAGACTGTCACTATATGACTGTTAGCTGGGTGCTATTTCCTATCTACTATGCCCTGGAGGCTTTCTGGCTAATTGTTTACTTGGATTGATCCCTTGAATCATTGAAGCTTTCTATCATTCACTCTTGCTCAAAAACTAGTCCTTTCTTCCCCAGCTTCTCTGCCCACCAACTAGGCTTGAAGGTGGCAATTTACCAGGGACCAACACCCAGTCCAAGGCACTGCCCTACCCTCCAGCATCTCAACCCAATGCCACCACATGCTTCCAGACACAACCTCACCATCAGCCCAGAATGTCTGCTAACCGAGGTCTGCCCTTCCCTTCCTGGCTCCATGGCGCGTCCAGGGTGGGTCCCAGCTGGTCATCTGCTCTTCAGTTCCGACATCTTGAATCTTCTGTTGAGCTCAAGCCGCTCCAACCTCTCTATTTTCCAATTCTAAACTGGGGTTTACAACAACCCAAACCATCTTGTGGATTAGAGCGTGTCTAACTGAAAATGGGGAGAGTGGAGGGAAGGGAGCGTGGAAGGGGAGAGGAGTTCAGAGAACCATAGTGGGCTCCAGCCAGAAACCTGGCACCATCACGCCATCAAGGTTGGGAGCCACTGGTTTAACTCAGCCATATAATTTTCCTTTTGTTGGGAAGGGCTGGAACATACGCTCCAATTGCGATTGGTGTCATGTACATGGGAGGCTGTGACGTGATCCTCGAATCGAGTTTGGTCATGGGGGATACGTTTCTGGCTAGAGGTTCCATGGAAGAATCAACGTTGTGGCTTTGCTCAGGGGTTCGTTTGTTGTCGATTTATATACAGTAGGTCTTGTTTGTTTGGGGCTTTTACGTAGCCGCAAAAATGATCCTCGTCCTATGAGCTGAAGGCATGAAAAATTACAAACAGCTCTAACGGCAACCAGGCAGTGAGCCTTTTAAAGACTTTTTATTTCTTCTGCCTCTCTTTTCTATCCACCTCATTCTTGAGTTTTCTCAAGAATAGTGATGGGACTAAATTACCCAAAGAGGTTAGTGTTAGGGATAACAAAGCAAAGAACAAAAATGTTCACAGTAGCATTTATTTTTGAGAACAGACATCTGAAAACAAGATGTGTGCCCGGTGGTTGAGAAAGAGCTGAACAGATTGTGTTCTACGAATATAATGCCATATTGTTGTCTTGTAAGGAAGGACCAGTCTGAAGGGTTCCGAGGAGCATGAGAAGACTTATATGAACTGATGCAGGGCCATGAAAGTAGTACCGAGTGGACAAGTTGCCCACAACACAGGAAGCAGAGACAAGATGGAGAGGCAATGAAATTAGAAATTACAGGGATCAACGTTAGAACCGTGTGGTCAGAGGTGAAAGGACGAAGCTCTCCTTTCTGTTAACACATTAACCCTGAAGAGTCAGGAGGTGTTTTTCGGAGAGGGGTGGCGTAGGATCATAGAGTAAGCACTAGATGGGACTGCATGGGTCATTGGATCCAATTCCCATATTCATAGATGAAGAAACAGGTCCAGAGAGATTTTAGTAATTCGCCTAAGGTCATACATTTTTAACAGGGTTATTTGGATGTTTAGAGGACAGTATCTGTTTTATTAAAATAATTATTAAGTAATAATTATTAATCAATAATTATTAAATTATTAAATAACGATATCAATTCATTTTTAAGGTCTGTTTTCAATTGGGATAGGGGCACAGATGATACTGAATATTTTTGTTATAAGCAGACTTGCTTTCTGTTTGCATATGGACAAGAAGGGTAAGAGACTGTGATAAAGAGCTATTTTTGGTCACGAAGGCATGAGTTTGTGTCCTGTGTCTAATACTAATTGTTATGACTTTGAGAACATCATTGAACTCTCTCCATGCTCCAGGAAACTGTAAGGAAGGATTTCTTTATGCTAATGAAATCAGAGGTCCAGACCTTTTTGCCTTTCTCTCCCCACTCTCAAAATGATGTGGAAAAGTGACATTTTTTTTTTTTTAAAAAAACCCTTACCTTCCATCTTGGAGTCAATACTGTGTATTGGCTCCAAGGCAGAAGAGTGGTAAAGGTAGGCAATGGGGGTCAAGTGACTTGCCCAGGGTCACACAGCTGAGAAGTGTCTGAGGCCAGATTTGGAAAAGTGATATTTTAATATATGCAGGGAGGGGGTCTAACATTGAGTCGTGGGGACAGAAAATTGTTGGCCAAATCTCTTTCAGGAAATTCGATCAAGACTGATCTAAAGTGAATAAGCAATCACTCTAGTCATATTCTACTCCTGATTCTACTCCCTGTGTGACCTCAGGAACATTGCTGCTACTTACTACCTGTGTGACCTTGGTCAGGTCACTTAAAATACCCGGAATTCAGTTTCCTCATCTGTAAAGTAAGGGAGTTCAGACTAGATGATCTTTAAGATATCTTCCAGGCCTAAATCTTTTTTCCTGTCTAATCCTTGCCTTCAAATACTCATACACTACCCATGTCTTCTTCTTTCTCACCTCTCCATGTCTCCTTCTGCATCCCCATCTCTTTGTCTTACAGACTGTTTACTGCTGGAGGATTCTTTGCTTTGAGATCATCTGTGTATTTATTTCTTTCCACGCTATATCAACGGCTCCTGGATCTCTGTGCCTGGTGGTACACAACTGTAAAAGAATAAAACTCATAAATAAAAAAAGAGAAGGCAAAAGTAGGTTTTAATAATGAGGCTTCTGCTTAATCGCATCAGGAGCTGAGGGAAAGAGTCATTAAATATTTATTGAATTGTATTCATTAACATTTTCACTGGGCTTCCACTGGACAGTCAGCCCCTCTAGAGAGTTTCAGCGTCTGCCGTGGTGAAAGAGGAGGGAGCTAGTTCCAAACCGAAATGTATAAATCTATTATTATTAGCTCACATCTGTTTGAAGGCCCTCAAGAGGTTGCATTTTAAAATCCTGATTCTCACAGGGGAAGGCTCAGTTTGAATTTCAAGAAATGATCATGAACTCGTCTATGGGTGGATTGTGGAGAACCAAGTCAAAGCTGATGCACCAGAAAGGCTAATGATGAGCCCCCCTCAGTGGCTGCCTTCACATCTATTACAAGGTGGCCTTTGATTTTTCAGGCTTGCCAGTCCCACATCCGTTTTAGATGCTCTCAAGGAAAACCAGTCATTCATTCCACTGACATTAACCAAATCAGAGCCTCCTAGGTGCAAAGCCATGCTTCAGGCCATTCTGAGATGAATGAGATAGGGTCCCTCCTCTCGGAAAACTTCCTCCAGTCTACTAGAGGGAGATGAGACAAATACAAAATTACCATCCTAGGATGGGAAATGCTGATCGCATCAAACCCCAGAACGCTGCAGGTCATGTAGAGCCCCGTGGAGAGGCACCCGGAAAATTCACCTAAGAGCAGTGGGGAATCCTTTCCAAATAAGGAATGGGAAAGAAGAAGCCTTGTAAGGGTCATCCAAGAAATATGTGAGTTGAAAAAGATGAGCTGGTCACATGACAGAAGTCAGGGATGCCCCACGTCTGGTCCTTGGGTCCTGCTGGCACGTTCATGATGTCCAAGGAAGCAAAATCTGGCTCCCATCCACCACCCCTTGCCAGTGTCCCCCGTTTCAGATTACAACCTTCTGTCTATTCCGAATCTTTCTTGTATGTTCTAAGTTATCAGCACATGGTCTCTCTTGTTAGAATGTGCTCTCCTTCAGGGCAGGAATGCTTTCTTTTTATCCCCAGACTTTAGCACATAGTAGGTACTTAATGAATTCATCTTAACTAATGGACTAGAGATGCCAGGGGATAGGCAGACCCAATTCCTTGGAGAGAAGATGCCCAGCATTAGAGTATTTGAGTAGGATGGGAAATAGGATGTGCCTTTAGAAAAATACAAACAATGTTCATAGAGGAAGGAGAGGCCACTTTTTGGTAAGTGGATCAGGGAAGATTTTGTCAGAGAGGAGCATTTAAACTGGGTCTTGAACAATGGGTAGGATCTGAACAAACAGAACAACATAAACAAGTAAAATCATGAATCTAGTTTGGAAAAAAAAAGTGGCTGATCCATCAAGTGGACGTGTACATACACACACATACCACGGATAGGCTTGTGATTATATAGATATTTTCGTACATGTGTGTACACAATCTATTTATCTGGCCATGTCCAGATGGTATATGTACCCATATGTGTACTTGCTCACATATATTAGAAAGGTAGAGTGTGACCAGAGCCTAGAGAGCTTGGGAAAACTGTAAGTCATGGATTTTGCTTCAAGAAATTGCCTGAATGGATGGCTTTGTATTTAGCCAACTCAGAGACCATGCAGATTACATCAGCAAAATTGCAGCCTCGGTCAAGGTTCCCTTCCAAATATAGCCTGCCGTGGACATTGCAGGATAGAGACGGACCTCAGCTGGTGTGGAATTCAATCATCATGCATTAAAGAGTAATTCAGCATTTAGAGGAGTGAATGCATTTGTTATTTTTAGGCAATGTTATAACCTCTTTAATTTGTGCCATACGCAGAGAAGCATTTCTCAGATGAAGTGTCAGAGCTTCCAGAAGGGTCATGGGGGAGAGGGCCAGGGATGGGGACCAGAGGTGCAGTTCCCTGAGCAGCTGGTTGCCTTTGCTGTAGGCTAAGCAAATTGGCAGCATCTCCTGAGACCTCACCCTTCCAGTCTGTATGTACTACCTGCTCTAGGGCCAGGTGGGAGACAAATTACAGACTATTTGTTGAGGGGCAGGAGATGAGGGCTATTTAGCACAAGGAGTCCTAGGAACTGGGAATGAAGGGATCATTGAATAAAGGACGTTTTTAGTTCATTGCCAAGGGTCCTTGGAGAATCAGATTCAAAGACCAAGACCATCTGTGCCCTCAATGAATATCCATTCCAATGGGGGAGATGACACATAAAGGGAATATGACTAGGGAAGGTAGAGTGGACGGACGGGGTTCTGAATAGTTCCAGGAAGGGTGAGTGAAGCCATAGAGTGGATTATCTTTCCAGCTCCAATGGCAGTATTGATTTAATTAGGGTTCTGGTTATAAAGGTCCCTGGTGTAGACAGTCCAAAGAGCGATCGACCTGCAAAATAGACTCATCGACTCTACAGGGTCCTTTGGGAGAAGGGGTGTCACCAAAGGAGTCATCTCTATCACGCCGAAGTTAAATTTACTCAACGACTGTTAAGAGTTCTCTCTCCTGATCCACATTCTAGCCCTTCCCTCCATTTGATCCAGTTACTCACCCACCTCTGTGGAGTAGAGTCAGGAACTTTTCGAAAACAACACACCCACTGGTTCTACCTGAATGTGGGGGGCCTGAAAACTTGGACAGGCATAAGAGACTCACAAAGATTTTCCTCCACTGCAACGTTTAAAAATTATTTTAAATTCTTAAATATTTTACCCATTAAAATCTAAAGGCTAATGCTGTCTGCTAATGACTAAGCAAGTTGTGATGTATATACAAATGTTATAAACTATGAAATATGGTAGGGGAAATAATGATGAATACAGGGAAGCAGTGGGAAGACTTCTATAGACTAATGCAAGGTGAAGAAAGCAGAGCCAGGAAAACAATATACACAGTTACTAAAAAGATAATCAAAACAAAATAAAATAATAAAACTGAGTACTGTAAAATTAAATTGACCAATTTGGGCTTGCTAAGAAAAAATACGAGAAAACATCTGTGGTCCTACGGCCCATTCTTTACAGAGGGTAGGGGGCAATGAATGTAGAACATTTCATAGAATATCAGAGTTTTTTGATACATTAGTTGGTTTTGCTGGTCTTCCCCTGCCCATTCATCCCTTTTTTCTTCTTTGTTATAGCATAGAGGATCTTAAAACTTTTGTGTCTTAGACCCTGTTTATCAATCTGGTAAAACAAGACTGACCCCTTCTCAGAATAATATTTTAATGCATAAAGTAAACTACATAGGATTATAAAGTAAATGAATTATATTGAAATATAGTTATCAAAATAAGCAACAAAATTTCACTGTTGAAGAACCTCTGATAGTTCTTTGAGAGGAGGATAGAGGGATACATTTGGAAATAAAGGCAATATAAAGACAAAAGATATCAGCAAAAAAAAAAAAAAACAAAAAAACAAAAAACAACCCAAGGAGAACTATCTATCACTAATTCCTTAGTGTAAATTGGTTTAATCAAATTATTTTACTCTAAACACCTAGCTGAAGTTAGGTCAAACTACAATAATAAGGCTATTCCTGTTTATTGGGATGAGAAAAAAGAGACCAAAGAGTAATTTTGGGGTGTGGGGTCCTTTAGGGAATCAAATATCATGGGATTTAAAGCTGGATAGTGCCCTTTAAAGATCCTTTGGTTCAACCCCTTCATTTTATAGGCGTGCAAGTTGCTTTCCAGAGAAATTAGGTGCCCAATCTCACAGGGAGCAAGACACAGAACTAGAATTCAAACCAAGATCATTTATTTCCAAAACCAGTGTTTTTCCTGTTCTTTCCAGTAGGGGCTGCCCTTTAAGGTCCTCTAAGTATGGTGATTTTTGTGTTAGGACAGCATGGAGGTGCTTAAGACAGAATGAGGAAATTGGGGGATGACAAATATAATTTCACCAGAGATGTTGGATGAATGTACAGATCTTTCTAATGGTAATGCATTATATAAATTTAAGCTGTCATTATCATCTTTATTAGTATTTAATTAGGTATTTTATTTGGGAGTAGTCTGGGAGCCAACCTAGATTCTTGCCAAGGTGATAGTTCTTTGACCCATTCATTTATTCAGAATGTCATTCTTACGTCTCCGTATGTCTACGTCTTTTACAAGTATCCCTTGTAATAATTTACTACTTTTTATTGCACTTTGGTCTGCAAAGAATGTATTTAGTACCTCTTCTCTATTATATCTCCTTATTTCTCTGAGTCCTAGCACATGTTCTGTTTCTGTAGAAGTACTGTGTAGTACTGAGCAATATGTATATTCTTCTGTCTGCTCACATTCAGAAACATAAGTTAAATCTTTTAGGTTCTGATCCCTTCAATCATTTTTCCACTTTCAGATTTCACAAGGGCAAATTTTTGACTAGTATAGGAGCAGATTTGCAAGTAACAGAGATGAGGGTCATGACTGACTCATTGGTTACTAAAAATTGGTCTGCCCATTTTCTGTGGCACTCAGTGCTATATAGAGCTACTGATGCATTTTGGATGTCTACTCGGTCAAAGTTAGTTATAGCCTTCCCTGTGCCACCAATTCTCTCTCCAGGACCTCAAAGCTGTTAACAGTGTTTGACTTCCCAAGAATCAGTGTCTGTCTCCGCTAGTGTCCACCCTTATTTTACTATCCATTTGGTAAATATTTATTAAGCATCTGCTGTTGCCTTTGACTAAACAGTGCCTGAACTGGATGTATAAATGGGTAGTTTTTCTATTTCATTAAATTATTCATGAAAACCACTTAATGAAATTAAGAAACTTGATGGAATGGAGCTACTCTAAAATGTGGAAGTGACCTGGATTGTATAATGAATTGAAGGACAAGATGTAAACTCCTCGAGGGCAGGACCTGGTTCATTTATATTATCCTTGCACAGGCGTCTTTGTGTTACTAATATGATATAGTATATTCCCTTAATAAATAACATGAACTGGAGGGGAAGCAAACTTATAATGAGCTGGCCCAGTCAAACATGAAAGAGAAAGTTGCAGACTTGCAAGTCAGAGAAACCATGATGAGTAACAGACACAATGAAATGAGTGAGTCCCAAATTTCTGACTCCAGTTTTCCCCCTGCCATGCATGGGAAATGAACCTTTGTAAGTCTGCAGAAATGTTAATGGGAATCTCATGGCTCACTCCCTCCCCCTTCCCTGAAGGAAGCTTCCCCCTTTTACATCAAAGTCTATTGTGTCATGTTTTGTCATTTTGTGTAAACTGACTCAGTGTAACCGAATGCTAGGAAGATTTGATTACATACCTCTCGAGCTGCTGCTGAATTACCAATCTGGAGCCTGGGGGATGGAAGTCGAGGGCATCTTGGTGGCAGGGTAGAGAGCTACACTGTGTCTTAGGGCCAGCGAGGTTGCTGGGTTCCAGCTACCTGAATCACTCATAATTGATGGAGAGGATACTGAGATTCCAAGTCAGTTGTAGTCATCTTGTCACTCCACACCTGGAACGAATAAGTGGGGCAGAGATGATTGATATACCAGGAGTTTTTTGCTTTAGTTACATGTTCATATTCCTTTTTTAACCCTTTGAATGAGTGTGTCTGAGCAAAATACTGTACCAGGTGTGAAAATCGAGGGTTCAGAATCTCATGTTCTGCTTTCTTCCATTCCCTAGCCTTGGACAATGCTGGGTTTATGTTGTAGGAGCTTAAAAGTATTTACTGATTGATTACCATCAATGAGTGTTTGGAGATTGTCCAGAGGAGGGCAACTAAAATGGGGGAGGGCTTTGAGTCCATGGCAATGGAAGATTGCTTGTTGGAGCCAGGCATGTTTAACTAAGAGAAGATTCAAGAGGGACAGGATAGCTTTCTTCAAATACTGGAAGGACTGTGCTATTCTAAGGGGATTAGATTTATTTTGTTTTTATCCAGAGGAAGATCCAGAAGTGATCAGAAGTTACAAACAGGCAAAGTTAGGAATCAGTACTAACCATAGTGGTAAGGGTTGCATTTAGAAAGAGTGGGATCTCTTCTTTCTTGGAAGTCTTTGTCAAGAGGCTGGATGATCCCCTTGTTTAGTATGTTGTAAGGAAGATTCTTTTATAGGGATGGATCAGTAAGATAGTCACTGAAATCCCTTCCAGCTCTCTCTGTCCACTAGTGACCACTTGAGGCCACATTGTCACTGGTAGCCAATTAAGAGACAAATAAATGTCGAGAGCTATAGAAACAATTCTTTAGTTGTGTGGACTACAGAGGAATTACTGTGTGCAGATTCGACTGTCTCCTTTTGGCATGAACTTCTTTCAACAATCTAGAGGATAGTAGGTTGATGAGGAAGCTAGATGTTGTGACTAGGGTCAGTTGTAGGAATGGAGGATATTTAAAGTGGAGAAGAAAACCTGGGAAATGAGAGCTCCCTGCAAAGATATCATACGGAAGCTGTCACATCAAAGAAGAATTCGATTTGTTCTTCCTTTCTCTAAAGCAGGGGCTTTTAACGTGGGGTCCATGGAACTTGAATATACATATAGATTTTGTTTTTAATTTTTATTTACTTTTTTAAATATTCAGCTCCTCCCTCCCCTCTCCCTACACCACAGAATTCATCATCTGGCAAATATATATAGATTATGTCTTTTGGGTTTCCACTTTTCAATTCACTCAGGAAATGAACATTTACAAGTTTTTCTTCAAATGTTAAATCTATGGCTGTGTATAATGTTCTCTAAGTTCTACTCCTTTCACTCTTCATGTAGTTCTTTCCAGGTTTTAAAAGAATTAATGTGCTTGTCATTTCTTATGGCACGGTAGTATTCCATCACAATGATATACCACAATTTGTTAACCCATCCCCAATTGATGGACATCTCCTCAATTGCTAATTCCCTGCCACCACAAAGAGAGCAGCTATAAATATTTTGGAACATAGGGGTTCTTTTCCTTTTTCCCTGATCTCCTTGGGAAATAGGCTTAGCAATGGTAGGGAGGTAGATATTTAGATAGATAGATAAAGATAACTATATTTTAATAAAGTTGATTTTCTTCATAATCCTATATGTGTAATTTTATGCATTTAAAAACCTGAGAAGGAAGTTCCCAAACTTCACTAGACTGCCCAAGGGGTTCGTGGCAACAAAATAGCTTAGGAATTCTTGCTCTAAAGTGAGTGGAACTTGCTCTGTACTGAAGGTCTTAAGATGGTGGCAGAATTTATACGTAGTGGGCATTCCTATTCAAGTGTTTGTGTCCCTAAGTGACCTTTAAGGTCCCTTCCAATGGAGACTTTGATTCTGGGATCCTAGAGGCTATTGAGTTTAATTCCCTTATTTTTGTCGTTGTTCAATTATTTTCAGTGGCATTCAATTCTTTGTGACCCCATTTGGGGTTTCTAGGCAAAGATACTGCAGAGTTTCTGCCTTTTCCTTTTTTAGCTCATTTTAGAGATGAAAAAACTGAGACAAAAAGGGTTAAGTGACTTGCCCAGGATCACATAGCTAGTCAGCGTCTGAGGCGAGACTCGAACTTAGGTCTTCTTGACTCTAAGCCTGGTACTCTATCCTCTGTTCCACCTAGCTGCCCCTCCTTTATCTTACAACTGAAGAATCTTAGGTTAGGTAGCTTAATTTGCTAGAGGAAGCAAGTGGCAGATCCAGATCCTCTAACTTAAAAGGCTAGCATCCTTTCTGTTGTACCAGGGTGACTGAATGACCTCTAAGGCTTCTCAGAGTGCCAGATTTGATTCTTTGCATGGTTCTGACAATAAGTAAGAGCTATCCAGGAGTGGCTCAGTAGATAGAGTGTCAGACCTAAACTCAGGGAGACCCAAGTTCAAATCTGTATTTAGACAATTACCAGCTGTGTGACCTTGGACAAGTCACTTAACTCTGTTTGTCTTAGTTTCTTCATCTATGAAATGATTTGGAGAAGAAAATGACAAACCCCAAAATGGAGTCATGAAGAGTTGGGCATGAGTGAAAAATGACTAAAACAACAACAACAAACCAGGAGGAGTTCAGAAGTTTGAGACCTAACTGGGTTCAGGGAGTTCCTCTTCCCTTCAAGGGATGTAATTTGAGCTATGACATCTTTGATTCTGTGTAATGCTGAGCTACATTGAAACGGGCTTGTGCTATACTGGGTTTGTGGAGGAAGACTTTCCCAATGAGTTGCAGTTTGGAAATCAGATGATTTGAACTCCAACACTGGAGCCGTAGTTCTCTCTACAACAAGCAGTCATTTTGGGAAATGTTCATGATGCTGGGAATGGTGTTGCTAAGGAGAGGGAGGGTTGGAGATGTGTTGGGGGGGTGGGTGGCAAGAAGAGTGTAGGTAATGAGCAAATGTTTTTAAATCGCCTGTGAATACAGGGTGTGCTGGCTTCCTTGAACATCTCTAAATGATGCTTTTTATTGAGAAATCAAACTCCTCTCTTTCAGCTCTGAATGCTGATCCTCACCTCCTTTTCTTGGTTTGTGCCCAGGACCCCTCATCCTAACCTCCTACATTCAACCCCCTTGTTTTACATAGGAAGGAACTGAAGCGCTGAGAGATTAAGTGATTTACCTGGTGCCAGGCAGCTAGAAAATATCTTACTCGCCTTATGATCTCTCTGGATTGTCCTATAGAGGTTTAGTTCATTAGAATGTAAACTCACTGGGGGCAGGAGCTGTTTTTGCCTTTCTATTCCTTGCCCTTAGGACAATGATGGTGAACCTATGGCACAGGTGTCAAAGGTGGCACGCAAAGTGCTCTCTAGGGGCATGTGGTCACCCTCCCCCTCCCCATGATTTTGTTACTAGAAAAGCAGAGGGACTTAGGTAGAGCTGCTCCCTTCCCCCTCTCTGTGCCTGATGATATTTTTTCATATCCCTGTCCTTCTACCCAGCAGCCCAGTGGGAATGCTTCTTCCCTCCCCTGTCTAGCGGCACAACGTGTTCTGGGGCGGGGGGAACCCATTACTCCATCTCTAAAAGGTTCACCATTGTTGCCTTAGGACAAAACCCTGCACATAGTAGGAGTTATTTAATAAATGCTTGTTGACTTGGCTTGGTTCCATTTTCCTACAGATAACATTGGGATAGAAGGTTTGCAGTGTCTTGCAATATGGGGAAAATGTTGGTAGACTCAATTTTTTTTTAATTAAAAAAAAAGTGATATATTCTAGAATGAAGGACTCCAGGTTCCCAGCTGATTTTCTTTTATTGACTAATCAGCTAGTCCCTTTGATGTGGCTGCTAATTGATCTGTGATTTAACTGGCATCTGATAGTTGAA
Source organism: Gracilinanus agilis (assembly GCF_016433145.1). Lineage (NCBI taxonomy): Eukaryota > Metazoa > Chordata > Mammalia > Didelphimorphia > Didelphidae > Gracilinanus > Gracilinanus agilis. The sequence continues at coordinate 28,275,195 of NC_058130.1, read as the reverse complement.
AATCTGACCTTTTTCTATTTTGGGGGAGGACTCTAGGGATCAGCTTGGTAGTGGGACATCATGACCAGATCTCTCTTTTCCTCTTGTGTGTTGGTCATTGGCTCAGGATTAGACCATTTCTGGTGGGAGGTTTTAGGGAAAGGGATCTTGGGAGTTAGATAATAATTGGTTTGCCCATTTATTAGCCAGTTTGAGACTAAGAAATACTGTACTTGAAAGGATGAAAAGGAATTGCATGTCAAAGTCTCTGCCTAAAGAGATCATTATCAAGAAACCAGTGTAAATGATGTAGACAAATTAACTGAGGTTCAGTTTCTAGTGTGAAGTTGAATATTCATTTGGTATAGTGGATTGCCGAGAGAGAGAGAGAGAGAGAGAGAGAGAGACAGAGAGAGAGAGAGAGACAGAGAGAGAGACAGAGAGAGAGACAGAGAGAGAGACAGAGAGAGACAGAAGGTAAGAATGAGGGGAAGTGATATGTGCTTAATTTTATATTGTAGTGCTTTTAAAATCAGTCAAGTTTCTGTTACATAAGTTTTTGTGGAGGATGATAAGACCTTGCAAGGTTTGTAGCCTACATTCTGAAAATTAGAGAAAGACTGAAAAGTCTTTTGGGTTTTCCATTAAATGAAGGACAGATGCCATGGTTGGTCCAGAACTGGTAAACATCCATCGAAAGCCAAATCCATTTTGATCTCACAGGATTTTTCCAGAGTTATTTGTATGTAAGACATATTAGAATCAAAATGTCAGACTGTGAGTCCTAATTAAATTAATTTCCTTTATTAAAGACCACTTATTGTCTAATTAAAGAAGCAAAGATATCCTACATGGGCATTGTTCTGAAGCACTGTCCAGATGGGAGACTTCAATTTTCATCTGAATTGTGCTGTTTATTTGTTTTAAGACCTTGGACCAGTCATTTAACCCCTCAACCTCACTTCAATCCTGTTAAACAAGTCCATAAACATTTATTGAGCATTGAGTCTAAAAGAAGAATTAAAGGAGAGGAGAGAGGGAGGTTGGATTTAGCAGGAAGGAAAATGAAGTCTGGGGGGAAGGATTTGGCCTTGATGAGAGACGGCAGAGGAAAGGCACTGTTACATTAGAGAGGGCATTGAACCTGGAGATAGGATTTGAGGTCAAATCCCAGCTTTATGTGACCTTGAACAATCAGTTATTCAGTCAGTAAGCATTATTAGATTCTTACCAGGTGCCAAGCAGTGTACCAAGTGCATCTGATACAAATACAAGCAAAAATAAAGCCAGGTCCTGTTCTCAAGGAGCTTAAACTATAATGGAGGAAGGCTACCCACAAAAGAGGAGATGAAAAAAGGAGTTAGTGATGGAAGTACCTAAGCAGGGTCATGGGATAATGAAGTCTGGAGAATGAGGATAGCTGATCTGCACTCTTGTTTCAAAATGGAGGTTCAGGGAAGAATTTGTCAATGGGAGAAGAAAAGACTTCAGAGACAAAAATGAAATAATCTCTGTGTTCAAGGAGCTTGCAATTGGTGGAGAGGGGGGCTGTCGATATATTGGTATACACAAGATAAATGTGGAATGATTCTTAATTGTGCAGAAGGACTCTTACTTGTTAAGTAGATCAACGGGGGACTGGAGTGTATCCTTAGAATACTTCCAACAAGGCATCTATGGAAATGAGAATTTTGAAGTGGCACCAGAGATTAAAAAAAAAATCATATGGTCTTTGGGAGCTATAGAATGAGCTCCTTTGGATTGAGTATATTAACCTTCTATCTCTAATTTGAGCCTGGACTAGGACAATAGGCAGAATGGTGAGAGTACATCCAACGGAGCCATAAAAATTGGGGTGAGAATGGAGGTGGCAGTCAGGGTGCCTTACATGAGAGCCTAAAATGGTAGCTTGTATCAGTCCGGTTTCCCATGCCAAGAAAAACTTGAGTAGCTCAGGAGTTTCAAAAAGGTTAGGTGGGACAAGTCCAAACTAGTCATAAGCATTCAAATAAAGTACCACTTCAAAAACAAAACAAAACAAAAAACCAAATCAGTATCTTCCTTGCAGAAATTATTATGATCTCGACCTAAAAGAGCAACTCTCCAGCTGGCTGTGCTGGCTTCGATTGAGCCTCATCTCCATGAATAAGGCATTTTGAAGAGCATTCCTATATCCTTACTTCAGTAATCACAGACTCCGTCAGCAAACATTTATTACTACTTTATTATTCCTTAATGAATACTTTATTAGGTATTTGCTTGTATGCCAGGCATTTTGCTAAAGACAAAAGTGAACCAACCCCTGTCCTCAAGCAGCTTACATTCTAACAAAGAAGGAAAAGAGGAAGGGAATAAGCATTTATTCGGTGCCTGCTTTGTTCAAGGTTCTGTGTTAAGCATTTTAGGAATATTATCTCATTTGATCCACAATATATCTGTGCGATTATAGTCCCAATTTTATATTAACTAAGGTAGACAAAGGTTCAGTGACTTTCCCAGGGTCACATGGCTAGTAAGTATCTGAGGCTGGATTTTAATTCAGGTGTCCTTGATTCTAAGCCCAGTCCTGTATCCACTGTGTCATATGTACAAATAAATATATAAGTATATGAGGAATACACACATAGCACATGTCTCTTCAGCAGGTGGAGACCAGCAATAGCCAGTCATCCGAGCTCATTACTAGTACCTTCAGCTAGTCTTCTTCCCCAAGAAATCCTTAGATCAACGGTCGGCAACCTTTTTGGCCGTGAGAGCCATAAACGCCTGCGGAAGGAGGAGGATGGAGGTGGAAGGTGCTGGTATATGGGGCAGGGGCTGAAGGCCCCCCTGGGGCACATCCTGGGGCTCTGCCTGGACTGGCCGGTGGGGAGGTAGAGCCAGATATGGCTCAAGAGCCAAACGTTGCCGACCCCTGCCTTAGATCCTTCATTCTCTCCTTTCTCAATTGCCGCTCAAGTCTCTTCTGTCTTTCTCTTTTCACCTGCTGCCTCTGTGTCTTTTTGACTCAGGGCTGATGTTTATAACCCACTGCCACCCCGGTTGCCATCTCTAATCACCTCTTACCTGGACTATCATAATCATCTCCTAACTGGGATCCCCGCTTCAAGTGTCGACTCACCTCCATCCATCGTCCACAAAGCTGTGAAGTTAAGGCTTTCCCTGAAGCCTGATCATGGCGCTCTCCTTGCTCAGTGTACTCCAGTGGCCGCCTCGTACCGCTAGAATCAAACACAAACTCCATAGTTTAACATTTAAATCTCTTCACAATCTGACCCCCTTCCTTCCTTTGCAATCTGTCTGAAATGAGCCCTCCTCCTCTTCACGAAGAGGGCTGCTGGCTGTTCAGCACGTGGGACTCTCTCCTGTCTCTGTGCCTTTGAAACGTCTGTCCTCGCATGGCTGGAATGTTCTCCCTTCTCGCGTCTGCCTCTTGGAATCCTTGGTTTCTTTCAAAATTCAACTTAATCCCCATTTTCTACATGAAAACTTTCCTGGATCCTCCCTCCCCCTTCTGAAAACTCTCTTTGGTTTGTTTTACATTTTGAAGAGAGAGTTCCAGTATCCTGACTCCAAACATCACAGACATATCAGAATTCAGGGTGGGGTGAACTAAGTGTGAATTAGGTCTGGATACTTCTATTGAATCATTCAGTCAACATATTTTAGATTATCTGCAAAAGCCCTTGGCTAATGTAGAAGTCCTTGAAAACCACTGGATGGAATGGAATGTCATGGAATCGTCCATACTGTGTATAATTAGGACTCTAAAGCCCAGCATCCCACTTTTGTTCTCACTTTAGTCCTTGCATTTTGAAGATAAAGTTTGTGTGATCCTGCCCCTCTCTCTCTTTTCCTGATCAGATTTCAAGTCCTGGGGAGCAGATTCTAATTTTACAATTCGATGAGGAGACTCAGTTGTACCCGGGGAGTTTTATATAAAAATAGCAGGGCAATTCCCTGGCATTGATTTGGAATTAAAGGTCCTTGGTTGGAATCTCAGTCCTTTTCCTTGCTACATGGGTGACCTTGAACAAATGGCTTTCCTCCTTAGGCTTCTCTTTCCTCATCTGTAAAATGAGGGCATTTGATTAGATATCCTTTCCATCCTGGACCTGGGAGCCTCTGTGATCCTTTGATCTCACAGATGGGGTCTACCAGTCCATATGAGATCAGCCTGAATTTGAACTAGTGACCTAGAATAGAAAGGAAACCCAGACTTCAGACTCTAGAGGCACCCAACCTAGCGCTCTCCACTGGCCCCTCAAAGGTCACATTTTCCTATGATATTGGGCTTCTTTAGAGGCACAGAACCTATTAGCGACTGCTGATGGAACAGTAAAGCCATATGGACCTCAGTGACAGGGCAGGTGTCTTCTGAGTCATCTCCTGAGATCCTGGGTAAAAGCTCCATGTGAGTGTGGAACAGGAAAAATGTTGGATGTGGTCCATATTCTGTTCCAGCCCTTGAGATAAGATGCCTTCTAATCCTGTGTTTGTCAGCCTTTCCCAGGCTCTGACAAACTCTTGACCTTGCCAGGACACCTGAAGGGTGGATCCCTCCTTTCCTATCACATCCACACACCCTTGTCAAGCTACACGCACATGCCAGCCATTCTGTCTCTTCACCATGACCGGCTCCATCCATTCCCCTCTTTACCCGCCAGTGTAAGAAAGTGGCAGGGAAAAGCAACGCAGCCAAGAAGAACCAAATGGTCCAAAGCAGGGGGTCACAGAGCAGCCAAAGATGTTTCCATATAGTGTTGGGAAACACCAGCTAGGACAGTGAGTGCCCCAGGCTGCAACTGAGGTAGCCTCCTAGCCAGCCCTCGCCAGGCAGGCAGGGCTCCCTTCCTGAGAATGACTTGGTAATTATCTCTGACATTTTCAATTGGGAGATTAATTGCTACATCCATTACCACATTACTACCTCTGGCATCTCTTTCTGACTTTGTAACTTTTCTTGAGATGACAGGGCACTAGATAGTGCCTTGATTCGCTCCCAACTGCTTGTGTCTTCCCTCCCAAGCCTCCTTATAAACATTTAATTATTTTACATGTATACATGCATCTATTAACTTTGTGCTATAGACATATTTCTGTCTCTGTTTCTCTCTCTCTCTCTCTCTCTCTCTCTCTCTCTCTCTCTCTCTCTCTCTCTCCTTCTCTCTCTCTCTCTCTCT
>NC_058130.1:28246984-28265513 GCF_016433145.1 Gracilinanus agilis | reverse complement strand
CTAAGTCATAACCCACTCCCCCATTCTCAAGAGATATGTGAAAGGAGGAGGGGAACCACTCTAGAGAACTTCAGTCCCTTTTGGGCCTTGACAGAGTTGGGTCTTAAGATCGTGAGAATGGGAAGAGAACTCGGAGGCCATCTTGACCAACTCTGACATTTTCCAAAAGAGAAAACTGAACCCCAGGGGAGTTAAGTGACTTGCTTGATTTGAACCCAAGTCCTTTTATTCTAGGACAGAAGTTCTGGGAGTGGAGGACCATCTGTAAATTATTAAAAAATCTTCTGGTGGGGGCAGCTGGATGGCTCAGTGGATTGAGAGCCAGGAGGTCCCGGGTTCAAATTTGGCCTCAAACATTTCCTAGCTGTGTGACCCTGGGCAAGTCACTTAATCCCCATTGCCTAGCCCTGTAACAAATAAAATTAATTAATATAGAAGGATATATATATATATATATATATATATATACACATATATACGTATATATATATATAAAAGATATTAGGGTTTAAACATTTTTTTAAAATCTTCTGGTAACTGTATTTCAATATAATTGGTTTCCTTCATAATTCCATATCCATATATTGATTTTATATATTTAACAGCATTATTCTGAAGAGGGGCTTCTAGGTTTCACCAGGCTGTCAGAGTTGACTACTAATTAACCCCCCCCCAAAAAGATTCCAGATATCCTGCTTTAGAGTCAGGGCTTTTTCCCTTGAAAAGTGTCAATCAATCAATTATTAGGCACCTACTATGTGTTAGGTGCTAAGACCCAAATCTAAAGAATATTAAATGAGTACCTGCTTACCCTCAGGAAACTTCTGTTCTACTGAATTTGTCAGCAAAAATGTTTCTCTCCCAACAGCCCAATGGGTATGTTCCATTTACATACAGGGAAAGGAAAATCATGATGCTTATCGGTTTGCCCTTCAAAGAGTCATGATTTCCTCGGAGTAGGTTCTTTCTACATGTCACAATGAAGCACAGGAGAAGTGCTTTAATGGAAGAATAAAATCCTATCATTGTACTTATTATACTTGAATATCACTTAGTTTTTTGAAATGCTTTTAGATCTGTCTACACCTAATGATACCTTCACACCGACCCAGTGTGTTCTGATGGTCAAGTACTTGCATCCCCATTTGGTCAATGAGGAAGTTCCCCCAAAGTAACTTTCCCAAGTCGGTCAATAAGCGTTTATTAAACACGAGAATTTCCTGACTCTCTCCAATGCTTTTTTTTTTCCTAACAAATATTTGCTTTCTTTCCTTCCTACCCCACCTCTTCCTATATTCGAAAAAGAAAAAAAAAAAACAAAAACAAAGCCCTTCTAGCACAAAAGCATAGTCAAAACAAATCTCTCTTAATAAATGAATAGCATGATTGATTTTTTTAGAGACAATTTTATTTTTAAAATTTAAAAACTTTTTTTTTACTAATTGAAAAGAAAGTCATGAAATTTAAAAAAAAAACATCTATTAAGTGCTTGCTGTATGCTAGGCATTTTGCTGAGAGCTGGGGATACAAATACAGGCAGAAAGAAAGAGAATCCTTTTCCTCAGGGAGTTTACATTCTAATGGTGAAAAGATACACAGATTAGGGAGCTAAAAAGGAATGGTGGGTATGGGAGAAAAGTCTGGAAGATCAGGAGTGGAATTTGGAGAGAAAATGACTGTCCTCAATGTTTTCCGTAAGATGGAGATTTTGAGGAGGAATCAACTAATTGGAGGTAGAGGCATAGGTACTTTCAGGATGAAGAGATTTCACATAAGTTTTCCAAAGTTATGTGATTCATGTTGTCTCCTTCCCCACTCCTAGAGGTGACAAGCAATTCTACTGAATTATACATGTGTTATCACTCAAAACATGTGAAGAGATTTCTATGGCATATTTGAGAAAGTCAAGAGTGCAGCCTGGAGAGGAATGAGGGGGAAAAAAAAAGAAAAAAAAGACAACTGGAATCCCTGAAATAAATATTCAATGTCAAGTAAAATAAATTCCTACACTACACATTTTTGGACATGATCATGTCTCACCTCTCTGTCAGGAGAGAGATAGATCATAATGGTCTTAGGATGGATTAGTGTTATTTCAAAGATGTCTGGCTTTATGGTGTTTCATTTATATACATTGTTCTCCTGGTTCTGCTCATACCTCTCTACATCAGTCCATACAAGTCTTCCCAGGTTTCTCCAAAACTCTCTATTGCATTCCTATACTATAATTTTTTTTCAGCCAGTCCCTAGTTAATGGGCACCTCATTATTACCATTTTTTTTTGCCACCACCCAAAGAGCTGCTCCAAGTATTTTTTTGTTCATAGGGAACCCTTTCCTGTTTCTTTGATCCCTTTTGGGTATAAGCCTAGGAGTGGTATCACAGGGTTCAAGGGTTTGCACAATTTAGTGATAATATTATTGAAATTCCAGGAAAACCCTGATCCTTATTGAGAAAATTCCATGGGATCTGTGACCAGACCTTCCTCAATCTAGGGTAGTTGTAAAGATAGTTTCTGGCTCTGAAATATTTGCCAGTCTTTAGACCTTCTCTGTCTTGCTCCCTAGGGTCATATCATTGCTAAGGCTGATGAAGGTTGCTGGCTGTTTAAGCCATTCAGCACATAGTACCATATAACTGGTACACAGGTGCCTTATAAGTATTTGGGATGTCGGTGAATGTCAGGGGGCATTAAAAATAATCCTAGGATGTATTTTCCATGTTTGCCCAAGGTCCTATGTGCTCTCAGATGTGCGTTTCTCTGACTGTCTCTGTCTCTCTGTCTGTCTCTCTCTCCCTTTCCCCCTTCTCCTTCCCTTCTTCTCAGGTCTGACTTTGTTTTTTCCCTCACCCTGCTTGATTTTCCTGGGGCTAAGTTTGATCTAGTGGGAGACTAATTATCTAACCTAACCCAGCTTGGGTTGTTGTAGCGATTGAGGTCTGAACCACATCTACTTCTTCTGGGTGGTTTGGCCCAATTTCCAGAAGGAGAAATATTTTCAAGGGAGGCGGGGGAGTGCAATGGAGAGAGTATTGGATTTGGAGTTAGGAAAACCTGGATTTCAACTCTGATCCTTCCTAGATTTGTCCTCCTGGGAAAGTCCCTTTACTTCAGCTTCCATATCAGTAAAATGAGGATAATGATACCTGTCATGCCAGGTGGTTGGGAAGTTCCAATTAAATGCATGTGTGAGGCACTTTGCTAAATTTAGACTTTGAAGTATTTAAATGTCCATTCCTTTTATTATGATTGTGGATAGACGGTGGCAGTGAAGACGAGAAACGACTTTCTCTGGTCTCCTCTACACTGGAGTCACCTTATACTTCCCAGGAAGGTTAGTGAGAGTGGCACCAGACGGAAGAAGGGGGCAGAGGCACACAGCCTAGAAATATCTCTGGGGGGCATCTAGTGGCAGAGGTGGGAGATGTCCTTCCAGGTTGGTTTTCCTATATTGGCTCCAAGTCTCCTTATTTTCTTAGGGACATTGCTGGGTTCTCCTGCCCCATAAGACTGAAATATTCCTTTCACTGGAGGAAACTCAGTGTTTTCTATCAGAAGCTATTTCTTCAGGCCTTTGGTCATCCTGGTGTGGCAGGAGGAGCCCCATTTTATGGGAATATTCATTGGGGCCCCACTATAGTCCTGCATGCACTGGTAGAGTAGGGTGTCAATGCTGGTTTCCTCAAGTGGCGGTCTTGTTGCAGGGAATATACAAAATCCTAGAGGCTAGAAAGGCTCCTGAGAGACTATATAGTATTGGCCCGACTTGAAGCATGAATTCTTTCCATGTTATCCTAGAAGAGGAGTCAGCCATCTTTTGCATGTATTCCTCCAGTGATGAGCAACTCACCACCTTTCAAGACCATGTCTTCCATTTTGTTGATAGGAATCTTTTTTTGTAATGTGCCAAGGGCTGCTTCCACCTTGAGGGAAATCCTATTGAATACTGAGTCTGAGATTTGGAATCTAGGGGGTGAAGGCTAGGGTGATAGGAGGTGGGCTTCTGCCCCCACGGAATTCCTGGTTTGGGAGCAGGTGCCTTCTGAAGATACTGATTTAGAAGATACTTCTCTAAATAGGTCCTGCCTTTTAAATGTAGGTCACATTTGCTGTTTTAATAATGATACCTTACAGTAGAAAGCACTATGTAATTTTCAAAACACATGACCATTTCTTATCTCATTAGTTCCTCAGATTTTCTTATTCATTAGTTTTTTGTGAGGTTTACTAGAAATGGGTATTTTGAACATCATTTTATAGATGAGGAAACTAAGGTCTGGAAGACTGAGAGTGAGAAAATGGCATGCTCTGATGAGAGGAGGACTGGGAATCAAGAGTCCTGGGTTTGGTTTCTAGGCCTGCTGTAGACTTCCTGGGGCAATCCTGCATAATGTAATGTCCCTGAGGCTCAGTTCCCTCATCCCTCGAGGGAAGACAAGATGCTCCTACTGAAGTCAGAGGGTCTGGGTTCATATCCTGCCTCTGACATCTGTGTGATTTTTGGCAAGTCACTAACTTCCCCGGGCTTCAATTTATTTGACTGTAGAATGAGAGTTTAACTGAGATCCTTTGACCATGGTTAGGGAGAAGTGAGCCAGGTTGCCTGACTTTCTGTCCAGTGGGTTTTCTCTTCCTTTTCACCAGGTTGAGCTACATCTCTTATGTACGTCTTCCAGTTGGCTGGGCTTCTAACATCTCTCCCTCCTATGCCCACTCCAGCTGTACTCTGTCGTGTGCTAAGAGACCCTTTGCCAGGATCCAGCTCCCAACTAGGATTTTGGCTTTGTGCTCTGAGTGCCATTTAAGGACAATGGTATGCAACTCATGGGTGATGAGTCAGAAGCCGGCTACCGCATTCTTTGTGAAGTGAGATGCCTGACACCAAGGTGCCCCCCTCCCCAGCCCCATCAGAGAAGGGGCTCTAAATAATTCCCAAAGATAGGAGCTGGCGTTTCCATGGACCAATTGCTTCATGACCCCTGTGGGTCCCTGGCACTATATCCACATGCTAGTGTCACCTTGGGCAGGAAAAAATAACAAACAGTGTGATATTCAAAACTCCTGGACTGCCGGTGACTCAGTAAGAACCCATTTGGGGGGAAAGAATACTGTTCATGAGAGTCCATTGTCATTAGGTCAGCTGGCCATAAAGTCCATCCTTACTTCCTTTTCTAACTCTGCTAGCCCAAAGACAGTATTTCTCAAAGTTTGTGGATGTTGGAGTGTCTAGAAAAACCTTAAAATTTTTAAGTGACTGTGAACCTCTCCCTTCCTCAGCCATTGGGGCCTCTTGATGGTTTTGTGTTGGGTTTTTTTTCTGTTCTATATTAGAGTTAATTTTGCAAGCTCTTCTAAAGGGAAGTGCATTTCTAGTGCATAATTAAAGCTCTCCTACTGCCTAATTTGGGACTGGAGTTTCTCGTTCTGATGCCTATAATTTGCCCTTTGTTTTTGAATTTCGGCATCACGCTTGGACTCCCAGGACCATTTTCTGAACAAGATGGTGGCAAGAAACACATCTCCAAAGAGGGATGGAATCCATCCAGAGAAAGCTCCAGCCTGAAAGCATTAAATAGTGAACAAAGCTTGAAATGGGAAGAGACCTCATTGGCCATCAAACTCAGCCCATCCCTGAACAGGAATCCTCCCTTTTATCATCTCCATTTGCAGAAGGAAATCTTATATATCATGTCAATTGGCCAGCATCTTGTTGGAGTAGCCATTTTAACATGACCATCAGCGGGCATGGATCTTTAGAGGTATACTAAGGTCATTGGTAAAGTCTTGTGGCTCTAAAGCTCGTTAAATGTAATCAATGCAGGTAGAATTGTTGAGTTTAACCATTTTAGAACTATTGAGATGCCACAAGTTCATAGACTAAGAGTGAAAAGAAACCTAAAATTCATCTAGTCTAAACCCTTCATTTTTCAGAAGAAAGCTGCTACCTTTCACCCCTAGATAACCTCTTCTCCAAACTAAACATCCCCATTTCTTTCATCTAATCCCAACAAGAACTCACAGCCCTATAGAATATCCTGCTTACTCTGATATGTTAGTAAGAGATGTTCTAGTTCTATGGGACAACTGGAGGTCTGAATCCAGGTCCTCTGATTCTCAGTCCTACATAATTTCCACTGTATAATTCTCCCCCTCAACATACTCATTCATTTTCAGTCCACCTACAATAGCCATTTAGAATGAAAATCGTTTGATCAGAACGCTGGCATAAAAGGGAGATCGGGCCTGCAACTGTTTCTTTTATGGAGTTCACTGAGCAAGTTGTTCATCATTTACCTGTTTTTCCTGAGGAAGAACTCACCTGATCAAGGCTGTGCTGTTGATGTGTGACTTCCCAAGTGTTAAATTTCTGCATCACTTCCTAGGACAATTTAGGTCTCCAGTGAGAGAAATAATAGGAAGGCAGCTTGAGTCTATGCTTTCAGGTGGGAAGACTTTCATGGAGGGATGGAGGAAAGAAGGAAAAAAAGGAAGGAAGGAAGCAAGGACATCACTCCAGCTTTTAAACTTAAAGGGTAGAAAGCCCAGGGTGGCTTGTTCTCCGAACAAGTTAACATGGAGAGAATTCAGGCATCCACTTGCTGTTTAATGAAAATTAGAAATTACAAGAAGCTGCTATATCAAGGGGCATATTTTCTTTGTCTCAGATAAAGCTGATATTTGCCAGAATATCATGTGGTTTTAATGATATTTTCATGGAAATTTGTAACAATAAACAACTTTAGTTCATTGCTGTTTAAAAGCAAAAACAACAACAAAAAAAAAAACCCAACCTTCTCCTGAGAGGGGTGAGGAAAATAGGAGTAGCAGTTTTTTGTTTTGTTTTGTTTTATTTGAAAAATCCCCTCGTGTTCCAGTCTTTCTCTTTTTAATTTAACAGGATTAACAGAGGAAAATAAATAGAGAAGTGGGTTTTTTTTTTTGGGGGGGGTTAGGTTCATTTAAAGTTTAACAAGTAAGCATATTAAGTCTAGCAAAAAAATATTTTTTTTAAATTTTTTTTTAAACCCTTGTACTTCGGTATATTGTCTCATAGGTGGAAGATTGGTAAGGGTGGGCAATGGGGGTCAAGTGACTTGCCCAGGGTCACACAGCTGGGAAGTGGCTGAGGCCGGGTTTGAACCTAGGACCTCCTGTCTCTAGGCCTGACTCTCACTCCACTGAGCTACCCAGCTGCCCCCCAAAAATATTTTGAATGCATGAAATATGTTCCAGGGCACCACAGATTCAAAATCATGAGACCACAGAGTTGGTAGGACCTGAGAATATCTATTTCGACCCATACCTGATGGAGAAAGCCCTCCACATCATTCCTGATGAGTGGCCATTCCCATTCAGCCTTTTCTTGAACACCTCTGGTCAAGGGGAAGTGACTGTGTTCTGAATCCTCCCATTCCTCTTTAGGATTGTTCTGATTTATAGAAAAAGCTTCTTGACATTGAGCCAGAATCTGGCTTTTTATAGCTTCCTTCCACTGCTCTTAGTTCTTCCTCTGGGACTGAGTAGAACAAATCTATTCCCTCTTCCTCATTACAGTCCTTTAAATACTTCATGGCAGCTATTGTGGCCCCACCTATGTCTTCTCTTCTCCAGACTAAACACCCTCAGGTCCTTCCTCTGATCATCTCATGCCATGAATTTGAGGCTCTTCACCATCTTTGTTTTCCTTCCTACTAACTTCCTTTCTCCAAGCCCTACAACGCATCAAGGACTTTCAAATATGGGCCAGGTGCCAGGTTGTTTGTTTGCTGTTAAAGGACTGGCCTAGTTAAGTTCTTGGAGATTCTCCATGAGGTTGGTTCTGATTTCTGAAGTCCCAGCAACTGTTAAAGGCTATCTACCAAGTGGCAGAGACATTTGCCATCCGCATCAGTGAAAGGAGAAGCCCCCGTACCAGCAAGATCATGGATCTCCGAAATAGTCAAGATAATGACTCCTAAAAGCACTCTGATGAGAATTTGTACATCTTGGATGGGTTTTCTCATTATCGTGTAGATGCCCCTATTGTCACCCCTGGGTTTGGCGTCTATGAAATAGAAATGGTCAGAGAATAATCAATTTGAGAAAGCCAGTGTTCTGCTGTAGTCAAAAGTGCCAAAAGACCTAGATTCATATCACACTTTTATCCCTATCAACCTGACTTTGAGGGTAGTTACATTACTTCTTTGTGCCTCAGCTTCCTCGTCTGTAAAATAAAGGGGTTTGACATGATCTTTTCCAGCTCTAAAGCTATGATCCTTTGATTCCATGACCTCAAAAAATCTTCATGTTTAGCCTCCAGCCTTCACATGGCTTAATGTAAACATAGACCTTGAACTAGCAATTACCAGTCTCTTTATACCTAAGACTGATTTTTACCTCTCTATTTCTCAGTCTCCCTCTCTCCCTTACCCCTTCTTTCTCTCTTTATCTCTCTCATACAACATTATCCCCTCCTGAAAATGCTCTATAAACTGTGAGATCTTTTTGTTGGTTGTGGTGGTTTATTTAAAATTAGAGTATATTAAAAATAAATAAAAATTTTAAATAAAAACAAATAAGTGTTTTAACTTTTTAGAGATGTGTCTGAGACTTTTGACAATACTGCTTGAGATAAATGGACTCCTTGGTGTGTCAGGGGCAGAGAAACAGAAAGGACTTAAAAATGTCTTTCTGATTATCCTTTTGTTTCTAATTAGACTGGTCCTATTTCATTATAGAAGTTCCACATTTTCCCTTTGTAGCCCATTCTTGAGTTTTATACAATTCCCAGCTGTCCAAAATTCATCCTTATGTTCAACTGAAATTCTTTTTCTTTTTTCCCCAAATTGTTTATTTTATTTTTTTTTGTAAAGATATTTTACCAATTACATGTAATAACAATTTTCCACATAAGTTTTCTGAAGTTATATGGTCCAAATTGTCTCCCTCTCTGCCTTCCCTCCCCCTTTCTGGAACTGGTAAGCAATTTGATCTGGGTTATACATGTATTGTTGTGCATATTTCCATATTGTTCATTTTTGTAAGAGAATACTCCTATAAAACCAAAACCCCAAAATAAAAACCCAAATAAACTAAAGTGAAAAATCTTATGCTTTGATTGGCATTTGGACTCCAGCAGTTCTTTCTTTGGAGGTGAATAGCATTCTTTGACATAAGTCTTTCAGAATTGTCCTGGATTGTTGTATTGTTGAGAGTAGCTAAGGCTACCACATTTGATCATTCAACAGAGTTGCTATTACTGTGTACAATGTTCTACTGATTCTGCTCGTTCACTCTGCATCAGTTCATGGAGGTCTTTTGAGCTCTTTCTGAAATCATTCCTGTTCCTTATCTGAAATCTTTTTTTTTTTTATTTAACCAGATCAATCTTACTCTTGTTTTCCTCCTTGAAATGGAAGGAAAGGCATTTTAGTGACCTCACTCCAAAATCTTATCAACTACTGGGAGAAAGTAGTCCTTAGCCCTTTGCCTCCTCTAAGCAAAAGAGCCTTATTTTCTTTAGTTTTTCTTCATAATCCTCTAATCAGGTACTCACTAAAATAAGAGTATAGTAGAAAGATTATTTCCTAACTCTTGCATGTCATATCTGAAGCTATCTTTCCCACCTTTAATGTCCTCTCTATCCTTCCATCTTCTTTTCAAGATCCAGTTCAAATGTTACCTCCTCTGTGAAGCCTTCTCTAACCACATCCTCCAAAAGTAAACTCTCCTTCCTCTGAGGTTCGGTAATATTTTGTATGTCTCAGGGCACTATTCATGTATTGCCTATATATGTCTTGTTTCCCCTACCAGATTGTTAAGTTGTTGCTTATACATCTTTGGAGCCTTCCCAGTACCTCGTACCTAGTAGGTCCACAGAGGATTATTCCAGATTTAAATACCAGGAAATCCGTGAGCTCGTCAATGTGGCTAGCGATAGAGAGAGTCAGAACTCCATGGTTGCCCCGGATCTTCCCATAGGTCTATTTCAGAGGTGAATCTTTCCAGTGTGCTGGGAGCCTTTGTCCTACATTTATGTTGTTTGGTTTTTATCTGTGTCTGTTTTCCCTGTAATTATATTGTCACACACACACTCTCTTATACATTCTCCCCCTCCCCAATTTGTCACGGTTATTTAGATTTTTTTTTTCCTGTCCATCAAGTTCCTAGCAGTCAACCCTACTTAACTCAGTATCTTCTTCAATTCGAATAAACATATTTTCTTCCTTTGTTCAACCGTCATCAACTATGTGGAACAGTATGAACCCCAGGATGATAACGGTTGCCACGAGGAAATGTTGACAAAGGGATTTTGACCTTAATAATGTGAGGTGTTATGCAAAGGATCATCTGACTCTCTTCTCATATAGTTGAGCTTATAATCATCGATTCAGAAGGGACGTCAGGAAGTCATCTTGATTTCCCCCTTGCTTCTCATTAGAACTGACTCTGGTTCATCACAGAAGTGGTACACCTTTGTATTGCCTCTCTTCCAGAAAGGAGACTGCAGAGAGGAGTATGAGCTCCCACAGGTACATCTGGAAAGGTTTTGATCTGTCATTCTGGGGCCAGCTAGAAGTTAGCCACCAGATGGTGAAGCTTTATGGCCATAGAAACTCATTAAAATTATCTAATAATAATCATTGTACATAGTGACTTGAAACTTGTAAAGTTTGCTAGTTCCTTGGCATTATTATGCTCATTTTATAGATAAGAAGGTTAAGATTCCAAAGGGTTGGGTGGCAGAGGCAGGATTCAAACCCTTATCTTCTTGACTCCAAGTTCAACATTCTATCTCTAACCCTGTGTTGGGTCTCCAGGTCTCTACTGAGGTTTTGCCATGTTGAGATCTGAATCTGGACGGAGGACTCATAGTAATGGAATCATGGATCCTTTAGATCAGTGGTTCCCAAACTTTTTTGGCCTACTGCCCCCTTTCCAGAAAAAAAATATTACTTAGCCCCCTGGACATTAATTTTTAAAAATTTTAATAGCAATTAATAGGAAAGATAAATGTACCTGTGGCCATCACCGCCTCCTCTGGATCGCTGTAGCACCCACAAGGGGGCAGTAGCACCCACTTTGGGAATCACTGCTTTAGATGGTATGGCATGAACAATCTTTTGGTCAGGTCTTTTACCACTGCGGATAAGATCAATTTATACTATCTGTGGTAGATGAAGATCTTTCTCATTCTTAAAAATTCCCAAAGTTGGGAAAAACTTGATTCATGTAACCATGGAAAAATATTCTAAAAAATAAAATAAATTAAGTTAAAAAATAAATTAAATAGATTCCATAAAAAAATTCCCAAAGATTCATCTCTCTCTCTCTTTTATGTTTATATAATTTGATATATTTACATACACACATCTAGATAGGTAGATGATGTTTACAGAGCGTTTAGTACCTTATATTGTTCAAAATGCTTTTATACACATTATCTTATCCTAATAAATTTATGACCCAGCTTTGGTAAGTTGTATGACGTCTACTTTACTGCTGAGAAAATTCAAGTAAATTCATCGGAAGGTCAGTGCCAGAAGGGCCTTTGGAGAACATCTAGCCCAAGATCTTGGTTTAAAATATGAAGAGACTTGGGAACTAAAGAGATGAAGTAAGTTGCTCAAAGTAACCCAGGTCATCAATGTTAGGCTTCGAACCCAAGTCCTCAGATTGACATTCCAGTTTCCCTTATTGGGCTTTGCCATGACTTGCCCAAGGTTACATCTCCAGCTAGTCTGTGACTTGTGTTCTACTACCCTCACTGGTCTCTGGGTGACTCGAAGAAGTCATATTTGTCATTGAGGTAGAAAAGTATTAAGGTCATTCTGTGGCCCTCCCCTTCCCCTCACCCCAGATCTGAGTTATGTGAGCAGTAAAGGTTAAAGTAATGCATTACTCATCCTCTTATATTGTTATGGTCTATTTTGGTGAGTGAAAAGTTATTCCAGGTCCAAGTATGAAAGGGCTTCTGTGAACTCGAGAGAAGTTATTAAAGCATTCTTAATACAATTACATATAACAAAAGACATAATTTAACTTCCCCATATGGAACAAAAAAAGTCATTTGAAGCATCAGAGACTCCAGCTGTAGGGGGAGAGAGAGCTCCTCATGGGGGCTTCTGCAGGATTGAGGGCACAGGCAAGCGGCTGAATGGATTTGGGGGCCCTCGGGGACGTTTCTGTGCAGGAGAGAGCCTACTCCGTTTCTCTGCCTTCCCTGTCTACCCCCCAAGCGCTTTTAATCATATTCATAAACTCCTTATTGCATGTTAAGATCCTTGATGGTTCAGAACCCTTCATCTGTGGAATGAAAAAGAATAACAAGCCACCTACCCTTCCCAAATGGCCCCAGCTTTGGTATCTGCCAGTTACATTTGGGGTGGGGGGGGGAACTGATCTCTCTTCTTCCACTGCCCTCCCCCCCCCAGTAGAAAAAAAACCCCACTCAGTTGCTTTTCAGATAGAGATGAGGTTGGAAAACAGAGCTGGAGAGGCGACTCAGACAGACATTTACTTCCCTTCCTCCCCCCTCCCTTCCCCCCCCCAACTGATGAACCGAAGTGAAAGTTAATTGGGGGTTGGGAAGAACAAGCAAGTTCTTTTAATGGTCAGCACAGTTTCTTCAGTGTTGGAGCAGCCGTTCCGTTCTCTCCGGGCTAGACAGAGAGGCAGGCTCTTAATCCAAAACAGCCACTCAGGTTGGTCAGCGTGCCCAGATCTGATCGTCTCCTCCAAAGAGAAAAAACAGCATCTTTTTAAATGTCCCGTTTTTTTTTTTTTTTTTTTTTAAACGGGGGGGGGGGGGGGGTGAAAGGAGGCAGCGAGCTACTCGGAGCAAAAACCGCTAAGCCAGTGGAGAGGATTTCTCTCCTCTGCCCTGCCTGGGGGATTATTGATTTGGGAGAGAAGCCTGATTTCCATGTAAATAAATTTACTGAGGGCTGGGCTAGGGGGGAGCCGAATCCACTGTCCAGATGCAGCGCCTCTGACTTGCTGACATCACGGCCTCATTAGCATGCAGGGGATGGGAGCACTGCAACAGCAATGATTCTCGCTCAGCAAGCTCCCGAGCTGACAATTATTCTGCGAGGAGCTACGTGGATCCTCGTTAAACGGCTTGGGCTCGGGCTCAGCTCGGGCTGCCGGAGCTGAGCCGAGCCAGTGTTCTCGCTGCCTCTGCCGCCCAGGGCCGGCCGCTCAGCGAAGACTCAGGCTATAGGCAAGGAGGGGGACGTCGGATTCATTTGGATGAGCTCTTAAGAGAGTGAAGCAGGAGGAGCCCCTACCGAGCTGGAATTTAGAGGGAGGCAGCCGAAGCCCCAGAACCTAGTGCGAGCCCTAAGCAGAGCCGCCGCGGCTCCGGCTGCTGGCTTCCCGGGCCAGATTTCTCCAAGGAGCCACGCTCTACTTTAGACGTGTGTGGCTTCACCGGGGCCCCGTTCCGCGTTTCAAGTCGCGAAAGGCTCTTTGGGAGGGGAAACAAGATGCTTCATTCCGCTGGAGGCTGGTTTGCTTTCTCAGAAGTCAGACGCCAGAGGAAAGTGCACCGGCCCAACCACTGACCCGCGGGAGGGACGCTCTGGACAACTTGCTCCTTCGCCTGGCATCCTCGCCCTCACTGGAGGCAAGTATGAAATGAGCTCGTTCCCTAAGTTGGACTGGCTGCCCCTATCCGAGGAGAAGGAGAAATCTCCTTTCTGCAGCTGGCATTTTGGTAGGAGCCCAAAGTACGCCCCGGTAACTCGCTGGCGACGTTGTCACGGACCGCTCGCTGCTTCTCTCCTCTTAGTTTCATGGGAAAAGGTTAGCTGTGGATCAGGGCTGGAGAAAGTCCTCCAGAAATCCAGAGCTGCTTGCGAGAGGAAGGAGGGGCTTTGCTGGAAAGATGTCTCTAGCTCAGCTATCTTGAGTGTGCCTTTGTAAGGCAGCCTTGTTTAAGATCTGGACTGTGGGAGGAATCGGGATGGACTTCCAGCGGGGAAGGGTTCTGTTTGCCTCCCGTAGGCCGGTCCAACCGATACCTCAGCCTTAGTTATGGTGAACGCAGCTCCAAAATCTGCCTGCCAGGCTGGTAGAAATGCACGCCTCTGCCGGTTGCCTACATCTGTTTCCATGGTGGTGTTTTCATAGTCACTTTTCCTGGTGGTTGTTTTTTTCTTTCCTTTTTTTTTTTCCTACTGACTGAGGGTTAGACCTAATATTGGTTCTGAGCTCCCTATTTGGGCCACACCAAAATAGCCTAAACCTATGGGGTTTTTCCCTTCTCCTCTGTTACTGAGCATACATAGCTAGAGGCCAAAGGACTCTTTGGGGAACTATAAACAATCAGTGCCAAGCTGGGTCCTCCCAGTAGATGTGGTTTGCCCCAGATGCTGGGCCATCCTTAACTAGGCAGCTCTGCTTTCGGGTAACTTAGCCGCCCAGGTTTTCATTTCCCTAATGAGAGAGATTTTTTTTCCCCTTGGTAGCATTGAGTGCCTCAGTATGAGTATGACCAGGGTGAAGATTTCAGGGTGCCTGCCATGGATAGAGCCTTTATATAAACAACCACAGGCTGGCTCTCTAGTGGGTGAGACCGGGATTAGCTCTGCTCTTTCATCTTTTTGCTAGGTCTGTTTTTAAACTGTCTTTGCTAGACTTCACTAAATGAAGCTGGTTGGCTTCCTTGCTGGAGGCAGAATAAGCTTATTCTACTGCTGATTGCTTTCACAGATGGGTCAGTAGTAGTGCTCCCAAGGGATCTGGGGTAAGTCACAACTTTGAAATAATGGCCATATTTTGGAAATTCAGATGTCCTTAGATGCTTGGAAATAGATTGCCTTTTTATTGGATGCTTTTCCTATAGGGATAGACACACACATACACACATCTATAGTGTGTGTATGTGTGTGTGTGTGTGTGTGTATACATAGGTTTTAGATAGAAAATAATGTTAGAGAAACAGGCAGGTAAATGATAGATTGATAAACACTTTTGATGTGAAAATGAAACATTCCTTCAGCCATTAGAATTCATAGAAAGTCTTGGGAAAGAAAACAGAATTAGAAGAGAAGAACCTTGTTAGCAAAGGTGAGGTTTATAAGGATCAGACTCTGGAATCTAAAATAAGGTAGAACTCTGGCCTTTATACTGCCCCCCCCCCCAAAAAAAATCTATGCAAGTTTGGGAGAAGATATGAGGGGGAAAACCCCAATTTACAAGTGGAACTAAGGTGAAAAGTAAAAGAGGGCAGAGAGGCAGTGATCTAAGATTCCTTAGAGCCATGGACTGCACCTCTGCTTAGTTGAGAGAATGCTCTTGTCTAGAGCTACTGTTGCTCATAGAAAGAGAAAGCAAATGGATGGAGCAATTAAGATCATTAAAGGCTGTCCTAGAGCCCAGGAGCTTTTAAAGATCTGTTCTGACGTTGGCAGCTGACAAGTTACATTTAGATAACTGGAAGATTCAAGTCAAAATGGATATTTAGCCAAGAGAGAGAGAGAGAGAGAGAGAAGGAGAGGGAGGGAGGGAGGGAGGGAGGGAGGGAGGGAGAGAGAGAGAGAGAGAGAGAGAGAGAGAGAGAGAGAGAGAGAGAGAGCGCAAAACCGGTGTTTTGCTAGATGCATTGACAAAAAGCCAATAAGGGGGCAATCCCCTTAAGCATAAAAGTTTAAATTCAAAATAATTGTGTTCATTCTCTCTTCACTTCAAACTGCACCCCAAAATTAATTCTGGATCTTTTTGATTCACTGTAGGTTTTTTTAGGCATCTTTCTCCAAGCAGTTCATTTTCCAGATTTAAGTAGTTAGCAGGCTTCTTTTCCTTAAAATTTACTTGAACAAAATTTTAAATCTTGTATTTTTATGAAAATACAATCCCCCCATAGAGGGTGTTGACCAACTCCCAGATCAGTTCTTAATACAATGTCAAGTTTATGGGGTGTATGAGTCAATTATCAAAAGAAAAATCAAAAACATAAAAAGAAAAAAGAATAGAAGAAAAATTAAACTTTGGGAAAATAAAAATATTCAAAATCAGAATCAAAATTTCAAAAATATAGCTATGGATATAAAATTTATGAGTAAGCAAGAATAAATTCACAATAGGCCCTTATATTAGGATCCAATTTCAAGTAATTTCTGTCCCATAAATCTGGACAAAATACAGTAATACTGCATGTACCCATTTGTAGACAGGACTACAGGAAGTTGCCACACTGTAAGAAAGAAAAAAAGAACTTGATTTTATGTAAAAGGGAAGTGTCATTCCTTGGTCTGATTTTACCTTCACTCTCAGGGTTAGGGGAGCCAGAACAGCCAATTAGTAGATACTTGATAGAAAGTATTTCACAGAGTGTAGTTCAAAGAGTCCTGTGTCATAGCCTATGTCAAATGCTGCAACCTCGAGTTGCACACTAGGTTCAAGTCCTTTCATATTGTTGTAAAAGTTTTACCTGGATTGGTTTGTTCTTTCTTGACCTTGTGCTTCTAGGGACTGTGCAGTTTCTCATCAAACCCATTGGGATTTGTTGGTCTCCTTGACCTTGTGCTTCATTGCACTGCATAATGGCTGTTTTGTTCCCTTCTCCTGGAATCAAGCAGAAACATTCATCACAGTCCCACAAAATTTATAAATAAATGGCAGGTTTCCAAAGTCTAAGGCTTTTTTGGGTATGCATTGATATTGTAGTAAATATATATTTTATATTAAACTTATATTATGGCAGAATCGAAAAATTAATATTGATTGTATGTACTTTGAGTACAAGAAAAGAGGAAAGGGAAAAGAATGAATTATTCTATTAAAAATGAAAGGAAAAGCAATAATAATAATTCAGGAATTCAATGTGTTCCCCAAAACAGTGATCACTTGTCTACAGACTTCTGTCTCCAGTGCATGTGACATTTTAAAAAAGAACCTATTAACTCATGAATACTTTTCACAAACTCTACAGATGTAGCAAATCTTTTGACCTTGGCTGAAGTACTCCTTCTTCAAGGCCATTTAGTGGTACCATCCCCCTTAACTTTCCCAGCTCTCGTATAAGACTATGACCAATCATAGGGTAATCAAACCCCTTGGGTTTTCTCCCTCCTTTGGCATGAGACTGTAATAGCTCTAAAGGCATGTCTTTTATGTGTCCCACCCATTGTATTTTGGAGGTGGGCATATTATAACCAAGTTCAAGAGCTTCTAGGCAAAAGAGAAAATATGGTAAATGGTCAGAGTGAAAACATTCAGATATCATGGATCCCCAGTCAGGATGACACAGGATGTGGCAGCTTCCACACTAAAGGACCTCAAGGCATGCAATGTGATATTCTGGAAGGCAAGAGAAATGGGTCTACAACCAAGAGTGACCTACCCATTAAAACTGAGTATATACTTTCAGGACAAAGTATGGGTATTTAATAAAATAGAAGATTTCCAAGCACTCCTAAAGAAAAGACAAGAATTAAATTGAAAGTCCAATGTCCAAATACAAAATTCAAAAGAATAAAAAAAAGGTAAACAAAAATAGAGAAAAAAAGTTAAGGGTTTCAATAAAGTCATACTGATTATATTCCAATATGGAAAAATGATATCTGTAACTCTTAAAAATTGTTTTCATTATCATAGCAGATAAAAGAAATATACATAGGCAAAGGTTGTGGTATCAAGTTGTTTAAGAAGAAATGTAAAAAAAAAATCGCTTGGGGAAAAAAAGAGGATTGTACTAAGAGAAACACAAAGGAAGAGGTAAAATAGGATAAATTATCCCACTTAAAGAGGTGCATGGTGGGACAGAGAATACTATTTATTATAAAAAGGGGAGAAAGATAGTGGTGATAGGTAATACTTAAAAAAAGGCAGGAGTAGTAGTCATGAACTCAGAGAAAGCTTTGGCAAAAGTTAATCTGAATGAAAGAACAAAGGAACGTACACCTTGATGAAAGGAAGTACAGGCAATGAAGAAATATCAGTACTCAACTATATGCACCAAACAATATCACATTCAGATTTTGAAAGGTGAAACAATTTGGAGCATGAAGAGGAAATAGATAATAAACTATACTAGTGAGAGTCCTCAACCTTCCTCTAACACATCTAGATAATTCAGATTAAAAATGAATAAGAGAGAAGTAAGGGATGTGAATTAAATTTTAGAAAAATTAAAGTTGATAGATATATGGAGTAGACTGAATAGGGAAAAAAAGTAATATACCTTTTTATTTAAACCCTTATTTTCCATCTTAGAATCACTACTATGTGTTGGTTCTAAGGCAGAAGAGTGGTAAGGGTTAGGAAATGGGGGTTAAGTGACTTGCCCAGGGTCACAAAGCTAGGAAATGTCTGAGACCAGATTTAAACCCAAGACCTCCAGGCTCTAGGCCTGGATCTCAATCAACTCAGCCACTCAGCTGCCCCTAGGAATATAACATTTTTCAGCAGCACATGGTACATTTACAAAAACTGCCAATATACTAGGGCATAAAAACATTACAAAAAATGGAGAAAAGATACACGTTTTCCCTTGTTATTCTGGATAGATTAATTAAGTGAATAGGTTTTGTTCTGAAGAGA
>NC_058130.1:28224320-28240004 GCF_016433145.1 Gracilinanus agilis | reverse complement strand
TATGTATAAATATATATATATACACACACACACACACACACACACATATATAATCTCCAAGCCAGTATTCCACACTTGGCACTGTCCATCAGGCTTCTTCTGGGCCAGGCACTGTACTAGATGCTGGGGATACAGACGGGAAAGGTTTGTGTTTTCCGATCATGTCTGCCAGTTAGTGTAAGGATCATCTCTCTGGTACAGCTTAAAGAGAAGAATGCGGGGAAGCCCAGAACAGCTAAATGACCAGGTTGTTTTTTTTGTTTTTGTTTTTGTTTTTTTGTGTCATACAACTACTAAATGACCACTACGCTGTTTTCAGAGCTGTAGAGTTGGGGGCCTTTGGAGCTCCTCTTTTCCAAACCTTAGCCAAAGCACGATTCCCATCCGGGACATGAGATTTGTTGTTCTCTGCTTGGAAATGGGCCAATTTGGGCTGATGATGCCCTCAGCCTAGGACACACCCCTAGACTTTCATCTAGGTGATTTATTCTATGAATAAATCTATACTCTTATATACTTGCCTTCTTAGTATCTCCTTCTTCTTCCTAAAAACAGAAAGTTAAACAAGTATCCTGCTTATTAGGGATTCTCAGGAGTTGGGCTCTTGTTAATTGAGGCTTTACTCTTTTTGTTTTTCTGCCCCTAGGGAAACTTCATTTGTGCCCAGGCCCCCCAGCCCACTGGCAAAGCTGCTATTGTCTTTGATTAGGGATGAAGTGGGTTCTTTATCCAGCCTCTCTGACAGGATGCCCCAAGAGGAATGCCAGCTTTACCATCTGCTTGCTTTACAGAGCTCCTCTTGTCACACTTTCTCCCAAAAACCCCTTCTTCAGTTTCCCCTCTTTGAGAAATTCACTCTGTAATACCATCCCACATCACCTCAGCCATGGATCACTGCAAAGGTTTAAATAAGTCATCCCTTTCTTCCATCCTCCTTGTTTACCAGATGATGACTCCGAGGTGGAGTAATTGGCCCAAGACCACACAGGTAACAAGTGGCAGAGTCAGGATTCGAACCCCAAATCTAGAATTCTCTTCACTGTACTCAGTGTTTATGGGGCTGCCCCTGCTTTTGGCCTCCAGGTGGTTTGCCCTCATTCATACCCTCCTTTCCTCCAGTGGTCTTGGCTCCGTATGTAGCCCGGTGCTTGAATCTGTCTGATAGGTTTAGTCTCATCCATTGAAATGGTACCCGTTGGCTGGAAGCTTGTCTCATGGAGAGCAACAGTGGCTCCCATCGCATGTCCTCTACAGGTCGGGCCATTTTTTTTTGGCACGTCTCCTCATTAGGAAACAGAGGTGAAGGTGCAGTTGTTCTAAGAATAGCCCTGATCTCTCTCCCCTTGGCACCGTGTGTTCAGCTTCTTATTGGAATGGGCTCTGGAGGGAGGACAGGTGGATAGCAACTTACTGGGTGTGATTGATCAAAGGAGCTTGAACTTGCCCTACTTTCAATCTGTCAATTTGGCTGCTTATCCGGGATTCCCTAAATAGGACTCTGGCTTGTCCTTGAAGGTCTCAAAAATAGTTCAAAACCCTCAACAGTTTGGCTGCCGAGAATTGAGCGTCTTCGCTGGGAACTCGGATGGGATTTGGATGTTTTGACTTTGCACGGGATTTTCCAAACATCAAAGAGCAAAACAAATATTGCAGAGTGTGCCCTGTATCTGCTGGCTACTGGCGTGGAAAGGAAGGGGGCTGGGGGGAGGCAGAAGGCACGGTCTTGTGCTTGAGAGAATCTCCAAAGAGACCCGACGTGAGGATCGTTCAGTCCGGATTCTTGTCTTCAGGTTAGATGCTTGTCGACCCAGACAGGCAGACGTCCCAGAGATTTCAGTATTTCACTGAATCTTTAATGGGCTGGAGCGAGCTCTGAGTCTGAAGTCAAAGAGCCTCTGTTTTCATCCTGACTCTGCCACTTGCTGCAAGCTAGATAGCAAAGAGGATAGAAAGCAGAGCCGAGGGCAGCTAGGTGGCACAGTGGATAGAGAGCTAGGCTCGGAGAAGGGAGGTCCTCCATTCAAATCTACCCTTAGACGCTTCCAGGCTGTGTGACTCTGGGCAAGTCACTTCACCCCCTACTCCCTCACCCCTCATCTTGTAGACCTTATGCTCTTCTGTTCTGGAACCAATACTTAGTATCAATTCCAAGACCGAAAGGAGACAGACAGACAGACAGACAGAGAGATACAGAGATAAAGAGAGACAGAGACAGAGACAGAGAGATAACAGAGAGATAGAGAAAGAGACAGACAAAGAGAGAAAACAAGTTGGGAAACACTGAGTTAAACTCCTGCCTCAGACAATTAGACGAGTCCTCAACTGCTCTCTATCTCAGTTTTCTTATGTTTAGAAAAAAAATGGGAATAATAACATTGCCTACCTCATAGGGTTGCTGTAAGGATCAAACTGACAACACAAGAAGTGCTTTGCAAACCTTAAGGTGTGATACAAATGAGATTATTGTTAAACTTTCTATCATCATCTTCATCACCTTGTTTCATTTCTCTGTGCCTCAGCCTCCTCCTCTGTACAATGGGAAGATTGGACTAGATAACTTTCTAAAGCCCTTTTTTATTCAAAATCCATGATCTCTGGGTGACCCTAGTGATGTGGGCAGTCCCTCCCTCAGTGCAGATTGCACTCCTACCTAACTTTCTTATCTTGAGTCATCCTTCGCCTCTCCTACATCTTCCACGGTGGGTTCCGCTGTTGTCCTGGGAGCTTGCCTTTGGACCTCTTGAAGTCCTATGGATGTAATGAAGTCTCTGGGCTGTCCATGCCTCTCTTCCTCCCTGGCCAGCCCACTTCCTCCCGTCCTTCTCAGCAGGAGCATCCTTGACGTTGTCTCTCTTGGCCTAGCAATCGTTTGCCAGGTGTTACTGGATTGCTTCCTCCTACCTTGGGCTTTTCTGCTTCTGCTTTGAGTTTCTTAGCTTAAACTCTTGGGATGGTGGTTTTCCATTACTTGTAGCCTTAGAGGAACATCGACAACCCTCGGGTGGGATACAGGAAAACATGCTTGCCGAGGGTTTGTGCCACCATTTTGGAGGAGAGCACAGATGGAAAGGGGATTTCCTGGAGATGGTGGGGTTTCCCTCATATTCTTGGTTGCAATGATCTGCCTTGATTGTATCAAACCTTATATCACTGTGCCTATAATGAGTTCTAAAATGATTCAGAGTTTAGCCTAGTTAGTGGCTACTACTACTAGCTAACGAGCTAGCATTTATATAGTGCTTTAAGATTTACAGAACACTTTATATGATTATTTACATGGTTAACCTCACAAAGGCCCTTGGAGTTATTATAACTAGGTTATTGAAGAAACTGAGGCAGAGAGGTTAAATGACTTGCTCAAGGTCACAGAGGAAGTAAATATCTGATGTAGGATTTGAATTCAGGTTTTCCTGACTCTCAAGTCCTCTGCTCTATTTACTGCTACCCAGCTGCCCACCCACAGGAAGAACCACGTAAGTGATGATGAGTGCCTGTTGTCCAAACTAGGGGATGTTGTTGGATGGTCCTTTGTTCTACATGTCCTGGACAGACCCTGTAGATCAGTGATTCCCATAGTGGGTGCCACCGCCCCCTGGTGGGTGCTGCAGTGCACCAGGGGGGTGGTGAAGGCCACAGGTGCATTTATCTTTCCTATTAATTGCTATTAAATTTTTTTAAAAATTAATTTCCAGGGGGCTAAGTAATATTTTTTCTGGGAAGGGGGCGGGAGGCCAAAAACGTTTGGGAACCACTGCTGTAGATGGACAATGAAATCCTCCTAGAACTGAACGGGGAGAAAGGAATGGAAAGATAGAAACATTTACTAAATACCTACCATGTGCCAGGCACTGTGCCAAGCACTTCACAGATATTATCTTATTTGATCCTCTAAACAACCCTGTGAGTTAAGTATCATTTTACAGTTTGAGAAAATTGATACCAACAGGGTTAAATGACTTGCCCAGGGTCACACAGCTTGTAAATATGTCTGAGGCTGGATTTGAACTTAGGCCTCCCTGACTCCAGGCCTGGAGCTCTATTCCCTGTACCACCCAGCTTCCTGAACAAGAGGAGGAGAATAGACTAGAATCCTTTGGGAAAACAAACAGGACTTTTAATGATTCCAGTCTTCTCTCTGAAATAAGGTACATTTCTTTATAAGCAATATTCTTCCAGTGATAAACTCAAGTCAAGAAAAATTTTCCTCCATCCAATGGCAATTGGTTGTTTTTTCTCATATATATATGCTATACAGTAGTGGGAAGATAAATGGCCTCAAAGTGAGAAAGAGCTGGGTTCAAATTCTGTCTTGTCTCTGTGACCAAAGTCAAGTAACTTCTGGTTACAACTTCCTGTGACTTAAATTGCAGAGAAATGACTGACCTGTTCTGGTAAAGGGAGCTTCCTTACCTAGGAATTCTGAGTTATCCCTATCTCTGCCCATTTTAAGAGAGGCTGCATTATTTGTGCTTTGTACATTCAAAAGGAGATAACCTCCCTCTTGTAGCTCAGTAAACTACAGTCACTTGAGCCTCATCTGGCAGGGCACTGAAGTGCTTTGCTTCTTGCTCCCATGTTATTAAGCTATATTTCTGAGGCTTTTATCGAGTCTTTTGACTATTTGGTGAATCAGACATTTACTGAGTGCTTCTCTGGACAAAAACACTTGGCTGAGTAATCTCATGGATGGGGACAAGTAGGAAGGGCAGCGTTTAGCAGCCACTGGGCTCACCCTGTGACTTCAAGCCGTGCATTGTTGACCTGAAAGAGAACAAATGTGAAGACCGTGTTCAATCCCATTGCTCTCACGGACCATGTGATTTCAATTCATCAAGAGTTTCTTTCTAACATCACATGAAATGAGGAAGTGTTCTTTTCTCCCTCCTTATTTCCCTTCTTCCTGTCCTAGCTACAAAGCTGGGAAGGTTGCCGTTCCTCCCAGAACAAAACCCCAAAGCCTGGCTTGGAGATAAAACTGGAGAATTGTAGCCAGAATCTTGCCTCAATCTCTTCTTCTCCTTTTGGGAGATCCCTCAGCCTGCCTGACTTATGCTAAAACCCTTCTGGAGCATCTCTTTCTCCTTCCTGTCTGTATCTGTCTAAAAGCAAAGGGTCTTGTTTCCCACAACCCTTTGTCTTGGTCAACCCCTCCACCCTTCACCCACCCCCTTAAGCCCTAGTTCTTTGGCACTTTCTTTCCAAAACCCTTTGGGCTTTTCTTTTCTCTTTGGCCTCGTTTTGCTGCTTTCGTGTTGAGCCCATCAGCATGGATATTAATAAGAACCCTTGACAAGTTTAGAAGGGTGTGCCTGGAGCCAAAATTCCCCCCAAGCCAAGCCCCTAAGGGAAGGTGGTGCCAGCTGGCTTTGCTCCACTCCAGCCGAAAGGATTTCTCATATATGCAATTGGCCCAGCGTCCCTGGATGAAAGGTGCTCTAATGTAAACTTACAATGTTATTAATAAGCAGCCACTTAAGAATTTACTGTGCCTTTCCAGTGATTGGGGGGCCTCTCCATAAGCAGGACTGGAAAACAGCCCACTTGGTCTTACGTGGATGAAGTGACCAGTATGGCGAGGGAGCGATGGCTTTTGAAAAATGGTGGTGAGGAAGATCTATGACGGGAGGGACAGTGTCGCTTCTTTCAGCTCCCCACTCAAGAGCTCCCAGTCTAAGGTCAGCAACCCCTCTTAGGGAGTTGAAAGAGGATTTAGAGTCAGAAGATCTGGGTTCAAATCATGTATCTTGCACCTACTACCTGTGCGAGACCAATATGTTGTCAACTCCTTCATGCCTGGCACCTAATAAGCATTTAAAGAGTACTGAGTGATTAATTGACTGTAGGTAAGCTATTTAACCTCTCTCTAGGTCTTCGTGTCCTCACTATTAAGTTAGTGGCTTGGACTAGATGACCTTTTACATTCTTTCCAGCCTCTCAGATCTATTATCTTTTGATAAGTGAGAAGTGTTGTGTCAAGTGGCAGTGCTAGCATTCCAGCCCAAATCTCTTTCTTGAATTCTAGCCCATATTGCCAGCTTGCTTGCCAAACATCCACTTGGACATCCCATTGGCTATGACTGGGGATGTGAGCTCTAAATGATCATTCTAGTGCAAATATTAATAATATGGAAATGGGTCTTGATCAATGACACATGTCAAACCCAGTGGAACTGGACGTCCCATTGGCTTTTCAGACTCAGCCCCTTGTGTTATTTGGAATTTTTAATCTCAGTCTCTATTATTTTTAATTATTACACCATCCACAGTGGAACTTCTTATGTTGCCTTCTCTAGCCCTACCACCATCATGTAATCCTCCTCAAAATTTCCCCATTTCTGTGGAATGGACCCTCATCCTAACAGTTATCCAAAACCCTCCACCTCAATATCTTCCTCGACTTTTTCTCTCTCCCTAATCCCACCTCCCCAAGCCTAATCATTGACCACTTACTGATTCTGCCTGCACAACATAGCTTCCCTTACCAGATCCTTGACCTAAAGATGAATGGAAACTCAATAACTATCTAATCCAATGCTAATGAAAGCGAAGTGATTTTCCCAAGGTCACTTGTGTATGTAAATACCAATGGTTGGATTTGAACCCAGATCCCTCACTTTCCACACTTTTCTGTACTACCCAAGTTGGGGCCTTATAGCTTCTCCTTTGTTCTATTGCCATAGACTCTTCAACGGTCATAGTGCATTCAATGTCTACTGTCTGGAAACCGAGTTTCACACAAGCCTGACTGTGTCACTCCCCTGCTCAGAAATCTTCAGGATCTCCCTTTTGCTTCCAGGATAAAAAAGAATGTCCTCAGTTTGTCATTTAAAGCCTTCCACAGTCTCACACCCAACTTACCTTTCCAGCCTCTCCCGCCTCTGTGCCTTTGGACAGGCTGCCCTCCGTGCCTGAAATGTTCATTCCAAACCTCTGCTCTTACAGTTCTCGCTTCATTTAAGGCTCAACAAAATTGCCATCTCCTCCATAAAGCTTCCATTTGTTCCTGCTCTTTCCCTCATGAAATTATCTTGTATTTAATTATCTGTGTACTTGTTTGTAAACCCAGTAGGCTGCAGGTTCCTGGGGGACAAGAATCATTTTGATTTTGTCCTTATATCCCCAGTCCCCTATATCGTCCCCTGCACGTAGTGTGCACTAAACAAATATTTTCTAAATTCCTTATTAGGACCTTGCAGGGTTTTGAACACACAGTAGGCATTCATTTCATAGTAGGCAGTTCATACCACTAGGACTGAATTATCCCTCAGCTTAGTAAAAAACAAGATGGCAGCTTTCAGAGCATTGTAAACCATGAGATACAATTAAAAGAACTTGGTTGGCCTCAGTCTCAGCCACCAAAGGTTCTTTATCATTGATACCAAGGGGACAATCTAGTTGTTTTCTGTATAGTCTTTTTTTTTTAATTTTATTTTATTTCAATAAGCAAGTGTTTACTTTCTCTACCTCCCACATTTCCTTTCCTGTAGGAGAAAAAAAAAAGAAAAGAAAAAGAAAGTCTTTGTGACAAATATGTATAAATATGTTTATTCCCACATTAGCTCTATCCAGAAATATATGCTTTAGTCTCCATCTTGAGAGAATTACCTCTCTGGCAGGAGGAGGGTAGCATGCTGTGAAATCAGGGATGGGCATCGCAGCGATCAGAGTTCTTAAGTCTTTCTTTCAAAGTTGTTTGTCTTCAAAATGTTGCTCTAATTTAGCAAACTGTTCTCCTGGTTCTGTGCATCAGTGTAGGTAAGTCTGCCAAAGTTTCTCTGAAACCATTCCATTTCAATAATTTTAAATTACATTTATCTACCTTAACTTGTTCACCCATTCCTCAATTGATGTGTACTTCTTGGTTTCCTATTCTTTGCCTCTACCCAAAAAAGGGTGCTACAAGTTTCTTGCTACCAAGGGGTCCTTTTCCTCTTTCTTGGATCTCTTTGACTATAGACCTGGTTGGTGGTGGAATCCCTGGGTGAAACAGAAGGGACTTGGACATTGTTTTTTGGCTCTTCTTTATCTGGGACCCAGTTTGGAATTTCAAGACAATTTGAAGTAGCTTGGTTTCCTTCTCCTAGAGAATTTGGAAACCAGATGTGGTGTAGTAGAAATACAGAGCCTGAGTACCCAACTTGAATTTCTGCTCTGTTATCTCCTGCCTTTAAGACCTGAAGCCTCAGTTTCCTCCTCATTCAAATGAAAAAGTGGATTTTGATGATCTTGATATTTCTATGGTCCATTTCTAGATTCTCTGCTTCTATAAACAGCCATTTCTCCCCCCCAAAAAAATTATTCTTGAAACTGACTAGGCAAAAAGTTGATATAATCAAAAGCCTAAATATTTTAAGATCAGTTCTGGATGAAGTGAACTAGATTGGTTCCTCCCCTTGGAGTGCCCCCACTTTACCTACCTTGTGTATTCTTAATATGGCAATGGCTGTGACAGGCAGGCGAAGGGGCCTGAGCTTCCCCAGATCCCCAGCTTCTTGCCTCCAAGATAGCAGGGATGTAAACACCAGAGCTGTTCTGCCTTCACCATCTATGGACAATGTGAACTCCTCAGCTGATGGAAACTGCCTCGTGGCGAGGGATAAGAGGAAGACCTGCCGGGCTGTCTGTCCTTCAAGACTCTGGGAGGTAGAAAAGGCTCCTTGGCAGCATTTTTTATGTGCAGAGTCATAGCCCTGCTGGGACCCTCTTGGGTGAATCATTTTCCCTGGCTCTTTGTTTCCAGCCCTTAAAATTAGAATGATAATCTGCAGGTCTATGCAAAAGAAATCGGACCTGCATAGAAGAATTTGGGTATTAATATATCAAAAATTCCCCTAATTCTCTGACAAATCTGTCATCTCGTCCATGTGGTATATGTGCCCTTTGAAGGTGATTTCTTATACATTTCTTCCATTAAATTGATCATTTTGCAGGGGGTAGGGGCAGGCAGGGTGGTAGGAGCTTTCCTCGAGTTTTCCTACTATCATAAGATTACCAGTGGAATATTCTTGCTAACTGAGGCTAGTTGAGAGAGGCAGTGTGATGCAGGGGTTAGAGGGATGAACTTGGAGTCGGGAAGATAAAGAAATGATTTCCTTAAAAAAAATTAATCCAGGGTACATAGTCTAACGAAATATCCTGTGCATACCTATGCCCATGAAGATCTCCTAATTATCATTTTTTAAAACTCTTATTGTCCATTTTAAGAATGAATACTGTGTATTGGTTCCAGGACAGAAGAATGATAAAAGCTAAGCCACGGGGGATAAGTGACTTACCCAGGATCCCACAGCTAGGAAGTGTCTGAGGCCAGATTTGAACCCAGGATCTCCTGTCTCCCAGCCTGGCCTCTCCAGCTACTGAGCCACCCAGCTGCCCTAATGATCCCTTTAAAATGTCCTCTCTTTTATCGTAGAATCAAAAGTACAAATACATCTCTGTTGTGGCTCTCAGGGTAGGAGAGAGAGTTTTGAGGATCGACTTCAGAGTTTGTCTTTATTTCCTCACATACAAAGTTACAAGTTTGTCTTCAATCAGATGTAAAGCTCAGTTAGCAACTTGCCAGTCCTTGAAGGCCTGGAGGTTCTTGGTGGTTCCTTGGCATGCTTTGGGTTCTGTCCCATTCCCCTTTGTAATGCCAGCTCTGGGCACGACGTGCCCGATCTCCTCTGTCGTACTCGTGCAGGGCACGGTCCGGGTCATTTTCCGTTGCCTGTCTCCTCCAATGCCTGCGTCTAGGTCTAGTAGGTGTCCAATGGAAGTTGGAGGGAATGCAGTTCCTCCCTAATAGCTTGCAGGTGGGCAATCATAAATGCAAATTAGAAAGCAGAGAGAACCCTTCAAAAAGGTTTCAGCTTTTGAGAAAAATTCACCCAGGAGACTGTCAAAGGAAAAGTGACTCACTTGCACTGCTGGAAAGCCAGAAGCCAGTTTAATGCAAAATAGGGCGCTGCACGCATTTCTTCATCATGCTGTAAATTTGCAAATTAATAAGAGGAAACAATTGTCATAGAAAGTTAGGTTATTTCGACTTCAGCAGGCCTCCAGAGAGGGAGGCCCTTCTTAGCACAGATGGTCCGAGCCAGCGGAGCCAACGGGAATGTGCGGAGTTTGATGGGACCAGGCAGCAGGCTTTGGCACACTAGCCTCGTACCCAGCTGGGTCTGGGTTTGCCATCTCCCTCTCAGCCTCTCCATCTGTAAGGAAACGATTTCTCAGAAATGGCAAACGTCTAGGTTCATGCCTGGTTCCATCTTTCTCTGGTTGAGCCAGAGAACAGCCAAAGGGAGAACTATCCAATGATCCTTCCTGGCCCGTGAGGATGGGGCTTTGGAACCCGGCAAGCAGAGCTCGTCTTATCTATCCGTGAAGTCAGTCACCAAGCAGAATGCCAGCCACTGAGCGAAGCACTGGAGGTACAGAGCCCAAAATTAAACAGACCCCTGCCCTCCAGGAGCTTCTATGTAATGAGGGAAGTACAGGCACAATGAAAGACAAGAGTATAGAGAAAATGGATGCAGGAGAGCTTTGGCAGTGGAGAGGAATCACATCAATTTCATCAAAATTTAATCCAAAAAACAAGTGGAAAATCTTACTGGGCAAATCAGGCCCTGGAGGCAGTAGCATTAAAGGAGCCAGAGGTAAGGAGAGAAGGAGATAAGGAAGGAAGGAAGGAAGGAAGGAAGGAAGGAAGGAAGGAAGGAAGGAAGGAAGGAAGGAGGAAAGAAGGAAGGAAGGAATTATTTTTCCTGTAAGAAGAGGAATAATTCCTATGTGAAAAGAAATGTTTTTTAACATCTTCACAACAATCATCTCCAAATTAAATGAGAATCATACCAATCAATTCCTCGTTCCCCAGGTTATGATTTGCTATTTGAATTAAATTAGCTAACTGGACAATTACAATAGCTCTTACAGGCTACTGAACTTTAATTTGTAATTATTGTTGTTTCTTCAAAACAATAAAATGACCATTAAAAAAGTAAAAAAATAAAAATTAATTAATTAATTAATTAATGAAGGAGCCAGAGGCAAAGTGAGACCTAGGGTCTGTTCAAAGGTTTTCCAATGGGCAGTTAATATGGAGTAAGTAAACAGATGCTTTATTTAGGCATTTAAAGAGGGATTAGATTTGTTCAGTTTGACCCCAGAAAGAAAATCTAGCAAGTAGACATAATGCTGGTGGCTATGAGTGTCAATCTGGAGGGGGCAATTGGCCTTCCATACAGATCATTCTGCTCTTCTCCTTGTCCCTGGGAATAGAAACGAACACCTCATAATATAACAATTGGCTACTTTTTTTTTTTAATCACATAATGGCCCTTCAGGTCCACATAGTCTACTCTTTGCTACTTTTTAGAGTTCACATTAAAAAAAAGTTAAATCTCCAATTACAGTAGCTCAGAGCCCCCAGCTAAGAAAATTCCTAACATTTAGGCAGAGGTTTGGCTTACTGCTCTGATTTGAATTTATGCTTATCTCTATGTAACCACTGGCATCTTTATGATTGAGTGGGGGGAGGAATCAGGTTCCTGGAAACACTGGGAGAAAGAAGTGAGGAGGTGTGATTGTGTCTGTACATGGACAGTTACTATGGGTTTCCAATTCATTTTCTGTTGGGTGGGAGCCTGTTTGTCACCTCTACCCCAGCCCTTTGTGTAGAGGTGGGTATTAAAATGGACTGAGAGAGAAAGAGCCCTTAATTCCAGGGCCTTGTTAACCTCTGAGTCAGCCAGGTCTGCACTTCATGGAAATACAGGATTCCAGAATTGGAAAGGAGCCATTCATTCATTCATTCATTCATTCGTTATCAGTTCTTCAGTTTCTTCTATGTGCCAGGGCTACAAAGACAAGAACAAGACACTTCATGCTGTCAAGTAGATTATATCCTATTGGAAGAAAATAACATGAACACATTTTAGTCAATAAAAAATATGGAGGGTGATTGAGTTGAGCTTGGAAGAAAGTTAAAACTTCTAAGAGTTGGCATCGAGGTAGAGGAATGTCCCAAGCATGGCAGATAGCCTGTATATGGAGAGAGAAGATGGAATGTCATGTTTGGGGTACAACAAATAAGCTAATTGGGCCAGAATGTAGATTGCTAAAAAGGAATGATGTGCTTTAAGCCTGGAGAGCACAGCTGGAGCCAGATCGTAAAGGGCTTTAAATGCCAAACCCAAGAGTTTTTTTATTTGTCCTTGAAGCAAGAGGGAGCTTCTGGAGCAAAACAACTTTGTCATCGTCCGAGGTTCTGTGCTTTAGTAGAATTCATCTCTGTCCAATCCCAAACCCTACCATGATTCCCTTTTAAAATATTTCTGATAAGTGAGGGGTCATCCAACACCTGCCTGAATATCTCCAGTGACAAGGAGCTCACTACCTTAAGAGGCAAACTCTTTTAGGAGTTTTTCCTTCTATCAGGCAGCTTCTGGAATGTTATGCTTTCCTTCATGAC
This sequence comes from Gracilinanus agilis, assembly GCF_016433145.1. Classification (NCBI taxonomy): domain Eukaryota; kingdom Metazoa; phylum Chordata; class Mammalia; order Didelphimorphia; family Didelphidae; genus Gracilinanus; species Gracilinanus agilis. The sequence continues at coordinate 28,227,553 of NC_058130.1, read as the reverse complement.
ATCTTGTGAAGCTGTAATTCTGACTGACGTCCCCTCCTTTGTACCATCTTGATGCCCTCTTTGTTTGGGGTTTCAGTTACAAAGTATTACAAAGGAGAAAGAAACTTGGATTTAGATCCCACTTCTAATACTTAACAGCCTTTCTAAGTCTCCTTAGAAAAGTCATTTAGCTTCTTTTTCTCTTCAGTTTCTCTAGGGAGCTAGACTAGGGAATTCCTACAGTTCCATGTTCTTGGGATCTTAAGTAGGTTGGTTTTGGTTTTGCCTTTTTTTTTTTTTTAAACCTTTACCTTCTGTCTTAGAATCAATATTATGTTTTGGTCCCAAAGCAGAAGAATGATCTTGAGGAAAATGAAAGGACTGAGCCCTGAAGCAACCTGGGAAAGCTGAACCCTTTTTAGCCTCTCACAGGACAACCCCATCCTTTTACTGGAAGAATCATGAATTCTCCAAACAGTCAACACACCAATGTTTTAAAGTCCAGAGACACACTCCGGAGCCAGCTCTCCAGTCTCCCATTGCCCCCGCTCTGTTCCTTTCTATTAGACAGATCATGGAAAGTTTATGTCAACTCAGACCATGATATCCTCCATGATTTTTTTTTATGGGACTTAACCCTTTGCCTCCCCAGCCCCCAAGAGAATTTGTGTGGAGTTTCCTCGTGTAGAGAAATCTTCTCTCCCCGAGAAATGTATGTGTGTGCTTGCCGTGGCTACGTGGCCCCGGAGGATCGATTTCTCTGGACTGTGTAGTGTGTATTTGTTCCATGTTAATGTTAGCTTTGTTTTCCTGGCACTCTGCACCCTCCTTGCAGGCCAGACTCTCATTCCTTGGAGTTCAGGGAGGTGGAACACTTTGGATGAAATCTGACCTCAGATTTCTTCACATTCGAAATATTGCTCCATAAACTAACACTTAGCAAAGAAGAGGTTCAAGATTGTGGCCGTCCCTCTGTAGTACAGTAGAAAAAAGTGGTGACTGGGGAGCCCAAAGCGCTAGGTTTGAATTCTGGCTCTCCCATTTAATCTGTGGTAAAAGCGACAAAGAGGCTTGAAATTCAGCTTGAAATTAGGAATGGCTTCCTAATGAGGAGAGCGCTCCCCCAAAGTAGATTGGGCTGCGTTCAGGGGGTAGAAGGGATCTCTCTGGTTGGAGGTCTTTAAGCAGAGACCGGGAAGCCCATTTCTCGGGTGTATTATCGAGGGATTCTTTTTACATATGGGCTGGACTATATGACTGCTTCCTCTCAATAGGCAGTCAATAAACATTTCTTAGGTACCTGGCACTGTGCTAAATGCCCTCAGATTCTGGGATTCCCTGTGGCTTTAGGCAAGTTATTTCATTTCGGGGCCATTTTGGGTTGAGCCTATTGTTGTTTATCTCCCTCTTATTGTGTGTGGTCTGTGAAATTTGAACTCGTCTTTAAGCATCTTTCCCACTCACTCCACCCCTCCAATGCTGCATCCAAAAGTGGGCTACATTTTTGTGACCTCTGCCAACTCTAAACTCGGTCTAGCGGAACCCTCTCTGTAGGGGAAGCTGAGAGCAGGAACAGATAATGAGTTTGGTACCAAGGCACGTCTCCTTTCTTCCTGGCTTCTCCCCTTGCTCGTTACCTGATGACTGGCCTCTTTAGATGGTCATTCCTGGCTATGTCTTTGCAAAGACACTCTAAGCAGCATAGATATGTGGACTTGGAGTTTGAGGGCCAATACCTCTCTAAAGAGGAATATAAACTCTTTTTTTCACTCTTTTGTCCCCAGATACTCACCCAGTGACTGGCACATAGGAAGCCCTTAATAAATGTTGGTGGAATTGAAGTAAAGGGAATCGAGCATCTTTCGGAAAGGGTACCACTAGGAGTTGCCGTCTCCAAGTGGTTCAGATGTTAGGGTATACCACAAAGGGGCTGCCAGAGACCTTTGGACAAGACCCTCTTGTACCTACAGCTATTGAGCGTTGCATATAATTGCTAGATATAGTTTCTCTGAAGAAGAAGTGAATGAATAATAGCTGCGACTTTTGGAGGGGGGAGGTGAGGATTGCTGAATGTCTTCTCTGAATCATGGCCTTTTCCTTAGGAAATCTGCCATTCACAAACCCAATTATGTTCAGGTAGAATGTCAGCCCTGACAGAATGAAATCCATGCTCTCTGCCAGAATTTTTAAAAGAAATCCTGCTTACCAGCAACTTCTATTTTCATAAATGTCTATTAAAAAATAAAAGCTAAAGCATAATCCACACATTCCCCAGAATTCACTGTTTTTCAAGGAAAAGCTGTAGTCATTGCCACAAAAGGAACAATCACCGGGCTACTGGGCATCAAAGCTTGACTTCTGCCAAAGCCAGTGAACATCTTTGTTTTTCTGTGGACTTTGGGCCACCTGAATAGATTACATTTCTGGGCTTTGGGTAATTGGAAGTAAACACACCAGCCCCTCTCCAGAGCATCCTAGAGCAACTACCATTATGTCTAGGACTCATGATTTCTTTAACTGTGGGTATATTTCTCCAGTTAGTCGACATCTATTTCTTAAATGCCCTCTGTGTGTGCTAGACACTGAAAAGGATGTTACATTCTACTGACCTAACTCAACATGGGATCTTAGAGAGTGCTCTCATTCTGAGACAGAGGATCACAGATGAGGGGCTACCAGGGATCTGATGGGCCATGGAGTTCAACCTCCTCCTGTTCCCCTACTTTATTTATGAGAAATTTGAAGCATTGAGACATAGTTTAAGTGACTTGTTCTGTATCCTCCAACTAGTAAGTGTCAGAGGGGGAATTGGAACCCAAGTCTTCTTGACTCCTAAATCAAGCATATAATGGGTAATACCAATTTGGCACTCCATAGGAAATATCCTAAGGAGAAATAGTTGATAAAAACTTTGCAAATATAAAATGCTAATGGCTTTCCTATTTATTTTACTAATCATTTAGCCAGATTTATTTAGTATCTACTATGTGCCCATAATGTGCTGGAGAGACAAAGGCACAAGTGAAATGGTTCTTTCCTTCAAGAAGCTTTCAGTCTATTTAGGGGAGGTTGTAATGAGAGGACAGATAGAGGAAAAGGATCCTTTAAAGGGTTTTAGTGTTGTTGTTCCTGTTTCAGTTTGCTTTTTTCTTTAGGGTAATGAGTCCTAAATTAATCTGTACATCTGCTCCTTCCTTCCTTCCTTCCTTCCTTCCTTCCTTCCTTCCTTCCTTCCTTCTTTCCTTCCTTCCTTC